>NC_073228.2:121529687-122137031 GCF_029281585.2 Gorilla gorilla gorilla | reverse complement strand
TTTTGATAGAGGCGATTGTCTTGTTTCTCCAGCATGTAATTCCACCTTCTGTGTTGCACTGGCATCCAAAGGATAGAGAATTACGATGCTGGGATGTTCAGAGGGGAAACACAGCTTGCTGGGAACCCAAAGCAAGGTGACTCTCGTGAAGAAACCTGTTCTCTCTGAAGAGAGGCAGGATGAAAAAGGAGAGGGTGAAAGGCCAGCCAGCTCTGCCCTGCTCTCTCAGTAGAGACACAAATCATCTTGGCCCAGAGGTCTTTCCTAATCTTGGTTCTGGTGTCAAGAGATGTGAGACTTTTTTTTGCCAACTGTGGCGTTTCCCCGTTTTCCTGAGTTGTGTGCATTTTCTGGCTTGCTGCATATGCCTACGGTGAGCTTCCAAGCAAATGGCAATGAACGGCTGTCTTTGCTTTTATTGAACACGAACAGCTTATCAGAACTAACAGGACGGCACCAGGGATTTTTTCACAACAAACAATGCTACATAAAGTGTTAACAAATCACTGAGATTGTCATGCTACTGTGTGTAAATATTATACCACTGTAGAATGAGCATTCACAGAGAGCTTTCTGACCTTCACGATCCCTCAGAAAACCTCCTTGGATACTGGGCATTTTACAATTTTGCTTCCTTATGGTTCACTTTGTTTACTGTTTTTTAAGAGGAGAAACTAGATAGAATACTAAGTAGAGGAACAAATCAGAACAAGGGGATGTTATGTTTATTTTTCTAGATTAGACAGAAAAGACTTAAACATGTTCATATGCAAATGAGTAAGACTCATCATAGAGGTTGAAGGCACACAAAGACGTGATGATTAGTTAATAGAGCAAGATCTTTGAGGAGATGGGAGAGGGCAGGATCTGAAACATGATGGAGGAGACCAAGGGGATCACCTTGAAAGGGAACCAACCAGACACCAGGAGGGGATGAATGCAAGGAAAAGAAGCAGCAGCTGAGGAAATTCTTACAAGATGGACCTGTTTTTTTAGTGAAAAGAGAGTCAAGGCTATTTGCCAAGGGTGGGAAATTGGGAAGTAAATGATTTGAGAAGAAGAGGAAACATTTGGAATAAAGAACAGAGGAATTCACAATGAGATCATGAGTTTATTTAAAGTTTGGGCTAGGTAGGAGATCATGCATTTCTAATGGCATCATTATATCCTACTGAGTGATTTTTTTTTCCCTTATCAGAGTTAAGTCAGGGTGTAAAAGAGAAGCTGAGGGGTTGGCTTGATTTATAACCATGTAAGCTTCATGGGACAGTGGTTTTATTTACAGCTGTAGCCCCAGTGCACAGCATAGCACTTATACAAAGAAAGTGTTGACTATGTATTTCTTGATGGATTAAATAAATGAATAGAACCAAAAGAAGACCAAGAAAATTGAGGGTAATTTGAGTAACTATGGTGTTTTAGCATGGGATACAGGCAGGACAAGAAATGAAAGGTGATATCTGGTAGGCTAGGAGAAAATGTAATGGCACAGAGGCATGAGTATTCAAAAATAGAAATATAAGATATATTAAAGGTAAGAGAGTGAGAGTTATATAACGATAGGAGTTTGTAGTCTAAGAGTAGGATAATGGAATTTAAGATTTAAAAAATTGTGCATATGCCTATGATGGGCTTCCAAGCAAAGGGTTTTATTCAATATATTTTATCTTTTAATTAATTTATACGTATCTTGTCTCCTCCGCCAACTTATGAGTTCTTTAAAGAGAGAGACCCTTTCTTTTATTTCTTGGTAACTTTCATAGAACCATAACACATAGCCAATAAAGAATAAATAAATGTATAAAATACACATATAAAATTAAGCCTCAGCTTCATAGCTGACTTTCTTTTCAACCCCATGTAATTATCTTTGCACCATTGTACCTCAGTTTTATTGCCAGTTAAATGGGTAAGGTACTTTTTTTCATCCGTGTATTGTGTGAGGAATGGTTCAATAACAGTGGTAAATAACTCTAAGTTTCTAGCATTTTTAATACTTAAATATGAAAACTCCAAATTTATTTCTTGAGTATCCTTGATCTCAACCATCATATTTCATATTTTTGTATCACTTTCAAATATGCAGTTTCTTGGATCTTATTTCGGATAAGACTGTAGAAATATGTTTATGATTATTCTATAAGTAAATTAGATTTCATTGAACACTTATTGTGCTATTGTGTGTGTAGGAGGTGCCAACAAGAGAATAGCATTTAGAAGTAGTAGTTGTGGGCCAGGTGTGGTGTCTCATACCTATAATCTCAGCACTTTGTGAGGCCAAGGTGGGTGGATCACCCAAGGTCAGGAGTTTGAGACCAGCCTGACCAATATGGTGAAACCCTGTCTCTACTAAAAACATGAAAATTAGCCAGGCGTGGTGGTGTGCACCTGTAGTCTCAGCTACTTGGGAGGCTGAGCCAGGTGAATTGCTTGAATCCAGGAGGCAGAGGTTGCAGTGAGTCAAGATCTTGCCACTGTACTCCAGCCTTAGTTATGATTTTTGAGCCAACACTAATAAATGTAAAATAGTAGTGAAATATATCTGGTAATGCACCATTACATCCTAAATGACCTAATGCATAGGAATTTTGGGAACTAGAATATAGAGATAGGGATTCATGGAGGAGGTGGGATTGTACTAAGTATTGAAGAATGAGTGGAATCTGAAAATATGGGAAGAGCTAGTCAAAAACAAATAAGTTCTAACTTTACAACTTTCTTGCTCCTCTTAACAGTGAAGATATATTGGAATTTTCAAATATGTTTTGTGGGTAGTTTTTGGCGTATCTGTGGAGCCCAACAATGCCCATCTCTCACCTCCTTCAGCTATGTATGTGCCAGAGGCCCTCACCTTTCTGGTGTTAATTGATTGGACCAAGAATGGGCACCTGTACCAGACTGAGTGGAATTCTTTCTCCTGTATATTTGTGGTTAGGCTTGCAGGACTAAACCTTGGTTATAGGAACAGAGAATATGCAAATTCAGACCTTATGGATTTCCTTTTCAGGGAGAAAAAAATGAGGTAGTTTTACAGAGAAAAGGATGAGAAGAGATCTTGGAACTTTGAGAAGAAGGAAGCAGCTAACTTGGTTTTTCAAGCTTCTTTTTTTTTTTTTTTTTTTTGAGTTTATCCTTTGCAAAGTCTGACTGAGTGTGCTGTCTTTGGAGTCCATGAAATACATGAAATACTTTGCAATTATCGTTTGCAAAGTCTGACTGAGTGTGCTGTCTTTGGAGTCCATGAAATACCCCTGTGTCATATAAAGCAGCCTCACTTTTATGCGTGCTGACTAGGATGAGTTTCTCTTATGGTTAATAAGCAAACTTAACAAAGATAGGAGAAGCTAACGGGTTTTAGACACTGCATATTTGTTCTGATATAATGTGCAGGAATTGAAACTGAGATGCCATTGCTCTACTAGGTAATCTTTTCTAATACCTAGCAATTTGTCAAATGTTCTTTCTGCATTAATTGATATGGTTGTTTAATTTTTCTTTGTAGCCTATTATTATGGTAGATTACATTTATTGATTTTCAAATATTGAATCAGCCTTGCATCCATGGAACAAAACTTACTTATTCATGAGGTATGATTCTTTTTATGTATCGCTGAGTTTTATATGCTAATATTTTATTGATGATTTTTGCATATATATTCATGAAGAATATTGGTCTTTGGTTTTCTCTTTTGATATTTTCTTTCTGTGTCTTTTTTTTGGTATCAGGGTAATATCAGTTTCATAAAATGGATTGGAAAGTGTTTCCTCTTACTCTACTTTCTGGAAGATATTATGTAGAATTGGTGTTAATTTTTCTTTAAACATTTGGTAGAATTCTCTGAACATCTGGGCCTAGAGATTTCTTTCATGGAAATTTTAAAATTGTGAATTTAATTTCCTTAATGATTATAGGGATACTCAAATTATATATTTGATATTGAGTCAATTTTTGTAGTTATTATATGGTCATAGTTTATGACCAATATTGAGAAACTGATGTATTTTATCTAAGTTGTTAAATTTGTGTATATAGATTTGTTCACAGCATTTTTTATTATCTTTTTGATGTCTGAAAGGTTTATACTGATATTCTATTTTATACCTGAGGTTAGTAATTTGCTCCTTCTAGTCTTATTCTTTGTCATCTTTAAGATGTTTGTCAATTTCATTGATCTTTTCAAAGAACCAGCTCTTAGTTTCATTAGTTTCCTCTATTAGTTTTCTTTTTCATTTATATATGCTCTTATTTTTGTTATTTCATTTATGTTGCTTTCTTTGGGTTTATTTTGCTCTTATTTGTTCTTAAGGTGAGATGTTAGCTGATGGATTTTAGGCTTTTGTTCTTTTCTAATGTATGTATTTAGTGCTATAAATTTTCTTTTCAGTACTGCTTTAGCTGTGTCCCCAAAATTTTGACATCTATTTTAATTTTCATTATTTCAATGTAGTTTTTAAAAATTTATCTGAGTTTTTTTTTGACCTATAAGTTAATTTAAGATGGGTCTGTGTTACTTGTTTACTTTCCAAGTGCTTGTAGATTTTTCTGTTATCATTTTATTATTCATGTCTAATTTGATTCCATTCAGGTGAAAGAACACACTCTGCATTATTCCATTTCTTTTATTTACTTTAGGCTTGCTTCATGACCCAGGATATAGCCTATCTTGGCGTATGTTCTATGGGCACTTGAAAAGAATGTATATTGTGTTGCTTTGTGGAGCATTCTGTAAACACTGATTAGATCCTATTTGTTGTTGGTGCTGTTGAATTCCTTCGTATTTTTGAAGATTTTATGTCTATTCGTTCCATAAATTGTTGAGAGAAGTATGTAGAGTCTTCAGCTATAACAGTGAATTTTTGATGTTTCTCCTTTCAGTTCTATCAGTTTTGCTTTGTAGATTTTGTAACTTTGTTGTTTGACTTATACACATTTAGAATTACTGTATTGTGTGTGTGTGAATTGACCCTTTTATCATTATGTAATGCCCCTTTTGTCTCTGGCTTTTTGTTTTTCTCGTAGGTCTATGTCATTTAATATAAATATGCACTCCTGCTTTATGTTGATTGATGTTTGCATGATACAACTTTTTTTGGTCCTTTTACTTTTACTCTGCCTATATATATAAAGTGAGGTTTCTGTAGACAGTGGAAAGTTGTGTCGTGTTTTTTAATCCACTTTGTCAATCTCTGTTTTTAATTTGGGTATTTAAACTATTTACATTTTACATTTAATGTAATTATTAATATGTTAGGGTTTATGTTGCCATTTAATTTTTGTTTTGTGTTTGTCTTTTTGTTTCTGTATTTACTTTCTCCAGCATTTCTGTGTGTTACAGAATATTTTTTAGAATTCCGTTTTATGTATTTATAGTACCTCTTTTTTTAATTATACTTTAAGTTCTGGGGTACATGTGCAGAATGTGCATGTTTGTTACATAGGTATACACGTGCCATGGTGGTTTGCTCCACCCATCAACTCATCATCTACATTATGTATTTCTCCTAATGCTATCCCTCCCCTAGCCCCCCACCCCGCGACAGGCCCTGGTGTATGATCTTCCCCTCTCTGTGTCCATGCGTTCTCATTGTTCAACTATCACTTATGAGTGAGAACATGTGGTGTTTGGTTTTCTGTTCTTGCTTTAGTTTGCTGAGAATGATGGTTTCCAGTGTCATCCATGCCCCTACAAAGGACATGAACTTATCCTTTTTTATGGCTGCATAGTATTCCATGGTGTATATGTGTCACATTTTCTTTATCCAGTTTATCATTGATGGGCATTTGAGTTGGTTCCAAGTCTTTGCTATTGTGAGCAGTGCCACAATAAACATACTTGTACATGTGTCTTTATAGTAGAACGATTTATAATCCTTTGGGTATATACCCAGTAATGGGATTGCTGGGTCAAATGGTATTTCTAGTTCTAGATCCTTGAGGAATTGCCATAATGTCTTCCACAATGGTTGAACTAATTTACACTCCCACCAACAGTGTAAAAGTGTTCCTATTTCTCCACATCCTCTCCAGCATCTGTTGTTTACTGACTTAAACAGATTTACAAGGAAAAACAAACAACCGCATCAAAAAGTGGGCAAAGGATATGAATAGACACTTCTCAAAAGAAGACATTTATGTCACCAACAAACATGAAAAAAACCTCATCATCACTGGTCATTAGAGAAATGCAAATTAAAACCACAATGAGATACCATCTCATGCCAGTTAGAATGGCGATCATTAATAGTACCTCTTAATGTTTTCCTTTGTATAGTTTTTTTTAAGTAATTACTAGTTGTTATATATACTTATCATGAGTCTACTGGTGATGTCATGTTCCCAGTTTGTGTGAAGTATAGAGAGTTTACCTTCTTCGATGTCACCTTATCCTCTCCTATTTATGATATAATTGTTTTAAATATCTTATTTACATGTATTTAAAACTACATCAGATAGTATTATGCTTTCTGCTTCAATAGTAAATATAATTTAGAAAACTCAAGTGGAGAAGGAAAGTCTATTGTATTTATGTTTTTGCCTACTGTGTTCTTTCTGATATCCCAAAGTTCCTTCTATCACCACTTTTTTCTGTTTACAATTTTTTTAGTCATTATTTTAGGGTAGGTATGCTGGCAATATGTTTGCTTAGTTTTCCTTCATCTGAAAATGTTAATTTCCCCTTTATTCCTAAAGAATATTTTTGCTGGATAAAATAATCAGTTGACAGTTTGTTTTATTTTTAATATCAGCACTTGAGAACTATTGTACCACTTCTGACCTCTATGGTTTCTATGAGAAATCCACTATTATTCAAATAGTTTTTCCCCATAGGTAAGGTTTTATTTTTCTCTGGCTGCTTTCAAAAATGAAACTATTTTTTATTGTCTAATTTTCCAAAGCTTAATTATGGTGTATCTTGGCTTAGATTTCTTTGAATTTAGCCTATTTAGGATTTATGCTGTTTACTGATCTGTAGATTTGTCTCTTGCTAAATTTGAAAAGTTTTCAAGCATTATTTCTTTCGGTTTTTTTAACCCCACCTTTTTATCCTTTTGACTGCTAGATCTTTTAAGACCCACAGGCCCCTGAAACTCATTTTTGTTCCCAGTCAATTTCCTCTACATGGTTTGGACTGGGTAATTTTTATTGTTCTATTTTGCAGTTCACTGGCTCTTTCGTCCTTTCCATTCTATGTTGAACTCTTCCACTAAGTTTTTTTATTTCAGTTACTTACTTTCCAGTTTTAAAATTTCTATTGGTTCTTTTTGGCTGATACTTTCTGTTTCTTTGCTGAGGCTTCCTATTTTTTCCTTTGTTCCAAGTATATTGGTAATCACTTACTGAAGCATTTTTAAAAAATTATGGCTGCCTTAAAATCTTTGTTGGATAATTCTAACATCTTGCCATCTCAGTGTTGGCATCTATCTTTTATTGTTAAGTTTGAGACCTTCCTGATTCTTGTTATGATGTGTGATTTGGGGTTAAAGGCCAGACAATTCCATTTTATGTTATAAGTTCTAGACCTCATTTAAACGTTTCATTTTAACTGGCTTATCTTAAATTTAACTCTGACATCACTCTAGCAGGGAATGGGGGTGCCTCACCTCATTCTTGTCAGGTGAGGGTAAAAGTCCAGACTTCCCACTCAGCCTCTGTTGACACCTTAGAGTTGTGTGTGTTGGGGTGGGGGGGAAGTCTTCATTACTGCCAGATAGGGGTGTAAGTCCAGGATCTACACATGGTCTCCATTGACATCGTTGGGAATGGGTTCATTACCTCACAGTAGGAATGAAAGTCCCAACTTCTTCCTCAGCATTCTCTGACACTACCCCCAGCAGGGTACTGTGATGCCTCATTACAACCCGCCCTTAGTGGAAGTCTAGGTGCTGTATTCAGCCTCAGCTGAAATGTATGGGTGTGGGGGCCACAGGTTTTTCTGTTGTACTTGGCTGGAGTAGGGTGGCTATTGTCTGAGGTTCAGTGTTTTACTAGGCTGCCCTTTCCCTCATTATTTGGTTAAAGAGGGCAGGATTTTATTTGTCTATGCTTGTTAGGTTTTCGGGTTTAATGGCTCCTCCAGCTCCAAATCTAGGATATATGAGGCAAAAAAACCAAAACAAACAAAACAAACCACAGAACTCACCTCTATGTCAATTCCAAGGTCCTGAGGTCCCTAGCCATTCTACCTACTCCTATCCACCTTTCAGAGTCTTCTCATGTTTGTTTCATACAGTAATATAATGACCAGGGCTTTTAGTTCTACTTAGCCATAGAAATAGGGAAAAGTATGTTCTACTCCATCTTTCCTCTGTAACATATTTTTGTTGCAATTTTTTGCCATTTTTAATCTCTGTTGTTTGTGCCTTGCTAATTACACACTGAATTTGTGCTGTAGTTAACATGAAAAATGTAATTAATGCAGATGCCATTGGTAAGTTATTTCTGAGAATAAATACATTTTATTACCTTGCCAAATGGAAATATAAATAATTGGCTCACGGGCTTCTAATATGAGTCTGTGTAAGTCAGATAGCACATAAGAAGATATATGAAAAAGTAGTATTTATTATTAGCCTAATGTAAAACCAGGGTGCAGTGACAGGTTCCTGCTAACTCAGAAAAGACTGCCAGTGCCCAAACTTAGCAATTGTCAGTGTTGACACTTTTAGGAATCACTCATTAGAATGTTCGTCTTGGGAGTAACTTGTTGGGTAACTATTGATTTGGGACCTTTCTCTAGATCCTGCTTGGAGGGTGTAGATCTTGTTATAATAAATACTTCTCTATATTTTTGGGCCCGTCCTGTGTGATATGATTACCTTCATGTGTTCATAAAAGTTGAAGATAATTTCCAGTTTTTTTCTGCACTTTATTTTACTTATCTTTTATATTCCTAGTTAGATTTCATCTGATGTTAAGCAAGAGTAAATATGCATATTTTATTCTTTTAAGAGTCAAGTTCTAGTGAACTCTTATAACTAATTTGCAAATTTACTTCCCTAGGCTATATTCCCAAAGAAAGTTTACTTGAATTTATATAAGACCATAATGTTTGTCTTGAAAGATCTCAAGTCTTTGTAGAATTTCTAAGAACAGATACACTGAATTTCCCTCAAGAGGAACTAACTCTAGGTAAAATTCCTAAACTAAAAGACTCAAATCTTTCCTCTTAGTTCATTTTCTCTGGAGGAAGCCTTCTAACTTTTTTCCAACTGGAAGACTTTCAGAGATGAAGTTTATAGCAGTGCATCCTCTTGGCAAATATCAGTGTCTTGGCACATAACCTTCCTGCAGATAGATTTCATCAGACCTAATGAGAAGATGAATGTGTTTACCTCTGAATCCAGAGCTGCGCCTTAACAAAATTGGTGTCATTTGGACACAAGTCAAAGGGTAAAACTGGACCATGGACAGATTTGAGGGTAACCAGGATGCAATTTTATTAATTATGTCTTCTATAATTAAAATGAGATGTCAGGAAAATATCTCAGGCTGATACTAGAATAGACAACCTCTCCAAACTGCAATTTATTTTCTGTGATATTAGCTGTATCTCAGGCATAAATGGATTGGTGATTTTACTAGTTGCATAAAAAGCTTTGAGTAGAAAAAGTGGTAGATATTTTTTGAGCTTTGTGCAAGGTACATGGTAGCCCACACCACTAATGACATGATGTATTAGCCATAATAAGATTTATTGATGATAACTTAAAAGCAGAGAATTAGCAGAAGGTATGATATACTCTGGGTCCAGGGAGTTGTTCAATCAAGAATGTTGCCTGTAGCAGGTTGGATGTGCTACAAGGAGCTCTTCAGTGGGGGGAAACTTCACCTCTGAACCGACTTACATATATTTAGGCTAGTCCAAGTGTGTGAGGAGGACATAGTTTACTAAGTAAAATAAAACAAAACTGTTGTGGGGCATCTCTAGGCCTATAAAACATTATTAGGGGAAGTTGGGAGCTCATCTTGGGAGTTTGCACACCAAAGGCACTGACATTAACCAGAGGCCTTACTACCTTTCTCTAGCTGTCCAGTCCAGCTGGATCAACAGTTCCAGACTTCAAGAAAGGAAGACAGTAGGGAGGCCTTACAACTTCTCTTCTGAGACCAAAGTTTCATGTCTTTTAGTGGATAAAAATCATAATCCACAATGGAGACTCAGAAAATCTCAGGTTTCCGACAGGTTGGACCTACTTCTTCCTTGACACTTGAAAGGTACTCTCACAGCATCTTTCTCTGAGTATCAGGCTAATGTCCCATCAATCTCCACTTTTAATGAGCTCTCACATCAGATATGAAATGTCTTTATATAACACATTTCATTTATTTTTTGTTTTAAAGAAGTCATTATATGATAAGCACTTATTTGTGAGACAGTCCTAGATACTTTATATGGATTAACTACTTTAAGTCTCATAATTCTATAATGAAGGTATAAATTTACCCAGTTTACATATGGAGGAACTGTGACCCACAGTGGTTAAACACTTGCCCAGAGTCAGAAGGCTAGTAACAACAACATGCCCTGATTTCATCTAGTGACATAGAGATGAAGATGATGAATAAATTTAGAAACTAAAAGTGCTATGAAGGAAATAAAGCAGGGTGATGTGCTAATTTTACTTTGGGTGGTCAGGGAAAGTCTCATTAAGAAATGTCAGAGGATCTGAGACTTGGAAAATAAAAAGCAACAAGCCAAAAAGAGGGTTGGGTGCTAATGATTACAGGAAGGACAGAAAGTTCAAGGCCTCAAGAAGGAAATGAGCCAAATGTGCTTGAGAAAGACGAAGGAGACCAGATCATTGGAGGAATGGAATAGTGGTAAGAGATGTAGTGGAAGAGGAGGGAGAGGGTCAGACCTGGTAAGGGGTTTACATTTGAGTTGTAAACAACAGCAACTCTGCTCTGTGTGGCATTGCCTATGTGCCAAGCACTGTTCTAATAGTTTTACCTATCTTCATTTTATCTTCATAGCTATTATATGAAGTAGTATCATTATTAGTCTCATTTTACAGATGATAAAACTGAAGTGTAGAGGGTGAAGTAACTAGTAATTGAAATGCAACTGGAAATGATTGGAAGACTTAGGGTAGTAACAACCTGATTTACATTTAAGAAGTGGCACAGGAGCTGAGATTTGGGAAAGAAACTTCTTTGTGGCTGTGTGGAAAAAGGATTAGGGGCTATGAAAGAACAAACCAGAGAACCAGGCAGGAAATCATAGTAGCCTCTTCAGGATATTACTGATAAATGGGAAAATTGGACTAAAGGATTTTGGTATATTTTGTACTGATGCTGGAGTAGATGTAGGAGGTGAAATTAAATAAGAAATCAAGATATATTCCTAGGTTTCTTATTTGGACATCTGGGTGGATGGCAATGTCATATGTAACAGTAAATGATAGGGAAGACAAGAGGACAGAGTTAGAACACAGTGATTTGGCCATATTAAGTTATTGACACTTACTAGACATCCGAGGAGAGATAAGTAGAAAGATGGATATATGGAGTTTAAGTCTCAGTGGAGAGGTTACATATTGTTTTAGTGCACACAAGAAAAAGGATCTGGAAAAGGTATATTTCCATAAATAAATCTGGGACCAAAGTTTGTTTTTGTGGTAGAAACCTAAGCAGGGAATTTCTACTTTTTGTTTAAAGCTTTGTTTGGGATTTATATCTTTCTTCTTAGATTAAAAAATTTAGGTTCCTAATAAAATGTCCTTCCCAGTGTCAGAAGAAGAAGTCTATTCTTTTTTTTTCTTTTGGATTTTTTTCAGATATAGGATCCCCTATTCCAAGACCCCATTGCCTCTGACATCAGTCAGTGCATGTCTATAGAAGTTCAAGGGGAATGCTGTTCTAAAAGCATGTTCAACTTAGTCTGCCCATGGGAACAGGAAGGGTACAAAGTGAATATGAACTTCTAAAAGATGACAGCTGCCCAAACATATGTGGTATTTTCAAAGAAAGTTCAAACTGAGCATATTTAAAATGGACAATGCTACATTGGAGATTTTTTTGTGCTCTGCAGCATGAGTAGTTCAATGATTATTTTCATTAGGTCCTAGTTGATTGCTTGTTTATTTATGCCTGGATGGTTTTTTCCTTGATCTGAATTTGTTTTTCAAACATTTAGCAAAATCCCAGCATAGTAAAGATAGGATGTGTTGGGTTTGCCTTACATTACCTACTCTTTTCTACGAAAAGCAGAAATCAGAACTCCAAAATAGGAGTTCACTTTGATATGAGAAATAGCAAGAAAATGTCAACTACTGAACTCCATCATATTCCCTTAGCTTCTTGCTTCCAATATACTGTTCTGTAAAGATTTAGAGATTTTCCTTGAAATCTTCCCCCAAATCAATTATGAGATGTACCTTTTATACTACTGTAATATTTCTGAAATCAAAATGCTTCTTACAATTATAATTAGTAGTGTTTTGTTTTTTAGCGGTACATAAAATAACAATGTGTTTTACTTTTATTATTATATACTTTAAGTTCTAGGGTACATGTGCACCACCTGCAGGTTTCTTACATATGTATACATGTGCTGTGTTGATGTGCTGCACCCATTAACTCGTCATTTACATTAGGTATATCTCCTAATGCTATCCCTCGCCACTCTCCCCACCCCATGGCAGGCCCCGGTGTGTGATGTTCCTCATCCTGTGTCCAAGTGTTCTCATTGTTCAATTCCCACCTATGAGTGAGAACATGTGGTGTTTGGTTTTTTGTCCTTGCGATAGTTTGCTGAGAATGATGGTTTCCAGCTTCATCCATGTGCCTACTAAGGACATGAACTCATCCTTTTTTATGGCTGCATAGTATTCCATGGTGTATATGTGCCAGATTTTCTGAATCCAGTCTATCATTGATGGACATTTGGGCTGATTCCAAGTCTTTGCTATTGTGAATAGTGCCACAATAAACATACATGTGCATGTGTTTTTTATAGCAGCATGATTTATAATCCTTTGGGTATCTACCCAGTAATGGGATGGCTGGGTCAAATGGTATTTCTAGTTCTAGATCCTTGAGGAATCGCCACACTGTCTTCCACAATGGTTGAACTAGTTTACAGTCCCACCAACAGTGTAAAAGTGTTCCTATTTCTCCACATCCTCTCCAGCACCTGTTGTTTCCTGACTTTTTAATGATCGCCATTCTAACTGGTGTGAGATGGTATCTCATTGTGGTTTTGATCTGCATTCCTCTGATGGCCAGTGATGATGAGCATTTTTTCATGTGTCTGTTGGCTGCATAAATGTCTTCTTTTGAGAAGTGTCTGTTCATATCCTTCACCCACTTTTTGATGGGGTTGTTTGTTTTTTTCTTGTAAAGTTGTTTGAGTTCGTTGTAGATTCTGGATATTAGCCCTTTGTCAGATGAGTAGATGGCAAAAATTTTCTCCCATTCTGTAGGTTGCCTGTTCACCCTTATGGTAGTTTCTTTTGCTGTGCAGAAGCGTGGATAAGGACAATCAATGTTCTAGTGCAAATATTGGAATTAGGGTTATAAAATGAGAATGCTGGCTGCTGGATATTCTTTGATTCTGATGCTTTTTTGAGAGATACCCTATTACCTTTTTTTAGGGAGCCCCCAAGTAATGTTTTTACAATGGCATAAATATAATTTTCTTAAAATATTTATATTAAATTTGAATTCTAAGAAGATGTTTTTCAAGTTTATGATTCTGTTACATATTTTTTATAGTTTATTCTATGTTACTAGCTCACTTTGACAAGTGAAACAAAAGGTACAAATAAAAAGTTCCAACTTTCAAAATCTGTAGATCTAGAATGACCTCTGCTTATTAGTTAGTCAAGAATTATTAGCATACTTTGGCAAACAATGAAGATAGAATCTTCTTATAACAATTTATAATACTCAAGTGTTCATTAACATTTTCTTTATTAAACTATGAGCTCAGTAACTGGCTTCTCAGAACTTGTCAATTATTTTCCATATTCTGTGCTGTACAACTATGACTTCATAAAGGCAATTTAACAAATAGAAACATCTGGATTGGCTAGGACATTTGTCAATACTGGATTTATGGTTTATAGTGTCTGCCCCAGTCATGCTACTGTTCTAAAACCTTGACACTTAGTCCATCAATCTGCCTATAAAAGGAAAAATCCTATTTCTAAAGTGACAGAATCTATTTGTAGTAGTGCAGTCAGCTAGCAAAGCTGCCTGTGAAATACACCAGCAAGGAAAAGGTGAGAGGGAGGGGTATACATTTGTTAAGATTCTCAAAACATCTCAGTTTGCTGAACAGAGATATTATCCTACCTATTAAGACAATAAAAGTACTTCCAGGAGACAATCCTTTTCTTCCTTCTCCATCAAATCAAAAGCAACTTGGTAATTTATTTATAAATGTACTCCTGTCATCACTTGACTAGAGAAAAACTTTTCAGGGAGCAGTAGTCCAAGGTGGTGTTACTCCCACATTGATTTTATGGTGTGTTTGATGGATTTTGCATATGTTGCTTCTAGTGTGGTGAGACTCATATTTTCTCTATACCCCTTCCTTCCTGGATCAAGACACTTTTCCACCATTCTCCTGGAGTCACAGTTCACATCAACATATGGAGCTGTTGCTATAAAGAAAAAAAATAGATTCTTTAAGCAAAATATACCAGAGTCCTACAGAAATTGATAGACAATATGAGCAATAAAATATTAGCTTCTGTAGTAGCTATTTCACCCTGGGTTTAGGCCTAGAAGAACAATTTTTCCTTCATTTCCTCCTCCTGTAGGTGGAAACTGACTGGTGGACTATCTCGTCCCTACTAGCAGCACTAAAATGGTGATGTCTTCCAGCCACTACTCCCAAAGACACAATAAACCACCACACACACAAAAAAAAAGAAAAAAAAAGGAAACAAACAAAAAAAACTGTTCATTAACAAAATGCTCACTCAATAAATGAAGTTTTAATCTATCTCCTAGCCTCTACTTCCCACTTCACCTCATTTGACAGATTATTGCTCCTAAATGCTATCTGTGTAGACATTCTGGAACAACTCCATCTCCTGCCATTTCCATGGGGCAAAAACACAGCGCTAATGGTGGCCTGGGACGATAACCATGAACAAAAAGCAAGAGGACTCTCCGGGCTGGGTAGAGAAGTGATCAGTCTGAGAGTACCTTATAGGAAACACAGGTTGGGAAGTGAGATCTGAGAGAAACAACTTTTATGTATGTTAAGGTAGGCTTAACATAAGGTATAAGGTATGGCTCTGTATAGACAGAGCCATAACTCCATAACTGGAAAGAAAAATATGTCCTTTGCAGGCACACGGATGGACCTGGAAGCCATTATCCTCAGCTAACTTATGCAGGAACAGAAAGCCAGACACTGCATGTTCTTATTCATAAGTGGAGCTGAACAATGAGAATACATGAACATAGAAGGGGGAGCAACACACACTGGGACCTGTCATGGGCAGGGGGTAGCAGGGGAAGGGAGAGCATCAGGATAAATTGCTAATGCATGCTGGGCTTAATGTTTAGGTGATGGGCTGATGGGTGCAGCAAACCACTATGGCACATGGTTACCTATGTAACAAACTTGCACATCTTGCACATGTGTCTTGGAACTTAGAAAATGTGGTATATATACACCATGGAATACTATGCAGCCATGAAGAACAAGATCATGTCCTTTGCAGGAACATGGATGGAGTTGGAAGCCATTATTTTTAGGAAACTACCTCAGGAACAAAAAACCAAATACCTCATGCTATCACTTATAAGTGGGAGCCAAATGATGAGAACATATGGACACATAGAGGGGAACAACAGACACTGGGGCCTACTTGAGGGTAGAGGGTAGGAAGAGGGAGAGGATTAGGAAATAAAATTAGTGGATACTAGGCTTAATACCTGGGTGACAAAATAATCTATATAACAGGCACCCATGACATAAGTTTACCTGTATAACAAACCTGTACATGTACCCCTGAACTCAATAAAAGTTCAAAAAAAAAGGAAAAATAAAAACTGTTTTGCACATCCCTCAAAATTCTGTGTATGCTTCATCATTTAATGGCAATAATTGTTAAATAGTGGGCTAACCCATCTTACTTTTCTAAATGGTAATGTCATGACTAAGGGGTTACATCATCTTAGTAAATGAACTTGACTCAAAACAAATCAGTTTTCTTTGGTTGTTATGATGGCCTCATTGTTTTTTGAATTACTTAGTGCTATATTCTGAATGATTATGCCCTCCCCACTGTCCTGCCACAAATTCATATGTTGAAACCTAATCGGTAATGTAATGGTATTAGAGGTGGGGACTTTGGGAGGTGAGTTGGTCATGGGGCAGAACCCTCATGAATGCAATTAGTGCCTTTACAGAAAAGACTCTAGGCCAAGTGCAGTGGCTCACACCTGTAATCCCAGCACTTTGGGAGGCTGAGGCAGGCAGATCACGATGTCAAGAGTTCAAGACTGGCCTGACCAACATCGCAAAATCCTGTCTCTACTAAAAATACAAAAAAAAAAAAAAAAATAGCCAGGCATGGTGGTGGGTGCGCCTGTAATCCCAGCTACTTGGGAAGCTGAGGCAGGAGAATCGCTTGAACCCAGGAGGCAGAGGTTGCAGTGAGCTGAGATTGCACCATTGCACTCCAGCTCGGGTGACAGTGTGGCAAAACAAACAAACAAACAAACAAAAAAACAAAAAGACCCTAGACTGCTCTTTTGCCCTTTCCTCCATTTGGGGACACAGGAAGAAGTTGCCATTTTGAACCAGGAAATGGGCCCTCGCATTAAATCTGTCAGTGCCTTGATTATGGACTTCCCAGCCTCCAGAGCTGTGAGAAATAAATCTGTGTTGTTAATAAGCTACCCAGTTATGGTATTTTGTTTTAGTAGACCAAATGGACTAAAAGGGCTACAATACTTAAAAATGGAGAGATTGCAAACAGAATATAGATTTCTGCCTGCTCCTTAAAAAGCATCCTCATGGCTACTCTCTGTTGGTGCCAAGCCATGGCTTCCCTGTGAACAGTATTTGTGGTCTGAGGACAGTTACAGTTTCTACTACTCCCTGGTGTTTCTTAGTTGTCTTTGCTCTGTTGCCCTTTTTAGTTGCCCTTGCTCTATTGTTATTCTTACAACTGGATCATTTCAGTCTACTCATCTGTATTACTACTTAGCTCCCATGGGCATTTGTGTTTTCATCATCACCAAAAATGGCTTATCTATTTTTTATGTTCATTTTTGGAAGATTCTTTCATGCTTAATTTTTTTTGTGTCTCTTCATTAAAATATTGGATGATGGTTGCTGTTCAGTGATGCATGCATTTTAAAGAAGAAGAGGCGGGTCTTAGAAGAATAACTAATGACACAAATTCAGATGAGCATCCTTTGGGCATTACCAATATTTTTCTCTAAACCAATCCTAATGTATGCATAGCTTTATCAAGTCCCATTTAAGTGACTCAAACTCCAGAATGCTTTTAAAAATTCAATTGTCTATATTGGCTTAAAGATCTTGGAACAGGAATTTTATTGTTAGCATGCCCACACATTCGTCCTTCTAACTGGGATGAATGAAGTAACCAGGGAGCACGTTATAGGTAGCAAGAAAGAGAAACAATACTTAGGGGCATAGTTTCTGGTGTGAATAGAGTTTCAGTGTATCACCTAATCAATCCATAGACATGTGCCCAATGGCTGATCTGTAGCTAACCCTGTTATGCACTTAATAATATGGTATAATAAAGGAGAATGTGTTATCTTTTGATTACTAGAAAAGGAGAATTAATGAAATTAGATTGTTTTTTAACCAGATATTTTGAATGACCAAATGACAAAGGTAATAATTCCCAAGAAATATTTTTATGATAAAATCAGATTTATTTTTTACTTGTTAATAGTTTTAGGCCTTCCATAGTGCTTTACCTTCAGCAGGGGTATAGTTTTAGCTTTCAAAAATAAGTTTTATTAGTTTTCTAGTAAAGGACAACTGTCCTTTCATTTTTCTACTTTACAAATGAAAAAAACAAAGTGAACTTCTATGGAAGCCAATTTATTGGCTTAGTCAGTTATGACACATAGGGGTATGAGCAGAGTTTGTGCTTCAGAGAAAAAACAAAACCGTAAGAAAACCTATCCCGAGTGTCACCTCCATCAGATAGTGCTTTCTTGCTTTATGTTATTCCATATTGGTCAATTTGTTCTTTAAAATGTCATCAATAACTGCTACAAGGGTACTAATCTATTTTAACTGGTCTCTTAGGTAGTCATTTCAATCTTGGGTTCATGTTACTTTTTTTTTTTTATCCCTCCATTCATTTTACCTCTGAATTTATAGTTATCAGGTTTATAAAAGTGACCCAGAGGCCTGGTTATTACAAGTGAAACCATGGGGTTTGGTATCGAGTTCATCATCAGCTCTTTCTCTATAAATATTTCACAACTCTGATCTTAAATAAATTTATCTACAAGTATTAAATATTAAAAATTCATTTGGCTACAGGCAAAATTAAAGGTAGGGTAACTGGTTCTTCATACATAAACTAAGCATTTTTATATAGAGAAATATTTCCTAATAATTTCTTTACCCCATACTATCTCAAAGAAAAGCAAGCATAAACAGAGGCCCAGGAAGATAATAATTTAAGGAGAGCAAGTATAAAAAATGCAGCTAGGGAGATAATATCAATCTCTCTTATTCTCCATTCTAATTTTAGGTTTCTTTGAGATAGTGATATATCCATTCTTTCATCCTACTCTTACTTCAAACAGCTTTTCATGCCTCACCCTGATTGCAATGGTACCATTGGAATCTCAAGTTTTAGGACTCAGGTTTCCTCCAATATTGTCTTGGCATCAGAAGAGAAGAAATTCTACAGTCAATTAGAGCTTCCCTGACATATACACACATTACCCTCACACAAAGTGTTTGATTTAACTCTTTATAAACAACGAGAGAACAAGAACAAGAATCTTGCGTTTTACTTGGTAAAGCAGTGTGCCTTTAGATGCTTATAATTATGTCTAACAATGTTCATTTTAAGAAAGGGAAACTATTTGGAAGAGAACATCAAAGTGAAAAAAAATAAGTGACAAGTATCTTGTTCATGAGGATAGTGTAAACAATTCATTGTGGATATCTGTAAAATAGTTAAGAAGCATCTAGAAAAAAATAGGGTTTCATCTGGTCTAAATAATAATCAGCATTCATGAATATGCAGCCAATCTCCAGCATGTGGAGTCCAGTGGGCACCAGCATATTTTCTTTACTCAGTCTAGTTCCTTCAGTGTGCTATAGTCATGCTGGAGACCAGATTTAGGTAAAATCCAGAGAAGGTTCAGTTTCTACCATAAGAGGGTACAATCTTATTTATTGGTATTGGCTACAATCTTATTTATTGCTATTGGCTATATTATATCTTTCTTGGTTTACTACACATTACAAAAATTTGACGTGATTGTGATACAAAAAGAGAATAGCATTTTTGCATTGTGTTGTCTTAGGGAGAAAAAGTTCCTGAGGCTCAGAGTCACTGTGTTGCACAAGTCCAGGGGGCTTCATTCACATGGTATTCTACCTATTAGCATTTCGTAGAGAGGAGGTCGTCTCAGGAATGATGAAGGACTACTCATGATGCATCTGCAGGAAATCTTTTGAATAGGGACCCCTTAGGGATTATTTTCTTTAAAAACACACACACACAAATCACTGCTATTTCTAAAATACCTGAAAATTAAACACTAAATAGTGTCAGAACCAAGTAGTTGGTGGTCTTCAATATTGTTAATAATTAGGGCATTTTTTGTTAGTGTAAAGAAAAGCATAACCTTATATAAGAGGAGTCGTTGTAATTTAAATATTCACTAATTGAGATTTTATTTAATTATAAAGGCAGCTCAGTAAACTCTTACTTTAATACTACTTATATGTGTAAAATATTATAGGGGTTACACACACAGTTCATTTCATGGCTGCTTGATTTTCTCTGTGGTTTTCCAAAGGTTCAGGATCCACAGATTGGTAACTGTTGAGATAAAATATCACATAAAAGCAGAGGGTCCTTCACAGGCATAATTGTGTTTCATTTATTTTCATGGTGAAGAAAATCTAAATCTAAAACTTACTTATATAATATTATTTAATGGATTAAGAAAGCATATGAAGCAGAACATATTATTGAAACTCTGCCTGTAAATGTACCAGGTCTGATGAAAGAATAAATTTCACTTAAAAAAAGAACAATGGAAATTTATGTGATATGAATCACATGCTGAAGAATACAGTTTCTTCAATGTTTGCACAAGGGGAGCAGTCACTAGTAGTTATAAGATAGAAGTGACCAGAATCAATACATTAAAAACAGTTTTTTATCATGGTATTTTTCAAACAAAAGTAGAAAATAAATAACACAATAAACTGTGTGTCCATCATCTAGCTTCATTAATTATTAACATCTTGCAATTTTATTTCATCTATCTTCCCCATTTTTCTAAAGTGTTTAAAAAATCAGAAACTATAAATTCTTCAAAATATATTTCTAATGGCAAATGACTTTTTCATATTTACATGATCATTATTACAACTAATATTAACAATATCGTCTAGTAACCAGTCCATGCTCATATTTGCCCAATTATCTTTACATTTCTTCAAATTAAAATTTCACCAAGGTCTATACATATACTTTGTTAATGTTTGTAAATTCTTTTTCTCTATAGCAGTTTCTTCTCTCCTTTTTTTCCCATTGACATTTATTTATTGCAAATGAAACTAGGTCTGGTGGGATTTTTTCACATTCTAGATTTCTCTGGTTGCTTCTTTGTGGCATCATTTACTGATTTACCTAATTCATTCATTCTCCGTATTTCTTGTAAAATTTCAATCTGAAGCATTCGATTAAGCCTCACTTTTTTTTTAAAGCAAAAAACCTTCAAAAGACACTTCAGGAAGTGCTGTGAAACATCAAGTGCATCATATCAGGAGGAAGCCTCACTTTTAGTCAGGTGGGTTCGGAGTTGTAAGCCCCATCAATCTATTCCAGGGTTTCTCCTAAGACTTTCACAAAATGGTTGCCCATTGGTAATCAGTGCTAAGATCTTTTTTTTCCCTTAGAGATCACAGTATTGTGATTTTAAATTTTTTATTCTTTCTGCATTTGTAGCTGAAATACTTCTATAAAGAATAATTTTCCTTTCATCAGTATTGTTCCCTCCAAACATAATTTGTAAAACGATGGTACAGGTTTGATTATTTGCCTTTATTCATTAATTTGCAGAATGAGTTGATATTTTAGCAACTTCACAGTTAACCAAGGATTTTTAAAGAAATGCTCACTGTGTTCTGATCAATTGCAAATATTATTCTTTCTGATGCTCAAATTACTCAATTTGTAACCAATCAGAGTTTATTGGCTCTTGTACTTTTTTTTTTAAATACAACTGCAATAGTCTGAAATCTTTCTTGTTTTTTTGGTACAAGATGTTCCAGGCTCATTTTGAATATTCCAAGACCTGGAATCACCCATTGCTCCAAAAAGCCTTCGTTCATTTAGCAGAAAATGACAATTTGATTCCAAAACAAGTACTCTACAGTTGACTATTGTTACTGAATTACCATTTATTTTTGACCTTTCAGAACTTGAAATTCATACTTCTTTATATAGAGAAAATATTTCATGACTTCATAGGGATATTGGAAACTCAGATTTCAGATTATAGGGTACTCATTTAAATTGTTTTATGTTCACATCTCTTTCTCTTTATCTGAAAATCTTGGTTCCTATTGGAGTTAACATAATTACTTATTTCTTTTGTCCTACAATATACTCATAATAGTTTCAAAATAACAATGCCAGAATTTTAATTTATTATAAAATCACTGAGTACAGTATAAGATTTCTTTGTTGTTCTTTTTGTCCTTAGGATATATCCCACAAGGATTATAATGAAAATATTGTTTTTTAAATCTGTCAACATAATTATTTTTATGTAGCTATGCCACCAACTTAATATACAGTTAGATTCATTTTCTTGAATTACTTTTCAAAATACAGGGTTGCCTTTTGTTATTTATCTTTATTTTTGTTTATTAAAAATGTAAACCATTTACAAGGCTCCAAAGCCAAAACTCAAGATGAGTTTAACTTTCATCTCTATGTCTGCCTCCTTTAATAGGTGACTTTTTTTGCTATTCTTAGTTTATCTTTCTGTTTCTTTGTAATATATATGTATATACATATGCATGTACCTATATATGTAAGTGTATATATACATGAGTGTATATCAATACCTAGATAGGTAAGTGTATTTGTGCTTACATACACACATACACACATACTTCTATCTCTTCTTTTTATGTAATAGTAATAAAACTGTTTTGTACCTTGTTTTTTTAAGCCTAATAATTTATCCTCGTGATCACTATACCACAGTAGAGTGAGATTGTCCTCATTCAATTTTACAGCTGCAGAGTACTCCATTAAAGTTTATTCAAGCAGTACTGTAATTATGCACATTGATTTTTCCCAGTATTTTCTTATTACAAATACTGTTATGATAAATTATTTTTGTGTATCACATTTTGTACTATTGCCAGTGTATTTTTGGGAAAGTTCCTAGTAGTGGGATTGCTGAGATAGAGGGTAATTGTGTATGTAATTTTGCTAGATAACAAATTCCCTTGGGTTGAGTCATTTTACATTCCCACCAGCAATGTATGAGAATGATTGACTCCCCACAGGCCAACTACAGGGTATGCTGTCAAACTTTCAGATGTTTGCCAATTGGATAGATGAGAAATGGTATCTGATAATAGGTTTAATTTGCATTTTTTATTATGAGTGAGAGAGTGAGAGTGAGCATCTTTATATGTTATTTATGTTTCTTTGTAAATTTTTCATTGGGCAATTGGTCTTTTGGTCCTCAAATATTAAATTTTCTTTGTATTTCTTAGGGTATGAACTTCTTATTTGTAATATATTCTTGATAATTTTTTTCTAGTTTGCAATTTGTCTTTTTACTCGTCTGTGTCTGTGTTTGCCATAAGGATTTTTTTTAATGTACAAAAATGTGTCTGCCACTTTCTTTATTACTTCTTGGTTTTGAATCATAATTAGGAAAGTGTTTTCTACTCTGATTTATAGTGAAATTTTCCCATTTTGTTCTACTACCTGTATGGTGATATTTTTAATGTTCCATCCTCTGATGCATTTGAAATTTATCCTGATAAATTATGTGAGGAATGATTCAAAATTACACTATTCCATATGACTATATAGTTTTCATAGCACTGATCTGAGATGCTGTGCTAATTATATTCCAAATTTCCCAATGCTCTAGGATCCATTTTCTGAATTTCCTACTCTCTTCTACTAGTATGTCTGGTCATTCATACGTCCGTAGCATATAGTTTAATTATAGAGACTTTATAATATATTTTAGTATCTGGATGAAGTAGTTCCCCCATACATTGTAAGATTTCTCTGGATATTGCTTTATGGTTAGTTTTCTATATGAACTTTAAAATGAACTTGTATAATGCTACAAAAAATTCTTATGACATTTGTATTGGGATTATATCAAATGTATTATGTAGCTTGGAGGAAATTGTAATTTTTAGAATGCTGTGTCTTCTTATGCAAGAATATACCATGTATTTTCACTTCTTCAAGTCTATTTTTGTGTCTGTCAGAAATGTTTCACAAAAAATCATTTAATAAAACATGGTATATTATGGGCACACACTTTAGTTATAATGGCAAGTAGGCTAAAGTTTCTAACTTGAAATATGTACTTTGGTTAATATGGAGTTGATGAATGTCTTTGTCATGGTAAGTTTTTGCTGAAAAATATACATAAGTCAGTAAACCTATCCCTATTACTTTATAAACAATATTTGTTTATATTCTTTTTATCAGACAATTTTAAATGAAGCTGATAATACTTTAATTTGAATCTACTGAATCTGTTACCTCATAATAAAATACTTCTAGTCATAAATTCTAATTTACAAATAAGGTGGTCTTAGGGTCAGGTAAGCCTTAGCCTTTGTATTAAAATCTCCTTATTTCAGTTTTAATTCACCTGTATATACAGTTAAATAAAAGCAGACACAAATTCTCTACTAATTGAAAAGCATCTGAATCCAAGAAAAAAATTGATACTTAGCTTTATTTTCTTTACCTTTTGTTTGTGTCTGCATGATTCTTTTTGACTTTTTGATCAAGGTAAACGAATTGTAGATTTAATAATGCAAAAAGTCAGTCCATACATCCTGTACAACAGAAAAATTGTCTAAAACACATACAGGTCCTTTGGTTGAACTCAGTATTTATTTTTTATTTTTATTTTTTTGAGATAGAGTCTCGCGCTGTCACCCAGGCTGGAGTACAGTGGCCCAGTCTTGGCTCACTGCAACTTCTGCCTTCTGGGTTCAAGCATTTCTCCTGCCTCAGCCTGCCGAATAGCTGGGACTACAGGTGCACGCCACCATGCCTGGCTAATTTTTGTATTCTTTTTAGTAGAGACGAGGTTTCAGCATATTGGCCAGCCTGGTCTTGAACTCCTGACCTCATGATTTGCCCGCCTTGGCCTCCCAAAGTGCTGGGATTACAGGCATGAGCCACTGTACCTGGCCTGAACTCAGTATTTAATGTGTAACAGAATTGTCTTTGTCTCTTTGGAGTTCTGGGTTTGTCGAATTTCCAAGCCAATATTGTGTGTGCAGTGGTTCTCAAATGGAGGTTGTCAGTATCTTGACATCCATGGGGTATCTGGGAGTGGTTAGGGATATTATTTTTTCTGACCTTTTAACTGAGGGGAAAGACATTATTGGCATTCTGTAGGGAGGACCAGGAAGGCAAATGCCTTGTTATAAAGGCAGAATCCTCTGTGGTGAAGAATTGACTTGGCTAAGTTCTGGGTGAGGTATTGGAACTCTCCTGGGATATCTGAAATCCTTATTTTTGTTTTTCATGGTTAGAACTCCATTAATTTTGCATTCAGAATTCCTACTGATTCAGATTCCTATTGAGGGAGGGCATAATATTTAGGGCTGCAGGGGAGATTAGAATCAGACCGGTTGCTTATTTGTCATATTATTTATGTGTGACTGGGAGCAAAATTGTGTGCCTTTTTATAGTAGAATCCATAAATTAAAAGACATCATATAGTATGACAGAATAAAATTTGATATGTTGATACAATATATTAATTTATATTAACAAAGCTATATTTGTGAAGGCCTGTTTTACTTGTGCTGATGCTTGTATATTCCTGTCCTGAACTTTTAAGTTGTATAGAAATTAATTAGAATATTTTCCCCAACACATCTCCCTATGAGAGAAAAAAGGCATAATCAAGGGAAACTGAGGCACTGGGAAGACTTAATTATTTTTGGTTCTTACAGTGCCATAGTTATATGATGGAAAAATGTACTTTTATTAACAATGCCAGTCAATATTTCACTTTTTGCATAAGATTGCACTTTTCACACCTTTGATTTACTAGAGCATCCTAAATATCCAAGCTATGTTGTGGCAAAATTGTCCTGCCTTTTCTGAACAGGAATTATTTATCTAAGCTTAAGCTCATGGATCCGATGAGCTGAAATGAATGCTTCTCTTTTCCAAAAGTCATTTCCAGAAACAGGTTTATTAAATTACAATTGAGAGAGTAGATCTTATTATTTTAGTGGTAATGCTTGGCAAGATGTTCTTTAAAAAAAAATCATTGTTATCATGAGTACTAGCTTTGGGAAAAACAAACAATAAAAACCAAAGAAAATATTAGGTAATCTTTTAACTCTTCTAAAGGAAAAATGTTAACTTCAAAGGTAAATGGAGTCATTAATATAGAAAACAAATGTAAGAAAATCAATGCTAAGTATCAACAGAAACTTTTTCCTTTAAATTCCAACCACCAGAGTGTACCCCAACTAAAAAGCCTGCAGCCCTGCAAATCATTACCACAGTCTTGCTTAAATATGTCAGAAGCAGGCACAGGGAATAAGAGCTGGCAGTTTTCCTGCCTGTTATAAAAAAGACGGAAGCCCATCATGAATGAAAGCATACAACACTACATTTGCCATCTGCATAGCTTCCAAATCTCTTGTATTTTATAGCAGTAGCTTGCCAAAACTCTGGCAAGCCAAAACCAGAATAAGACTCCCAATCTGAAAGAGAGAATATGGCAAATAATAAAATCATCCAGACAGCAGAGAAGTAGAATTGCAGAAAATCAAACTAAAATAACAAAACTGTCAAGCAGTGTTGAGAGAGCTAAGAAATGCCTACAAAAGAGGATTTAGAGGAAAACCAAAGGCTGAGGATAATGGAAACCATTGTTCAGTTGAAAGGTTTTTCCAAAGCAAATATACTCACTGGTAATAAAATGTTAAGCCTTTCCAGAAAATGTTGCTTCTTTCTCATTTCTAAAATTCTAGCTATGTTTGTTTGAGATAAAGCAAACCTTATGTCTTTGAGCAGTTGGGTCCCTTTCTATTTTGATAGAAGAATAGACTCATAAGAGGGACTCAAACCCTGGCTATTAAGCCAGGGTTTAATAGCTCTTAATTTGTCATTTGGGATATATTCAAAATTACAAGCCAAATAAACACAGCTTTGCAACATTTAAAGCTGATAACGTTTAAGACATTTTTTAGGCAGTTGCTGAGGGGATTTGTGACTTTGATTTTCTGTAAGTCCAGTGCAACTCTAGCAACCAAAATATATCACATGCTTACAACATATATTCATAAATTAATTAGGAAGAAAGAATTATATAGATTTTTGAAATTTGTAATGACACAATGTATTTTACATATTTATGGGGTACATGTATTTGCTACATGCATAGAATGTGTAATAATCAAGCTAGGGTATTTGAGGTATCCATCACCTTGAGTATTTGTCATTTTTATGTGTTGGTAACATTCCAAGTCTTCTGGTTTAGCTACTTTGAAATATAAAGTATACTGTTGCTAACTATAGTCATCTTACTCTGTTATTGATTATTGGGACTTGTTTCTTCTATCTAATTATATATTTGATATATTTGTACTCACTAATCAACCTCTCTTGATCCTCATTCCCATTCACACACCCTACCCACCCTCTGGTATCTATAATTTGATTCTCTATCTCAATTAGATTGACTTTTTTAGCTTCCATGTGGAAGAACACGTGGTATCTGTCTTTCTGTCACTCAACATAATGACCTCCAGTTCCATGCGTGTTGCTGACAATGACATGATTTCATTCATTTTTATGACTGGATAGTATTTCATTATGTATATATATCATATTGTCTTTCTGTTTGTCCACTGATGGTCAACTAGGTTGATTTCATATCTTAGCCATTGTGAATAGTGCTCCAATAAACATATGAGTTCAGGTATCTTTTTGAAAAATATATTTCTTTTTCTTTGGATAAATACCCAGTAGTGGAATTGCTGGATTGTATGGCAGTTCAATATTTGTTTTTTTGAGAAATCTCTGTACCATTTTCCACAGCGGTTTTACTAATTTACACTGCCACTGGCAGTGTATGAGTTACTTTTTCTCCACATCCTGACCAGCACCTGCTATTTTTTTGTCTTTGCAATAATAGCCATTCTAACTGGGGTGAGATTATACCTCATTGTGATTTTGATTTGCGTTTCCCCAGTGCTTAGCAATGTTGAGCACTTTTTCATATTCCTGACGGTCATTTATATGTCTTCTTTTGATAAATGTTTGATTGTATCTTTTGTCCACTTGTTAATGGGATTATTTATGTTTTTAGTGTGAGTTGTTTGAGTTCCTCATATATTCTGGATATTAGTCACTTGTCCTTAGATACATTGTTTGCAAATATATTCTCTCATTCAACAGGTTGTCATTTCACTTTGTTGACTGTTTCCTTTGATGTCTTTACTTTTGAGGTCTTAGCCATGACATTTTTGCCTAGACTGAAGTCTTGAAGTCTTTTTTCCTATATTTTTTTCTAGAAGTTTTATGCAAACAATGATTTAAATTTTATTAACTTTAATGATTAACATTAAGAAGACTTAATGATTAAGTCTTTAATCCATATTGAGTTGAATTTTGTTTATGAGGAGTAGTAGGGGTCCAGTTTTATTCTTCTGCATATGGTTCTCTAATTTTCCCAGCACCACTTAGTGAAGAGGGTGTCCTCTGCCCAGTGAATGTTGCTGCCTTTGTCAAAAATCAGTTGACTGTGAATACATGGATTTATTGAATCACTATTCTGTTGTATTGGTCTATGCATATATTTTATGCAAACACCATGCTGTTTTGTTTACTATAGCTTTGTAATATATTTTGGAGTCCGATAGTAGGATGCCCCCAGCTTCATTCTTTTTTTATCAGCATTACTTTGGCCATTCTAGTTCTTTTTTGGTTCTATATGAATTTTAGGATTGTTTTCTCTATTTCTATGAAAAATGGCATTGGTATTTTGATGGGGGATTACAATGAACTTGTAGATTGCTTTGGGCAATAGGATCATTTTAATGTAATTCTTCTAACCCATGAGCATGAGATATCTTTCCATTTGTTTGTATCCTCTTCAATTTTAGTGTTTTGAGGTATTTTTTGTTTGTTTGTTTTTTGGTAGAGGTCTTTTACCTTTTTGGTTAAAATTTATTTTTAGGTATTTTATTTTTTGTCACTATTATATATGGGATTAACTTTTTTGTTTCTCAGCTAATTCATTATTGATATATAAAAACTACTAATTTTTGTACGTTGAGTTTGTATCATGCAACCTTACTGAATTTATTTATGAAATCTAGGAGTTTTTTCAGTCTTTCCGTTTTGCTTGATGTAAGATTATGTTGTAAGCAAAAAAGGACAACTTGACTTATTCTTTTTCAGTTTGGATGCCTTTAATTTTCTTTTCTTGCCTTTAGAGGAAAGGCTTTCAGCTTTCCCCCATTCAGTGTGTTAACTGTGGGTTTGTCCTGTGTGGCCTTTATTATTTTGAGTATGTTTCTTCGATTCCTAATTTGTTGAGAGTTTTTATCATACAAGGATATTGGATTTTATCAAGTAAATTTTCCGTATCAACAAGATGATCGTATGATTTCTGATTTTATTTGTCATCTTTCCTTTTTTCTTAGTCTTGCTAGCAATTTATTATTTTTATTTTTTATAACCAACTTTTTGTTATATTGATGTTTTGTGTTGTTTTTTAGTATCTGTTTCATTTACCTCTGCTCTGATCTTTTTCTTTCCTCCTGCTACATTGGGGTTTGTTTTGTCCCTGCTTTCCTAGTTCCTTGATGTGCACTATATTATTTCTGTTGTCTGATATCTTTCTACTTTTTGAGGTAGATGTTTATTGTTATAAATTTCCATTTAGCACTGCTTTTGCTGTTTCCTACCGGTTTAGGTATGTTGTGTTACATTTTCATTTGTTTGAAGAAATTTTTAAATTTCCTTCTTAAGTTCTTCAAAGACTCAGTGCTTGTTCAGGAGCATGTTGTTTAATTTTCATGTATAGTTTTCAAAGTTCTACTTGTTATTGATTTCTAGTTTTATTTCATTATATTCAGAGAAGATGTTGATATAATTTCAATTCTATTTTTTGAATTTTTTTGAGACTTGTTTTGGAGTCAAACATATGGGCTGTCCTGGGAAATGTTTCATGTGCTGAGAAGAATGTGTATTCTGCAGCTATTGAATAAAATGTTCTATAAATGTCTAGGAGGTCTATTTGGTCTACAGTATAAACTAAGTCTGATGTTTCTTTGTTGACTTTCTGTCCAGATGATCTGTCAAAATCTGAAAGCGGGGTGTTGAAGTCCCAAGCTATTATTGTATTGGGGTCTTTCTCTTTAGGTCTTGTAATATTTCCTTCATATACCTGGGTGCTCCGGTGTTGGATGCATATATATTTGCAATACTATATCCTCTTGCTGAATTGATCCCTTTATCATTACATAATGATCTTCTTTGTATCTTTTTAAAGTTTTTGTCTAAAAATATATTTTATCTGAATTATATAAGTATAGCTACTCCTGCTTACTTGTAGTTTCTGTTTGTAAGGAATATATTTTTCTCTTACTTTACTTTGAGTCTATATGTGTCTTTACAGCTAAAGTGCATTTCTTGCAGGCAACATATAGGTGGATCATGTTTTTTTTTTAATCCATTTATCCAGTGTATATCTTTTAAGTCAAAAGTTCAACCCATTTATACTCAAGGTTATTTACTGATATGTGACATTCTGTTTCTGTCATATTGCTAGTTGTTTTCTGGCTATTTTGTTGTTCTTTCCTTTTCTTTTATTGTTTGTCATTGTGGTTTTGTGGTTTCCTGTAGTGGTACCATTTGATCTCTTTCTCTTCCTCATTTGTATATTTGATTTACTAGTAAGCTTTATATTTTCATGTGCTTTGGGGATGGTAAATGTACTTTTGCTTCTAGTTGTAGAACTCCCTTGAGCAATTTTTGTAGGATTGGTCTAATGCTGATGAATTCTCTCATTATTTGCTTGTCTGGAACTTTAATTCTTTTTTATTTCTGAAGGATAATTTTGCTGGATATAGTATTCTTGGGTGGCATTTTTATTGTTTCAGCTCTTTAAAAATGTCATTCCATCTTTTGCTGGCTTGTAAGGCTTTTGCTGAGAAACTTGCTATTAGTCTGATGGAGGTTCCTTGATAGTTCCTGTTGCTATTTTTAGAATTTTTGTTTGTTTGTTTACTGTAGACTGTTTGACTGTAATCTGCCCTGAAGAATACCTTTTTTCATTGTATCTGTTTGGAAATCTCTGGGCCTCCTGTATTTGGATATCTCATCCCTGTTCTACTTGGGAAGTTTTCACCTGTTATTTTGTTAGATAGATTTTCTAACTCTTTTCTTCTCTCTTCACTCTTGGGAGCACTGATAATTTGAGTATCTTGTCACTTTATGTTGTTCCGAATGTCATGGAGGCTTCAATCATTTTTTAAATTCTTTTCTCTTTATCTTTGTCTGATTGGACTATTTCAAAAGACCTGTCTTCAAGTTCTGAGATTCTTTCATCTGCTTGATCTAGTCTGTTGTTTATGCTTTAAATGTACTTTGTATTTTCTTCAGTGAATTCTTTAGTTCCAGAATATCTTCCCTGGTTCATTCTTAAAATCTTTTTGGTAAATTTCTCATTCGTGTTCTGAAATGTTTTTCTGATTTCTTTTTCTTTTTTCTTTCTTTTTTTTTTTTTAGCATTTTCTTATATCTCACTGAGCTTATTTAAAATCAGTGTTTTGAATTCTTTATCCAGATTTCACAAATCTTTTTGATGGGAATATACTGGAAAATTGTTTTTCTTTTGAGTGGATTGTTTTTCATTTTCTTGCTTTTTCATGTTTCCTGTGTCCTTACATTGATATCTCTGTATCCAGTGTAACAGTTACTTTTTCTAATTTTTAAAATTTGCTTTCATAGGGGAGTACTTTTTCTAAAGCTCTATCTATGATGTTGGTTGTTTAGTCCTGTTTGACTTCTATTTTGGTTGTATGCAGTAGTGTAGTCTCAGCATGATTTCTTCAGCTGTATATAGCATCCATGGTATCTGTGATTTTTTTCAGTGGCTTAGAGTGCAGTTATTAATGGAGGCTATGGTGAAGTTTTGCTGGGGACTGGAATGCCAGATGGGCCAGTCTTTGGGCCTCATGTTTGCAGCAGTGAGCGTGCCGGTCCCTGAGCCCTGGAGCAGTGTGTGCTGGCTCTACTGTTAGTGGGTCCAGGCAGGCTCATTGTTAGGCCTCCAGGAGGCTTGCTTGGCTGCTCATAGTGGCAGTGGTGAGCCAAGTGTATTGGTGGTTCCTTGGGCTCCTGGGCAGTGAGCATGATATGGACAATGGCAGTAGCAGTGGTGGAACTATGTACTGGAACCTAAGTGCTTTGAGCTGGTGCTGGCAGTAGCTGCAATGGCGTGGGTGGGCCAGGGAGCAGGTGGCACAAGCAGGTGGCACAGGCCAGTTGTGGTGATATTACAGGTTGGGTCAGCCTGACCTCAGATTCCAGAAGTGCTTACATGCTAAGGGTGGTGGACTAGACTGGCCAATCTCCAGGTCCCTGGACAGCATGTTCAAATATTTGGGTGACAGGACCAGGCTGGTGGACTTGTCCTCAGGCCTCTGGTGGTGTGTGTAAGTGCTGGTTGTGATAGGCATGAGTGGGGCAGTCCCCAGGCTGCTGGCAGAATGCTCAGGTAGAGGCAGCAGCAACTGCACAGCAGGCCTGCCCCGGGGGGGAGGGCAGGGCCACTTTCGGTGCCCGCAGTGTAGGCAGGCAGCTAAGGGACATGTGGTTTGCTCACTCCTTAGTTCCACAGCAACCCACAGCAACAGCACTGGATTCTCCCTTGGAGTGTGTAAAAGTGCCTGGCCTTTCCTCTCCCTCCTTGAACTGGTAGCAGCAGTGGTGTTGTCAGTCCCAGGGCGGGAAGCAGTTCTGTGTGAGCTGGACTTTCTGAATGGTGCTGTGCTCCAGCTGTTCAAGGGCAGGGGCCGATGGGTCACAGTGTTGGCTCCTTCTCTGAAGCAATGCCTCTGTGCAATCTCTAGCCAGCTCCCTATGTTAGTCTTGAGACCCCGAGTGCTGAGGGGTTTTCTAGTAGCTAGGATTATAAAAGATCATGGTGGGAATGTGGAAGCTTAGATGTCTTCCACTTACTCTCTCCCTGCATGCTGTAGAATTTTAAAAAGTGACATAAACTTCACCTAAGGGAATAAAGAGGAAATTTTGAATCAATTCTTTTTTAGGATATAGACTGCCTCTACTCCTATTTCCAGCCATCTGTAAATACTCTTTATATTCTAAAAGAAATATTAATTGCCTACCCCATTACCCTGAAAAGTAGAACAGAAAAACATGAACAGTAAGATATTTGCCATTATAACAGATTGAAAATATGTGTGCGTGTGTGTGTGTGTGTGTGTGTGTATGTTTACTGCAGCACTATTCACAATAGCGAAGACTTGGAACCAACCAAAATGTCCATCAATGATAGACTGGATTAAGAAAATGTGGCACATATACACCACGGAATACTATGCAGCCATAAAAAAGGATGAGTTCAAGTCCTTTATAGGGACATGGATGAAGCTGGAAACCATCATTCTGAGCAAACTATTGCAAGGACAGAAAACCAAACACCGCTTGTTCTCACTCATAGGTGGGAATTGAACAATAAGAACACTTGGACACAGGGCGGGGAACATCACACACTGGGGCATGTCGTGGGGTGGGAGGAGGGGGGTGGGATAGCAGTAGGAGGTATACCTAATGTAAATGACGAGTTAATGTGTGCAGCACACCAACATGGCACATGTATACATATGTAACAAACCTGCACATTGTGCACATGTACCCTAGAACTTAAACTATAAAAAATAAAAAATAAAAGTGTATGTGTGTGTGTGTGTGTGTGTATGTCTTATCAAATACTCAGTTGATGTCATCTTTTCCTAGTCTCTTGTTAAGGCATTTCTTCTTCTAACCTTCAGATGAAGATAACATAAGATAATTTGGCTTTCTATCCAATTAATAACTGTACTTCAGGGAAATGTTCTATGGAAATCAACCCTGGTAACGGTCATCTAAAACTTGAAGCACCTTTATATTTTATCACTAGCCCCTGAGGCCTGGATATTTCTTATGCTCAATGTTCAAACGTATGGACAAGTCTTATTTGCGGCCCAGAGAAATGGCTCAAAACATTCTGGGGCATAAACTAATTTCAGCATGCCGTAAGAAGCTCCCTCACAGTGGAGGAGATGCGTAAGCTTTGCAATGCTAGAAAACAAAATAGCTTGTCTACTTTTGAATTCCTGAGAATAAGGGCAGTTTTTTTCATGTTTTAGCACATCAAGAAGAATGAAAGTAAGGAATGGTGGGAATGCATTGTTATAGACAAAGAGAAGGTAAAAGAGAAGAAAGCTATGAGGAGGTATTACTCAACTCTTGCCTGTAAGAGCTTCAGTAGGCAAGGAGAAGGGGAGCTCTACCTTTCCTGGGTGTCATGAACTCTCCCTGGTAAAAGAAAGAACATATTGGAATGCCTCTGCTCCTGAGCATACATCCAAGGTGCCCAAGGTCAATGAAGGAAACTTGAGGATTAAGACACTGGGTCTGGGCTTCCTCCTGGGTCAGTGGAAGCATCTTCATGATAGGACCTTCTCTTAGCTGTTGTTTCCAGACAGCCCTGTGCTGGGCTCCTACTTGTACTGGAATAATCCTTGTCGCAAAGAGGATTCAGTGGAGAATAGGGACCAGTTTAAATGGTCCTTATGAGGATGAACTCAAAGTGTACCTTGTGGAGCAGAAACCAGTGCAGGAAGTAAAAAAGGTAGGCAAAGGTTATTGCATATCAACTGGGAAGCTCACTGTCTCCTCACCCAGCCTAAGAGTCCCCAGGCTCCTTATAGATAGTGACTATTGCATCACTAGTTTTAACTATAGTCTTTGATACCTGGTGAGTGCTTAATAAATGCTTTTTGAATAAATTACTATATCAGCATAATATGGCTTTGAAGTTTTTCATAATAGGGTTTGAGAGCTGTTTATTTATTTATTTATTAGGTGTGTAACCTAAGACCAGTTAAGAATATGGTGTGTAACATTGGACAAAAAGTTTATCTGCCTGAACCTTAGTTTACACATCTTTAAAATTATGCTAATAATACTCAGATTTTGTGAATATTAAGGGAAAGTGTCAGTGGAAAGCAGACAGTAGCATGCCTGTCTGTACTTTTCTCTCTTCCATCTTTTTTCCCAATGCTGACTCCTTTCCTTAGAATACTTTTCTATCTTTGCTTTTTGCCTTTTTGTTCATTTGTTAAGGCTGATTTCAAACACAAATTTCCCTGTGAAGATAATTCTGCATCCCTGCTTCTTCCCTCTTCTCCCACTTAATTAGGTATAAACTCTATTTCCTTTGAGCCCATGAACTACTTTACTTGCCTTATAAGTATAATTCAAAGTCAGTGTGGCTGTGTTTTATTCAGTGACTCATATTTGATGTATAGGTTGCATTTTTTATTAAAATATCTTTTGCATGTGAAAGAATATGTAAGGAAAAGTAACAAGAATTCGTATAAAAATCACTTGGTTTTTATAAGAAAAGTTTAATCAGGAAAAATGTCCTGCCTAGTTGGAAATATCTTCATCCTAAGTAAGTCATTTCACTGTCTGAGATGAACGAGGACAATGATCAATTTAAAAGGATTGGCATATAAAATGCATTGATTCTTTTTCTGCTGCTTACCTGGAGCTTATGTCAATACGTTTTTGTATAGTGTATGATTTGACAAGTCACAGGAAACAGAATTATGAAAATTCTTATTCAAATGCATAAATTAGAAGAGTAGATGGAGTTTTTAGTTCAATAAATGAGGCAACCTGATTCTCCTTTTTTTGGCTAGTAAGATGATATTCTAACAGCTTTTTCTGATAGAATATCTTCTGTTCATATTTAGAAAGAGCTCCTTTATTGAAAGGGTCCTTACAAATGATCTAATCCAGTGCTCACAATTGTTTAAAGGGACGGGATGAGTTCTAGAGAAGAGATTTGCTTAAATCACAAAGCCAGTATTTAGCAAAGAGCAGAATAGATTCCAATTCTGGCTCTCTGTACCCAATATAGCCTAACATTATTTTTATTTTTAGTTGCTTTACTACTTCTCTTACTTAAAAAGTTATTACCCCAGCTGTGTTTTAAGCTGTGCCCATCTGATGCCAAGACAAAAGGCTAAAGAATAGAATATTCAGATAATATTTATTATTATAGTGGTCTCGGTCAGTTTATGTCTTATGTCTTGTTTATGATGCTATAACAAATCACCATAGATTTGATGGCTTACATAGCAAGCATTTTTTTTTTCTCTCTCACAGTTCTAGATACTGGAAGTCCAAATTTAGGATACCAGCATGGTTAGGTTCTGGTGAGGGCCCTCTTCCGGGCTTGTAGATGGTCAGCATCTCCTTGTATCCTCACATGGAAGAGAGAAGAGAAAGCAAGTTCTCTGTGTCTTTTACAATAAAGGCCCCAATTCTATCATTAGATTTCCACATTCATGACGTAATTACCTCCCAAAGGCCCCATCTCCAAATACCATACATCACCTTGGGGATACCAATCACAAAGGGTTTCAAAATATGAATTTGGTAGGAATATGGGGTACAAACATGCAGTCCATAACAGGAAAAAATAGTTAATCGTGGTTAGTGAAATGGGTTTACTGTTAAAATATTATTTGGGACAGGGAACTAATAGATTCAACACTTCCACCTTCAAAGAAAGTGCATGAGGAAGCATTTGAAGAGTCAGTACATTTGTATAAATTCCTTACAATGGATATATTCAGCAGAAAGGTTGTTATTACTCTATCATGAAATAGAAATGTGAGGACTATAGGGCATTTAAATTGCAAATAAAATATCCATTTTCTAAAATTTTGCATAATTCAGTCATTACTATACTCCTATGAGGAAGAGAGTCTTAGCATTTATTTATTAGCTTTAGTTTTAAGTAATCAGTAATTATATAATAAAGAGGTGAAATTGAGTGTTGAGCACAAAAATATGTAAGACTACCACATTCCTCTGTTGTAATCAGCTCTTGGTTGTGATTTCAACAGAGGGGAAGGTTAGAATGCCATTCTTCTGGAACACCCTGAGAAGTCCAGGTGAGTGGGAGGTGGAATATGCATTTCTACTCCTTGTTTTTCTTTTTCTAATGTAGTGAAATTGATAGAATTATATTAACTCCTTATTGTCAGTAATTATGCCACACAATTATTTGAACTTACCAACCTACATCCTTGACAATACTGGACATACTGTAGTTCACAAAAAATGAGCACATTTTAATCTCCCTTTTCATGAGGCAGATAACTAAAGGTTTCAAAGGTACAAAAAATTTGAACATGACTAAATATTTGATAATAAGAAATTACTGACATTTTTAAAAGAAGTGATAGTGGCATTGTGGGTTAAAAATATTTTTAAAAAGAGTTCTTTTAACATTTAGATGTAACTATAAAAATACTTATGAATAAAATAATATGACATCTCTAATTTGCTTCAAAATAACTTGAAAATGGGGAGTAAGTAGAAATATGTGTGAGACAAAATTGGGCTATGAGTTGGTAATGAAGAAGGACATTTATTATAATTTTCTCATTGCTTTTTTAATGATTGAAATTTTTACAATAAAAATTCAAAAAATAAAACAGGTAAAACACTTCCTTTTTCTCCTGCCTTAGAAAAGGTTACCAAAGTGGTTGGTCAGGCTGTACAAGTTAATACATGATAGGATCACAAATTCAAAGCTCAAGTAAATCCAATGAAGTCAAAAGTGAATACCACATAAGGTTGGGAGGTGAAGGAGGGAGGAAGATTAAAAATACAAAACAAAACCTACCTATAAATTCTAGATACACATTAACTTCATTATTATTTGATAGTATAGGAGAGCAAATATTAATTCAATAAGAATGTAGATGGAACTCTATGTGCCAAGCACCATGATAAATGCTAGGGATACAAAATTGCTTAGACACCATTTAAAACTATAATAACATGTTTTACAGAGTATAGTAGAGTTAGAATAAATTGCTTTGGGAACCCAAGTGAAAGGACAATTAATTCTGCAAGGGTTGAGAATAGGAACATGAAAAGGTAATAATTGAACTAGACTTTGAATAAGCAGGAGTTTGCTATGTGAAAACTGAGTCTATTTCTAAATAGGTTTGTCAAGGCATATTTGATACAGTATCTCTAAAGCCATGGTTCCCAAAGAAGCATTCTTTACCTTCCTAAATGGCTCAGGTAGTCTCCATTGAACCAATGCTGATAGGGACCTCAGGTTGTTTGTTCACAACCAGAATGATTGCTTTGGGAGAAATAGGTAGAAAAAACAACACGGAATGGCCTTTTAGTTGGGCAAAATGAAATTATCAGAAATTCAAACGGTGACCTGTTAATGGCACTGGTTGAAGTTCTGTATGGTCAGAACACAGGGAGCAGGGGTGTGTGGCAGGAGGCAAGGATGGCAGGTAAAATGTGACCAGGCTGTGAAGGATCACATAAGGTATAGGAGTTTGGTATTTTATGTATGGCAAAATAGTAACCACTGAAGATTTTTAAGCAAAGAATTGATGCAGAGGTTTTTATCTTATATTAAGAAAACTTTGACATCATTCTTCTATCATCATTCTGAGTGATTGGAAGGAGAAACACTTTGAAACAAGGAGAATAATCAACAAGTTATTTTAATTGACCTAAGCAAGAGTGATGAAATGAGTGTCTTTGGGGATAAAGAAGAAAAGACCGATGGAAGACAGCATTTGGAATTAGAATTGATAAGACTTAGTCACTATATGGACACTAGCGGAGTGGTAAAAAAAAAAAAAATTTTCAAAACAAAACCCATGTACTACCCTACTCTAACAAGGGTGGCATGATCAGATCAAGGTTTGGGTTTCCAAGTATCAGCATCAACTAGTCACAGTTGAATAGTTCAAAATGCTTCTCAATGTTTGGTGGTCTTATTGTGTCATAGATTTCTTGAGCAAGGACTAGGGGATGCATTACTGTTTATTCTTGCCATAGTTTTTCAGACTCCTTCCTGCTGGTGACTCAACCTATTCTTCAAATGATGGGTTTTGGGTTGAGAACTGCCTGAGAACTGCAATATGTGCTGGGATCATGATTTTCTATCTGGGACAAAAGACTGAGACTGGGCCTCATTCTTCTCTTTGTTCATTCTTGATTTCTTTGGATTATATATTATATTAAACAACATTCTCATTGGCTGTTGATCTATCTCATTGGCTGTGGTATTAGCCAGTTGCATAGCTCCCTGCAGGTGAGATTTCCCTGCCTGTTATTTTGACATTGTTACTTGTTGAACTTTACTTCTGGCAATTAAATGTTGCCACATTTCCATTGCTGTTCAAGGATCACATCATCTTGATTGCTGTTGAGCCTGCTAATAGCAGGCTAATATTTTTGAATGTCATCAGCCCAGACTGTAGAGGACAACCACTATGAGATTTTCAATGATACTGTTGCCTCCTTCATCAGCTTATTCCATTTTGGTAAATGGTGTGTCCTTTAGGTCTTTTCAAGGAATATAGTTGGAAGGTAGGTCTTTTGGTCTTAGGTAGTTGGTCTATTCTAACATGCTCCTATCAATGAGTCTTTTGATCTCTTTCTCTACTGCCTGTCACAACAATTCAGACATCTTTATGTTTTTTCAAATTTCTGAGTCATCCTAATAGCACATCAGAACTGTCCTGCAGGGTTTTGTCAGGTATTAAATAAAATAATTTCCTTGAAATTGACAAAATCTTTGTTATCCAGCTTTACCTTCACTCATGATCTGGCATCCCGGAGATCCAATCATGGGGCTACTCTCCTGGTTCCTGTTGGTGGATGATAATTAGGTTCTATGGGTTCTTCAACACATAATTTTTCTCCTTTCTTAGCAGACTCGGCTCTTCCGTGTTGTGCCATTTGTTAGTTGACCGTCTTGATTGATCTAATGGCCAGGAGGGGACAATAGGGCAAATCCTGCAGAGGATGAACATTGTCTCATGAGCAACCTTGCCTCACTTGAGGCATCTGCATAGTCTTCAAGCAAGGATGAGATGGGAGAGGATGCTGTCCTCTAACAGGAGTGATGGTCTACTTTTGCAGGACCAAGGGATTCAAGGGAATCCAGGGCTTAAGTTTCTCAAGGGCATTTTCTTACATAACCCTTTCCTAAATTTCAGAGTCCAATTTCTTTATTACCAGGGCCCTGATAGCCCTCAAGATAAAAGAAGTGAGGGAAGTATATGACATGGCATGGCAAGTGGCTAAACACAGATGAGGTTTCACTGGGAACCTCGCTTTAGCTAGATATGTTGGGGTGCTCTGGGCATAAGTCACACCTTAGTGTTGTTGTTACCTATGAGCACAAGGGCCAAGCCCTGGCTGTAGGCTGTCCTGGGGTGGGAGAAGTAACTTCTTGAGTGAGGTGGCTCCCATTTAGTCAAAGTTAATTTCTTGAAAAGAGGAAGTTGTGAGCTATAAGCAACCAAGATTTACAGCAGCTGAGAGATGGGCGCACTGGCTGGGTAAAGATAGTCTGGCTAGGACACAACATCATCCATCATCCACAATGCTTGTCATCTGCAGAACTGGCCCCATCTTCCACTCCAGTGCTGACTATCAGGTCACAGAAGAGGGTTAAGTTACAACATGGCCCAACTCAGAAGAGGTAGACCTGCTATGAAAGAAGAAAAATTGCATATTGGATGTTGAAAGCCACATTCTAGGCTTCATTTTTTCCTGCTCTTATTCTTTCCATTGCCCAAATTATTTTATCCATTTCTTATTTACATTATTTCTAACACTTTACTATTACAAAGAGTACTGTCATGAATATTTTTGAACATATGCATGTGTGTATCTTTGTAGGTATATTTGTAAGATACATTCCTAGAAATGAAATGTTGGATCAAATTTAAAATTCATAACATTTTGCCAAAGAGCCCTTCATACTTTGTAACAATGTATATACTCCACAAACAGGGTATGAGAATACCTTTTTCTTAAATCTTAACTAACAGTGTTATCACCAGATTTTTTAATGACAGAAGATTGATGATCAGACTTTTCCAATCTGAATTGGATATATATTAAATAGTATATTATTTTAATTTGAATCTGTAAAATTATGAATGATTGGAGTACATTTTCATAGGTTTAAAAGCCATATATATTTCAGAAGAGAGTACTTTTCAGAGATTTAGAAGGTAGACTCACACTATCAAATGACATCTCTGGTGTTAATAAGAGGATCAGATCTGAATCCCCTATTTCCAAAATCATAAACCAATGTAAGATGCATTTCTGTATTTTTCTCAATATTTAGCTCAAAGGCCACCCCCTCTACGGTAACTTCTCTGGCTGCTCTGGAAAAGTGACCGGCCCCTTGCGTGTGCTGGTTATTTCTGTGCACATCTCTCCTCAGATCCTCACTACAGTGTGGGCAGGTGTGTCTTGTTCAGTGATTTGAAAATTAAAGCACTAACACTTGTAAAGCAAAAAGGCAAATAGTATAGGAACATCAAATGTAAACAGATAATTTTCATTTTAATTTTCAAATCCCACCTCGTAATGGAATCCCTTAGATATTTATTTGTATGAATCCCAAAACTTCCGTTACTATATTCTTTGTTTATACAAATAAAAAACATATTTATACATATAGTTAATAACAATAATGTGACACATATACACACACACACACACACACACACACACACACACAATTAGGGATCCTGTTTTTTTAAATAATAAATTTTTTTTTCTTAATCCAGTCTATCATTGTTGGACATTTGGGTTGGTTCCAATCTGGATTAAGAAAATGTGGCACATATACACCATGGAATACTATGCAGCCATAAAAAATGATGAGTTCATGTCCTTCGTAGGGACATGGATGAAGCTGGAAACCATCATTCTCAGCAAACTAACACAAGGACACAAAACCAAACACCGCATGTTCTCACTCATAGGTGGGAATTGAACAATGAGAACACTTGGACACAGGAAGGGGAACATCACACACCGGGGCCTGTTGTGGGGTGGGGGGAGGGGGGATGGGTAGCATTAGGAGATATACCTAATGTAAATGACGAGTTAATGGGTGTAGCACAGCACCATGGCACATGTATACATATGTAACAAACCTGCACGTTGTGCACATGTACCGTAGAACATAAAGTATAATTTAAAAAAATTAAAAAAATATTATTTTTTTCGAAGTTAACACATATACATATGTTTCATTCTTTTTAGGAGTTCATAGAGAAGTCTTTTGAATGGATATAACATAAGTGATAAAAACATTTCTTTATATATGGACATTTCAGGCTGTTCCATGTATTTTTTTTTCTGCTACACATAATGCTGCCATACATAAATCTATCTACATATGTCCTGAAGTACATGTACTTTTATTTTAGTTGGATACATTTCCAGAGTAAGATTTTGAGGTCAAAGTTAATGTGATTTAAAGTTTAAAAAATATTTCCAGATTACTCTTTCCAAAATTTGTCATAATTTATACTCTTACCAACTGTGTATGAGAAGAAATGTTTTCCTATGCCTTTTCAGTGGGACATACAGTCAGTCGTTAAAGATTTTGTCAAATTAATGACAAAAGTTTGGTACTTTCTCATTTTTATAATTTGCGTATTTTTCTGGCTAATATTGACATTGTGTTTCTTTTGCATTTTCTGATGTGGGGAACACCTTTTCACAGTCTTTGTTCATTTTATAATGGGTAGTTTATCAATTTCAGAGCTTTACTGAAAATTTGGGGTATTGTATGTTTTTCAAATGTTTTCTCTCAATCTTTTATGTATCTTTTGACTTTTTTTGGGGGGCTCTATGGTCATATGGTTGTTTTTGTTTTTGTTTTGGAATTGACTATGTCAACATATTTTTTGGCTTATAAGTATACACTCTTATTTAAGATCTTAAGCACAAGGTTAAAAAATATTCTCCTATATTCTAAAAATTTTATAATTTTTCTTTTAACATTTAGTTCTTTGATACATCTGTAGTAAATATTTTGATGTATTTTATTAATAGCAATTTTCCCATTTAATGATGCCTTTTATCTAAAATAATTTCCAAATTCTAAGATTAAGAAAACTGAGACTTAGTGAAGCAAAATTACTTGCCCAAGATCATGCAAATTAATTGCTCGTGTGCTTTTCTGTTCTTTCCTCCCTAGTGTTTAAGCTCAAGCAAGTAAAGACCTTCCTTGTATTGTCTACTTCTGTATCATTGACACCTGACATTCCTAATAAGAATGAATAAATTATCTTAATCATTAGACATGACTGTATTCATGTTTATCTTGAATAAATTTTGTCAATGTGGTGGTGCCAAGTTATTACATTGTATACAGAAAGGCTTCCCACTATGGGGATATCCAAGTAAGAAAGAAGCATAGATGTTTCAGAACATGATCTCATGTCATTATTGCTTGCAAAGAGTATCTCAAATTTCCTAATGGAAAAAAGAGAGTCTAATGGATACAGAGAATAGAAGAAGTGATACTGGACATGAGACTACTGTCTTGACTTAGTAAGAATAGCACCAGTCCCACATCATTTGAATTACACACACACACACACACACACACATTCACACACACACTCAGAAACATATTATTTCCATATACTGCAAAGAGGACTATACCCCATTTAAGGAGCTGAGATTTTGCTCTGGTTCCGCGATTAACAGTCTCTCACATCTTTTCAGTGGCTCTCAATTTCCTCATTTCTGTAATTAACCTAAGAGTAGGTAACATATAATACCTACTATTATTTACCTGAAATTCATTGAGTGCTTGTTTGTGTAGGATGGTTTCACTAACTCTAGTTTCAGAATCCCTATCTCACATAATTTTTAAAACAACTCCATGAGGGAGGTGTTCATGTACAATTTATGAGTGAGAAAACTACATCTTTTGTTAGCTAATATGCTTGGGATCACTTAACCAGTAAGTAGCAGCTTGAGGTTTGTCTTCCCAGGTGTGTCTGACTCTCCAAGACCTGCAGTCTCTGTAGCTCTAATACAGGAAGTTGAAACCAGATGAGATAAACTGCAAAGACATTCCTTGTCTCGATGTAGGCAAGACTCCCTTAGATTTTTCAATCTCTTTAGACTCTTAAGCACAGTCACTGCATAGTAAACTTTTCATAGTTTAACTGTCCCAAAATATGATTCTCTTTCAGGCTTCTCTGCTTGTGGTCTTGGGAAACTGGAAACTACTAATTCTAATACCATTGAGATGTTGGCAGCTAAAGAAAATAATGGTTTGTTAGCAAGTACCTTCCAAGTAGTAATTCTCCTTTTACTTCTTTATTAAAGCAGGCAATAGAATAGCCATACATAGTTGAGAGGGTTGGGCATCACTGTTTATTACCACAAAACTTGAAGCCAAACACAGCAATCAGCAACCTAAAAGTATTGAACCTACAAATACCTTCACCAGAGACTTACTAATGTTTTTGGTGTATAGCGAGGAAGGGAGAAGAGCCTAACCTCACACCTGGTCATTTTGATATTAAGATTTAATTTTGTCATTATTAAAATAATGAATCCTGAAGCACTGGGAAGCTTGTACATACCCCTGTCAGGGTCTTCTCTGCCTTCTGATGTTGCCGCCCTTTTCGTCTACACTTAACTGTGAATTGTGGTATTGTATTAGGTAGTTCTAGTAGAAAACCAAATCCAACTGTGTAAGTTGCCATCAACTTCTACTCTGAAATGCTGTGATTTAAAACAGCAGCTGGCAGATCATCAGTCATCTATCCCAATGGACACACTGAAACAAATTAATATGCTTAATTTCTTTAGTTTACAGCTGCAGCTTTGGTGTTCTCAGACATGCTGCTAAAGCATCATTGTCAAATCCTACTCATTTGCATTCTGCTTAATCAGAGATCACCTGCTTATTTTGATTTTGAGTAATTAAGTAGGAAATCTACACTTTTGACTGGTACTTTATCTTTGTTCTGAATATGAGACAGAAGACATTTTTTTCTAAAGTGTTCAGATATATTTAGCTGAAATTGTTTTAGTTATCTCAGAAGCATTGTTGACAACTTCCTCTGCCCCAAACTTCCTCAAACACCTTGTCTGGCCGTCACTCTTTGTTTCTATTTGCCCTATGAAGATACTAAAAGCCACAATAGCAAATCGTATGTCACTCCAAAGACTCAAATTGAAAATACTCAAACCTTCTGAGACAGAATTTAATTTTTTTTTTTTTAGTTTTACATTCACTGTGATTAGCCTCGATTTTTCTTCTCTTTGTCCCTCCTGCTAGAAGCCAATGGCCTGATTAGGAAATACGTAAGCGAGAGAGCAGCCAGAATAGACAGATAACTAAGTTAGTTATGATATTATGATTTTTTTTCCACTGAAAGTGATTCTCTGCTTACAAACTTTTCATCTAATGAACTTGTAAAATAACCACCAAGAAATATTAACTGTTTTCTTAAAAGACATTCTGAGGCAACTAGTGTTGGGTGAAGGGCTCGAGCAAATTCGCCAAGTGTCACATGATGCCAGCTAGAGTCCTCGGTTAAGGGTGTATGAGATTCCCAGTCTCACAGACAAGGGCCTGGGGGTTTGCGTGCTGGATGCATCCTGCTTGTGTTATAATCTGACTCTTCATAGCATGGGCATTAGGAGGAGGCCTTTGTCAGCATGAGAGCGCTCTTGAGAGCAGAGACAGACCTTGTACATGCTGACTGTTGCCCAGGAGAGTTGCATGTAGGGCTGCCAGTGACTGGAGATCTTGTGGGAAGTTGAGGCCACTGTCAGCCCCTCTTGCTGCATCAATTGCAGTAGACCGCAGTGGCTCCCTGGAATTACCCTGTGGTCATTCCCCTCTCCACATGGTGAAAATACAATTCCCATTTAGTAAGAAAGATAAATTAAGAAACTAGTTTCTGTCCTGGATGGTTAAGGGAAATAGGGACAATTTATGAAATGCATCTTGAGCTACTTAGTATCTGAACCTTCTCTTTGCTAACCATCTTTCACTCACTACCTCTTATGAGGTATGCCAGTGATTTTAACTCAATATATTAAAAAGAAAAACCAAATGGGTTTCTTTGAGCATATGTAAATTTATTACTTGAATGTACAAGTATACACACAAAAGGCCTATTCTTTCTCAATACACTTGAGTAATTCCCATTAATGTCAACTGGAGTTGTGGATGTATGTCAAGGAGTAAATAAAATGCATTTAAAAATCCTCCAACTGATCATTCACACAAACTCTTTTTTTGTGTGTGTATTGTAACATAATGAAATTTGGTCTTTTTCTTTTCTCTAAGTTGAAGCAATATGCGTCAGTGTTCATTTATTTAAATGCCATGATTGTACACTTCCTGCATTCAAAAAATTAATCAGAGATGTAGATGTAGCCAAAAGTATGTGCTATTCCTGGCCAAGTTTTGTGGTGTAGGAAAAGTGAACTACTTATGGTATTTTCATTGCCTCAGTTGTGGTCATGACTTTAAAAAAAAACCCGCAAATTTAAGGTTGAGAATGCATCATCATAATCCTCTTTCTATGCAGGAAACACCCACTTCAAATAGTTTTCTTTTTTCTGTGAGTTCCCGTAGGCAGACAATTTCCACAATCAAGTTGCATAGAAACCCTTCATTCATAAAGGATAACATCTGAGCTATATCAATCAAACATTCATGACCTCTGTTTTTCTTAGCAGCAGGCAGTGACTTTGAAACTGCCCATTTCCTTTCTTTGAAAAAGATCAAAAGCACCTGCATCAAGGGGTGTGTGTGTGTATATGTGTGTGTGCATGTGTGCACATGTACATGCATGTACATATGATAATGCAAAGTCAGTCAGTGATGGCCTAAAATTTTTGAGGGAAGAGGCCATGTCAGTTTATTCAGCAAAGTAGTCTTGCTGCCACAACTGGGATTGGCATAGGTATAAGGTCCTATGAATATTTGAAAAATACATTTGTGAATGATAGTCTAGAATTCTCGAGGCTGTCTATATACATGCAATGTCAGCTTACCTGTAAATTCGCCAGTTTGTGTTTTAAAGACAAAATGTTAATGTCTTTTAATACCTGATTTGCCAATAATATCCTGATGCAGTCAAAACAAATAATGGATGTTTGCCTTGTGGATTTCAAGTCATTTATATTTATACTTATTAGAAGTAATATTGCTAAACTGAATAATGACAGGCACTGTTGCTTTAACAGTATACTAAGAATGTTCGGGTAAAACAAAAAGAACTGAAGTGGAAAATATTTTACTATCCAGACAATACTTTGCAATTTATTTTAAAAATGAATCTTGAAAACATTATAGATAATTTTATATAAAATTAACATGGAGATTGTTTACAATCTAGCTATTTACCAATTGATATCCACACAAATGTGCATCAGCTACTTGGTATATCTATAGAATGATGTCTTCCTTGATCCTTTTTTTTTCAGTGAAGAAAATCTATTAGAAATTCTACTTGTGAGAGAAAAAGCAGCAGCACCCACTGACTGAGGAGGTTGCATAACGATTAGCGAATCTGGGTATTTAAAATTCTATCTCAGTTCTAACATCTTCAGATATTTCTGTCTCTGCTTTTGAAATGTGCTTTATGAGAGCTTGACATTTTACAATCACAGAAGTTTCCTAAAGTATTTGCACAAAACTTTTTATTTAGATGGGGAGAGATATAATACAGACTTATTATTGTAAAAGTTAGAATATAGGAAAGCAGCAATTTAACAAGTAACACATTATATATGTATACTGTTCTATTTCTCTGTTTTTTTAAGTAGACATAGATTAGGATGGAAAACATACAACTTAATTTCTTTTTTATTACCTTAACTATAAGGAGTCATAATAGAGTAGGAGATTAGATGAACATTTTCTACAAGTTACATAGGATTAGGAAATGCTTCCTATAAGAGGATTTGGGGATTTAAATGCATGATTTCCTCCTGAATATTTCAATATCTTTTAGTAAATGCACAATTTGCTAAAAAATAAGGGTTAGGTCACAAACACGGTTGTTTTAAATACAGATGAGAAAACCTTTATAATTTGGAAAAATAAGAGCTTGGGCTCAGGAAAAAGTAAGATGTGTTGTCAAATGAACCTTCAGTCATCATACCCCATTGGAAACCCCAGAAATGTTTACAGTAGTTATGAATGGTTTCTCCCAGAGCAGGAAGTAATTGTGAATGTAAACATGTGGAAGCATTCTTCTAATTTTGAGCATGTTGGGTCCTGAAAGCCTATAAATCTATATTTTAAGTTCATTTCTTCCTATGCATAGTGACTAAGATGAACTTCAACTTGCAATCTCTCTATACATTACATTCAGCCCTCATGCCTTCAATAAATATTCCTCAGTACCTACTCTGTTCCTGGTGCAGTTATGGCCACAGGGGATACAGCAATAAAGTATAGGAATAGATACATCTATAGCATACTGTTAGGAAATGAGAAGGGCTATAAATAAAAAAGTAGAGAAGGACATAAAGAATGACAAGGACTGTAATTTTCCATCTGACGGTAAGAAAATCCTTCTCTGGCCGAGTGCGGTGGCTCGTGCCTGTAATTTCAGCACTTTGGGAGGCCGAGACAAGCAGATCATCTGAGGTCAGAAGTTCAAGACCAGCCTGGCCAACAAGGAGAAACCCTCATCTCTACTAAAAATACAAAAATTAGCTGGGCATGGTAGCAGGTGCCTGCAATCCCAGCTACTCAGGAGGCTTGAAGCAGGGAGAATTGCTCGAATCTGGGAGGCGGAGGTTGCAGTGCACTGAGATCATGCCACTGTACTCCAGCCTGGGTGACAGAGCAAGACTCCATCACAAAAAAATAAAAAATAAAAAAAGAAAGAAAAGGCTTCTCTGAGGAGCTGACATTTGAACAAAAATAGGAATGAGGTAGTGAGTCAAGTAAGGATGTGGATGACCTGCATATCTGGAGAATTAATGTTCCTGTTCCAGGACGTGGGTACAGAGAACCTGAGGCATGGGTTTGCTTGACTTATTGAACAGCAAAAAGACCATCACGGCCAGAGCATATGAGGGAGAGGAAAAAGTTAGGAAATGAGGTCAGTGGTGTAGCTGGGCTGCAAATCATGTAGCGTATTATAAGTTGTGGTGAAGACTTAGGAATTTATTCTAAATTTGAAGATCACTGTGGCTGCTATGAGTCAGCAAGGCCAGAGGGGCACAAAAGTAGAAGCACAGACTCTATTTAGGAGTCTCATATGGATCTCAGCTAGAGTTGATAGTGGATTGGACTGGTGGGATAATGGTGGAGTTGGGAAGTAGTCAGATTTGTTGGTGAATTGGATGTGAGTTAGAGAGAATGTCGTCAAAGATAACCTGAGAATTTCTATGCCTGGAGTTTATGCCTTTCCTTTCAACCTGAATATTTTCAGATATTCTTATTATTGAGTAAATATATTTTATTAGGCTTTAAAATTTTTAATTAACTAGTTTTATCTACTTTGGAAATCCATTAAGTTTGTTAAATTCCCTCCTGGATGAGCTCTGTAGTTCTTTCATCTTTGCCATGTGGCCTGCTCTTCAGTAGACTGTCTTCTCTTGAATTGACATTAAACTAACAGATACCTATATGGATCTTGATCTTTTAGGTAGACACTTAAAGCCCAGTTCACAAGTCACTTTGCTTCATTGCAGACATAGTCATCCTTTATTCTTCATTAATCAATTCACTAAATACTTATTCATTTATTTAACAAAGGTTTTTTGGGTACCTACTATGTACTAGGTATCCAGGACTAAACACAACAGACAAAATTTCCTGCCGTCCAGAAACTTATTTCAAATAGAAGAAGACAGAAATCAATAGATGAGTAAATACATGTAGTTTGCCACATGCTAGTAAGCACTGTGCAGAAGTCTAAAGCAGGGAGGGGGAAAGGGTGCACTGAATTAGAACAGAAAAGGAGGGAGTGTTAGAGTTTAAGTAGGGTGTCAAGGAAGGTTTCCTTGGAAAGGTGACATCAGAGGAAATACTTGAGGGAAAGGAAAAGAGTCTTGTGTATTGGGAAGGAAATTGGTCCAAAGAATGGAAATACTAGGCACAAAGGCACAGGGGTGGGAGAGTGCTAATGAGTTCTTAGAATTGCAAGGAAGCCACGTGTAAGGAACATCTTGAGCAAAAAGGAGAGGGAAACTAGATGAGGCAAGAAGGGCAACTGGGGTTGGGGAAAGATTAATAGATCTTTGAGGAAAAAAAAACAGATTGGAAGATTTTGAGTAGGGAAGTAACAGGATGTTACTTGTGTTTTAGTGGGATCATTCTGCTCCTGTGGTTGGAATCAGAATGAAACATGGGGTCGGAGTGGGTGGGGGGGGGGCAGTAAATGTAAAGGAAGACAAGTTGGGAGGCTGTGTTAATATTGTTAGTATTTATTGCACAAACAGAGTGCTACACACCTGCTGCAAGATTTGTGTGTGGTTTTTCAGAGTCATTTTCACTGTGGAATGATTTATGCGATATACACGGAAGGTATTTTTTTGTTTTCTCACCACTTTCAATCTACGTGCATGTTTTAAATTACTTTGCTTTCGTTTCAGTTGTGATTGTTAGCTCTCTTAGTAGAAATTTAAATCTTTTTTTAAACCAAGAGTTACCAAAGATACAGCAAATAAGGCTGGTAAAACATCTCAAAACTAAGCCAGCCTCACTAACTAGTCTGCAGATAGAGACCAACATAAAATATCACAGGGTCTAAAATTACAAGGCACTAATGCTAATGCCAACTCTAGATAGTGGGCATGTTTATCTACTTTTTCTGTGGAGTAAAGTCAATGTAATTTTGTATGTGTCTATAAAAATGTATAAGTTGAAAACATTTAAGTAGAACAGCCCCTATCCACATTTTCATTAATCTGCATGTGTATAACTATGTCTATATTTATTTGTACAGATATATTCACTTTGAAGTACATTTGCTGTCCCAAAATTATAGCTAGCCAGTTTTAAAAAATTGACTATGTATTGTGGCTGTCTCTAATCCCATAATAATGCCAAATTTCCCAAGGCCTCATTTCATATTTTGTTCCTGCATGTCTGACTGAAGGGTTTATTTCATACTTCTATACTAAAGTGCAATGAAAGCTAAAACCGTAACGGGGCAGTTCTTTCACTTATTCTCAAAGGATTTATCTGAAGTCAAAAGGATAGAAATAGATTCATAAGCAACTTTCAGGCTATAATTTTTTTTTGCCAGAAAAACCTAACTAGAGCATTTAGTATAGAAAGAAGAATGAGAAGTACTACATGAACCCCCAAAAATGAGTCTATGAGGAAAAAAAGAGAAACAAAAGATATAGCCCAATTTTGATATCCACAGATAATATAAGGAATATGTCTTATGTGCCCAGAAATTATTAGGATTTACATCCTAGAGATTGGATGACCTCATTGTTCCAAGGAATCCAGGCTAACTGTAAGTGAGCAATCAGAGAACTACTGACAAGCCCATCACTTCTTCCTGGGCAAGAATTTCTAAATTACAGTTCGCTTAGCAATTCCCCTCCATGGGCATAGGGGAACTGCCCCTTGTGTGTGCTGTCCTGTGGGAGAGCTGTGTTTGTTCCTGTCAGAATCATTGTTGCAGTTGCTGTCTTGTTCTGCCAAGGACAGTGCTCAGCACAGGGAGATAGAGTGGAAGAATAAAATCTACTTAGAAACAAATCTAGTTAGAAACAAGGGACGTAATTCAGGAATCTCAGGAAGTGGAGAGTGCTTGATGATAATGAGAAGCCATATAAGGGAAATACATTCTAATACTTAAGTGACATGCACGCAAAAAAGAGTAAGAGTAAGAAGCTGTTGTACGAGCCATCTTTCAATTGTTCCTGGATTCAGTTTCTCATTAGGTTATCTGCCTTGTGTCCTCTCCCACTAATAATGTTTTTCAAAATGGAGAAATACTTTAAATTATAAAGGTATAAAGATCTGACATAAAAGTTGTAACAAAAAGTGTGTGAAATAGAAAATTATCTTCCAATTCTATAAATCCACTCCTCAGAGATAACCATTACACACATACATATATATGTATCACACACACACATATATATATCTCACACACATATATATCTCTCTCACACACACACACTTATATATTTGGCTTACCAAGACAATTAATATATAAACATACCTTAGAGTACAAATACGAAACTACAAATAATTTTTTTAACTTTTATTTTAGGTTGAGAGATACAAGTAAAGGTTTGTTATATAGGTAAACTCATGTCATGGGGGTTTGTTGTAGAGATTATTTCATCACCCAGGTATTAAGCCTAGTACCTGTAGGTGATTTTTTCTGTTCCTTTCTCTCCTCTCACCCTCTATACTCCATTCTGAAGTAGGCCCCAGTGTCTGTTGTTCCCCTCTTTATGCCCATGTGTTCTCATCATTTAGCTCCCATTTACAAGTGAGAACATGCAGTATTTTATTTTCTGTTCCTGCATTAGTTTGCTAAGGATGATGGCCTCCAGCTCCATCCATGTTCCTGCAAAGGACATGATCTTGTTCTTTTCTATGTAGTATTCCATAATATACATGTACCACATTTTCTTTACCCAGTCAACTGTTGATGGGCATTTAGATTGATTCCATGTCTTTGCTATTGTGACTAGTGCTGCAGTGAACATTTGTGTGCATGTGTCTTTACGGTAAAACAGTTTATATTCTTTTGGGTATATATACCCAGTAATGGTATCGTTGGGCCAAATGGTAGTTCCACTTTTAGCTCTTTGAGGAATTGTCACATTGATTTCCACAATGGTTGAACTAATTTACACTCCCATCAACAATGTATAATCATTCCCTTTTCTCTGCAACCTCATCAGCACCTGTTATTTTTTGACTTTTTGATAGTAACTATTCAGACTGGTGTGAGATGGTATCTCACTGTGGTTTTATTTGTATTTCTATAATGATCAGTGATACTGAGCTTTTTTTCGTATGCTATTGGCCACATGTATATTTTCTTTAGAAAAGTGTCTGTTCGTGTCCCTTGCCCACTTTTAGTGGGCTTTTAGGGGTTGTTTTTTCTTGTAAATTTGTTTGAGTTCCTTAAAGATGCTAGGTATTAGACCTTTGTAAGACGCATACTTTGCAAATATTTTCTCCAATGCTGCAAGTTATCTGTTTACCCTTAAACAGATAGTTTACTCAATAACAATTCATTTCCATGTTCGTATCTTATTTGTTGTATTGGCTGCAATGATATCCATTATATAAAACTATTATTTTTTTAACCTAGTAAGTTGCAACCCAATTTTTATATATATGTAAAATATATATGTATATACACACACAGATATATATAAATTAGGTTGCATATATATACATAATATATAAATTGGGTTGTGACTTACTAGGTTAAAAAATATAGCACTTTTATATAAGTATAATGTGTATATATTTTTACATGTATATCAGGTTGCATATATATCTTTGCCTATGTCTATGTTTTTTTTAGATTAAATTCAGAGAATATACATATTGTAATTTGGATACATGCTTTCATATTGCCCACTAGAAAAGTGATATAATTTGTAGTCTTACCAGAAAAGAGTTTACAAAAGTGCCATTTTTTAATATAAAAGTCAACATTAAAATTTATTATTATATGCTATATTTTCATAATAAAAATTGGTCTGGCTTTTTTTTGGGTTTATACAGTCTTGTAAAAATAGAAAGCTAGAAGCCATACTACTGATGTCTGAATAATATTGTCATAGAAATCTATGGCAGTGTTTAGGGGAGAGGAAGATGAAATTTTCATTAACGAAGGAAATGAATAGGTGAAGATTCCACATGGGAATGTGTTGTATGTTGATTAAGGGCAATTTGGGGGCATCAGGAAATACAGGTAACTTCTCTTGGAGCTGTTAGAAATGATAACTCATGTGAGAGGAGCAAGGCTGGGGAAGAAAAAGGGGACAGCCCTCAGAAAGTACATGCTGTGCTAAATATCCTCCATAAGGTGTTTGAAGAGAAAAACTTCTAAAGGACTCAGCAGCTCATTATTTCTAAGATGCTGCCACAATAGTTCATTTTAGGAAATACGTGTGTGGCTAGAAAAGCAGAATAAAAAATAGACAGGAGTACCTAAGAAAATTTTTCCTCCCAAATATATTTTCCATCACATAGTAGTCATCTAATTCACTGTATCTCTACCTTGAAAAACTGCAAACACTTTTGGAAGAGGTCTACTTTAGCCAAAGCTCATGAAAAGTTACTCGCTACGCATGGCTTATTATCCTACTGAGCATGAGTACAAGCTTAGTATCATTCTTAACTGACTGGTATGGGTGAATATTAGCAACAGATCAGTCAGCCCATTTAGAAAGCTTACGTATTTATTCCTTTTATCTATATTTTATACATTTTTTTATCAACGACCATATCAGCTCTCATTCTGAGTGTCGATTTGTGACAGAAGGCAAAGGAAAGAAAAACAGATTACGTAAAGGAGTCTGTAAGTGTCAACAATAAATTTTTCCATAATTTTGTGAAGGATTTTAACCATGAATTACATCTGGTTTCAGGAGTCCTGAAGAACAACATTTTTGTTCTAGAAAATATATTAGAAGAAAAGTATTCCCAATATGTCCTATAGCTAAACTTACATATTATCAAAGCAGAAAAGAAAAAATAAGAGGGAGAAGGAGACACATATGGAAAACCATGAGAAATATGAAACTGTCTGTACTCATGTGAAAAGGCAGAAATCAAATAGAAAAGAAGGTTTTCTCTAGCACTTGTTAAGAAATACATGGAAATGAAAAATTCAAAGTGAAAATGCCTCTAAAAATATTTCTTTCTAAGTTATAAGACCTATATTCATGTTTTTAAAGTATTTCCAATCAGTGGTATTATTCTAGATCAATTTTTATATTAGAAAACCAAAATTACTCACTTTTCAATATAGTTCCTTAGCGTTTTAATAACTATTATTTTTTATAACAACTGAAGACATATTAGGTATTGTCACACCCATTTTATAAAATATACACACATATATATGTATTTACACCCACACGACGGTGTGTATACTACATCTCTCTCTCTACCTATCGAATGAATGATTGATTGATCTAACATCTATGAAATTCTAAGCCCTGAGTATATTAATAGCAGAAGCAAAATGAAAACTCACGTCTATCATTTTGAGACTATGTTGCAGAATGAATATCAACTCATCTAATTCTCATTATTAGAGAAAAACAGTGCAAGGGGATTAGAGAGTTAGTGTTACTAGCAATGTCAGGTTGCATGTCAGATGTATTGATTTTCAGTCCATTTTTTGTTTCTTTTACTGACAGAAGAATCCTTCTTGAAAGTAAGTAACTTCATGAACACCAAGCTAGTGCCTTGAGAAGCTTATTTACTCTTCCTGACCTGATTAGAACAGTGGTATCTGAGTGAGAACATAGTTTAAATGCAGCAATTCTTGCCTATCCCACTCTCCTGAGTCATCTCCCATCTGTGGTTTCTGGGCCCATCTCTGGAAAATAACGTTCAATACATAAATAGACCCTGAATGGATGGGGAGAAGCACAGCACAATCATTTCCTGTGGTTAGTGAGTCCACACTCTTAAATGATTTCTTTGATATTAAGAAAAAAGTGAGAGGAAAAATCCTGCTATCCATGAAAACTTCATGCTCAGCGGAAAAGAAATGGCTCTTTCAGGTCCCAAAATATAGATGTATCATTGATTAGGTCCCTTCTTCCCTTTCTCTCTCTCCTGTGTGGTTCTTACCCAAGTAATTATAAATTAATATATCTTAATATTCATTATATTGTGTGTGTCTTTTAAAATCTACTTTCTGTGGGGAAATAGGTACATGTAAAATACATATGTATTGTAAGAAAGAGGAGGAGCAATTTATAGTAGCCAAAGACAATTATTTCATAGGATTCAATTAGTATAAAAATGAAGGTAAATTTTATGTAGAGAAGACACTATTCTTATTTTTTAAAATTTTGTATTGACACATAACATTTTACATATTTATGGGGTACATGTGATACTTTCTTACATGCCTGGTATGTGTAATGATCACGTTAGGGCATTTGGGGTTTCCATCACCTTGAGTATTTATCATTTCTATGTGTGGGGAACAATCAGGTTATCTCTTCTAGCTACTACAAAAAGTATAATACATTGCAGTTAACTCTAGTCACCCTATTCTGATGCCAAACATTAGAACTTATGCCTTCTAAGTGTATGTTTATTCCCTGATATGGTTTGGCTCTGTGTCCCCACCCAAATATCATCTCGAATTGTAATCCCTATGTGTCGAGGGAAGTGGGGAGGGACCTGTTGGAAGCTGATTGGATCATGGGGTAAGTTTCCCCCTATACGGTTGTCATGATGGTGAGGGAGTTCTCACAAGAGCTGACAGTTTTAAAAATGTTTGGAAGTTGCCCCTTTACATTTATCTCTGCCACTGTGTAAGGCATTCCTTGTTTCTGCTTCATCTTTTGCCATAACTGGAACTTTCCTGAGGCTTCCACAGTCATAAAGAACTGTGAGTCAATTAAACCTCTTTCTTCCATAAATTATCTGGTCTCTGTTATTTCTTTATAGCATTGTGAAAACAGACTAATACAGAAAACTGGTACCACTAGAGTGGAGTACTGCTATAAAGATAACCTAAAAATACGGAAGCAACTTTGGAACTGAATAATAAGCAGAAGTTGGAACAGTTTACAGGGCTCAGAAGAAGACAGGAGGAATATGTTGGGAACTGGAATAAAGGTGACTCTTGTTACGCTGTAGCAAAGAGTCTGGCAGTATTTTGCCCCTGCCCTAGAGCTATGTGGAACTTTAAATTTGAGAGAGATGATTTGGGGTATCTAATGGAACAAATTTTTAAGCAGCAAAGCATTCAAGAGGTGACCTGGATTATTCTGAAAATGTTCAGTTTTATGCATCCATGAAGAGATGATGGGAAATTGGAACTCATTTTTAAAAGGAAAGCAGAGCATAAAGGTTTGGAGGCAAGCCCCAAGCTCAGCGCTTCAATGTGGTGTTGGGCCTTTCAGTGCACAGAAGTCAAGAATTGAGGTTTGGGAACCTCCACCTAGATTTCAGAGAAGGTATGGAAATGCCTGGATGTCCAGGCCCAGAAGTCCAGGTCCAGGAGTGGAGCCCTCATGGAAAATCTCTGCCAGGGCAGTGCAGAAGGGAAATGTGGGTTGGAGCCCCCCGCCTCCGGCAACACAGAGTCCCTACTGTGGCACTGCCTAGTGGACCTGTGAGAAGAGGGCCACCATCCTCTATAACCCAGAATTGTAGGTACACTGACAGCTTGCACTGTGCACCTGGAAAGGCCACAGCCACTCAACGCCAGCCAGTGTGAGCATTCTATTGGGTATATACTCAGAAGTACAGTTGTTGAATTGATTTGTGTGATATACATATACTTAAATTAACTAGATATTGCCAAATTGTTCCCAGAGCAGTTGTATCAACTTATGCTTCTACTAGTTGTATTTGAGAATACCATTTTTCCCCAAATTCTCCTAATACTTGACATTATCAGAATATAAATTTTTACCAATTTGGCAAATTAAGTGGAAAATTGTTGTTTCAATAATTTATTTATTCAATAATTTAATGAGATTGAAAAACTTTTTAAAATTTATCTGTTCTGGCTTTCACTTTCTAATTTATGATTAAAATTTTTCTTCTTACTGATTTATACATGTTCTTTATAAATTCTGGAATATGCATATTAATCCTTTGACTGCTTTACATGTTGTAATACTGTAGTCACTTGTATTTTTGCCTTGCTCATAATAAACTTTGATATTTAAAATTGTTTCATTTTGATATAATAAAATGTATTATTGTTTCCCATAAGGTATATAATTTCAAAATCTTATTTAAGAAATTCTTTTCCACCTGACTTCTTATAAATTGTCTGCTTTAACAGGTTTAAAGTTTTTTATTTATGTTTGTATTTTAGTTCAGTGGGATTTTATTTTTGTGGTATTTGGTAAGAAAACTATTTTTAAAAAATATTCTATATTGAGAAAAAATTGTTGCTAATTATTCACTAGTTCATTCTAATTTTTATTGATTTGCCATTCCAAAACTGTCATTTATGTATGAGCCTGGTTCTCAACTCTATCCCATTTCATTGATATTTGTTCTTTGCTTTTTCTTTTTTAAATTTCTATTGAAATATATTTCCCAAGTATCCATTGAGAGATAAATAGATTTAAAAAATGTGTTGTATACATACAATGAAATATTGTTCAGCCTTAAAAAAGGAGGAAATCCTACCATTTGCAATAAATGATAAGGATGGACCTGGAAGATGCTATGCTATGTGAAATAAGCCAGTTACCATTCTCTCATGTCTTTCTCCTTCTCCTCAGGTCTCCTTTCCCTGAGACACAAAAATATTAAAATTAAGATAATTAATAACTTTACAGTGACCTCTAAGTATTCAAGTGAAAAGAAGAGTCATCTGCCTCTCATTTTAAGTCAAAAGCTAGAAATAATTAAGTTTAGTGAGGAAGGCATGTCAAAAGCTGAGACAGCCCAAAAAGTAGGCCTCCTACACTAAACAGTCAAGTGGCGAATGCAAAGGAAAAGTTATTGAAGGAAATTTAAAAGGCTACTCCAGTGTACACATTAATGATAAGAAAGAAAATCAGTCTTATTGCTCATGTGGAGAATGTTTTAGTGGTCTGGATAGAAGAGGAAACCAGCCACAACATTCCCTTAATCCAAAGCCTAATCCAGAGCAAGGCCCTAATTATGTGAAAGCTGAGAGAGGTGAAGAAGCTGCAGAAGAAAAATGGGAAGTTAGGAGAGGTTGGTTCATGAGGTTTGAGGAAAGAAGCCATCTCCATAACATAACAGTGCAAGGTAAAGTAGCAAGTACTGATATGGAAGACTGTAGCAGGTTATCCAGAAGATTTAGCTATGATAGTTGATGAAGTAGGCTACACTATACAACAGATTTTCAATGTAGATGAAACAGCCTTATCTTGAAAGAAGACTCCATCAAGGCTTTTCATAGAGAGAAGTCAATGGCTGGCATCAAATGACAGCTGAACCTTGTTATAGAGGCTAATGCAGCTGGTGACTTTTAAGTTGAAGTCAATGTTCATTTACCACTCTGAAAATTTTAGTGCACCTAAGAATTATCTTAAATCTGCTCTGCCTGTGCTCTCGAAATGGAATAATAAAGTCTGGATGACAGCACATGAATTTATAGTGTGGTTTCCTGAATATTTTAAACCCACTGTTGAGATTTACTTCTTAGAAAAAAAGATTTCTGTCAAAACATTACTACTTATTGACAGTGCACTTGGTCACCCAAGAGTTCTGATGGGATGTACAAGGAAATTAATATTTTTGTGGCTGATAACACAATATCCTTTCTCCAGCCCCTGGATCAAAGAGTAATTTTGACATTCAATCCTTATTTTTTTTAAGAAATACATTTTGTAAGGCTATAGCTGCCATAGATAGTGATTCCTTTAATGGATCTGGGCAAAGTAAATTGAAATCCATCTGGAAATGATTCTAGATGCCATTAAGAACTTTCATGACTCATGGGAGGGGGTGAAAATAACCACTTCAACAGGAGTTTGGAAGATATTGATTCCAACTCTCATGAATGATTTTAAGGGATTCAAGGCTTCAGTGAAGGAAGTAACTGCAGATTTGGTAGAAATAGCAAGAGAACTATAATTAGAAATGGAGCCTGAAGATTTGACTGAATTGCTGTCATTTCATGACAAAACTTGAAGTCAACTTTTATATTTCTAAGGTGTCTTGAGAGTTAATAATTTTTTCTTTCTCTTGAGGAAGTCAAATTTGCTTCTAAACTGTCTCTTATTGTTTGTTATTTTTATCTAGAATTTTAAGGCATCTTTAAAATACATAAGTTTTGCTAATTTATATTTTAAGATCACTTAAATTTACCAACCATATTTACCAAGGTGTTTTTTTAGACTAATAGACTTTGGTTTTTAAAGAAGTTTTAGGTTTACAGAAAAATTGGGCAGGAGGCAGAGTTTGCATATATACTATCCTTTTCTCTTGTAGTTTTCTCTATTATTAACATCGTGCATTCGCGGTGCATCTGTTACCAATGATGAACTAGTACCGATATATTATTATCCACAGAGGCTCATAGCTTGCGTTAGCTTTGTGAAGTTCTGTGGGTCTGGATAAATGCATAATGTTTTGAACCACCATCGACTACTATACAGAAGAGTTTTACCACCCGAAAAATCCCCTGTTTTCCCTTCTTTTCTTCTCTTTTAGTCCCTGGAAACCACTTACCTTTATGCTGTCTCTATAGTTTTCCCTTTTTCAGTAGGACTTACAGTTGGAGGAATGTAATATTAGCTTTTTTCAGATTGGCTCCTTTCATTTAGAAATAGAAATTTAAGATTCCTCCATGTCTATTCATGGCTTGATAGCACATTTCTTTTTATCACTGAATAATATTCCATTGTATAAATGTACCATAGTTTGTTTATCCATTCAAATACTGAAGAACATCTTGCCTGCTTCCAAGTTTTGGCAATTATGCATAGACTAATATAAATATCCATGTGTATGTTTTGTCGAAATGTTTTCACCTCATTTGGGTAAATACCAAGGAGCATGGTTTCTGAATTAGAGAGTAAACCAATGCTTAGCTTGGTAAGAAATGCCAAACTATCTCATAAAGTTTTTATACTACTTTTTATTCCCATTAACAATCGAGAGATTTCCTGTTGCTCTACATCCTTGTCAGCATTTATTTTGTTAATGTTTTATATTTTAGCCATTCTAATAGGCATGTAGAAGTATCTCATTTTTTTAATTTATAATTCCCTAATGACGTGATATTAAGAACCTTTTCATATGCTTATCTGCCATCTGTATAGCTTTTTGTGAGGTGTCTTTTCAGATTTTTGTCAATTTGTTGGATTGTTTTCTTACTGTTGTAAGAGTTTTTTTGCATATTTTAGATCATAGTCCTTTATCAGATATGCACCTTGTAAATATGTTCTTGCTGTGGTTTGCCTCTTCATTCTATGAAAAGTGTCTTTGGCAGAGCAGAAGTTTTCAATTTTAATGTAGTTCAACTTATTAAATATTCTTTTATGGCTCTGGTGTCATATCTAAAAAGTTATCAAACTCAAGGACACCTAAATCTTATCCTCTGTTATTTTCTAGATTTCTGTGGTTTTGTATTAGTCAGTTTTTACCTTGCTAGAAAAGAATAGCTGAGACTGGGTAATTTGTAAAGAAAAGAGGTTTATTTTGGCTCATAGTTCTTCATGCTGTACAAGAAGTATAGTGCCAGCATCTGCTTCTGCTGAGAGCCTCAGGAAGCTTACAATCATGGTGAAAGGCAAAGGAGGAGCAGGCACATCACATGGCTAAAGAGGGCACAAGAGACAATGAGAACTGGAGGTCCCAGACTCTCTCAAACAATCAGATTTTTTATAAACTCAGAGAACTCACTCATAACCGTGAGATGGCATCAAGCTATTAATGAGATCTGATCAAACCCCATGACCCAAATGCCTTCCACCAGGTCCCACCTCCCACACTGGGGATTACATTTCAACATGAGATTTAGAGGAGACAAACATCCAAACCATATCAGGTTTTATGTTTTACATTTTGATGTATGATCCATTATGTGTTAATTTTTCTGATACATGTAATGATATATGTAATGTAATATGTAATGTATAATGTAATGATATATGTAATGTCTGTGTCCAGATTATTATTTTTTCATTTTTTGCATATGTTTCCCAACTTGTGTTCCAGCACGTTTCCTGAAAGACTGTCTTTTTCTATTGAATTCCCTTTGCTTCTTTGTCAAAGATCGACTGACTATATTTACGTGGATTTATTTTGGGGTTGTGTATCCTGTTTAATTGGTCTATTTGTCCATTTTTCACCAGTACCACAATGTCTTGATTACTGTAGATATATGGTAAATCTTAAAGTGGGTTAGTGCCAGTCTTGCAACTTTATTCTTCTTCAATATTATGTTGGCTATTCTGAGTCTTTTGCCTTTCCATATAAACATTAGAATCAGCTTGTTGATACTCACAAAATAATCTTCTGGATTTTTTATTGGAATTGCAATAAATAAGAATTTGGGAAGAACTGACATCTTAACAATATTAAATCTTCCTATCGATGAATATGGACTATCTCTTTATTTAGATCTTCTTTGCTTTCTTCCATCAGTATATTTTAGTTTCATTTGTGTAGATCTTATACATATTTTGCTAGTTTACTGCTAAGTATTTTTTGTTTGTTTGTTTGGTGCTAATGTAAATGGCATTGTGTTTTTAATTTCAAATTTTAATTCATTGCTGTTGTACAAGAAAGCAATTGACTTTCATATATTAAACTTATATCTTCCTACCTTTCTATAATAATCAGTTTCAGGGTATTTTTTCTTGGAGATTTTCTACATAGACAATGATATTATCCATGATCTAAGGTAATTTTATTTCCTTCCTCCAAATTTGTATATATTTTATTTCCTTTTCTTTTTTTATTGCATTAGCCAGGTCTTTCAGTATAATGATGAATAGGAGTAGTGAGAGACGTATCATCTTATCCCCAATTTTATGGAGAAAGTATCTAGTTTCTCACCATGAAATAGGATATTATCTGTCAGTTCCTTGTAGATGTTCTTTATCAAGTTGAGGAACTTCCTCTCAATTCCTTGTTTCAGTTTGTTTTCTAATTTTTATCATTAATGGGTATTGGATTCCATCCAGTGCTTTTTCTGTATCTACTGATAAAATTATGTGATTTTTCTTCTTTAGTCAATTTATCTGATGAATTACATTAATTGATTTTTGTAAGTGGACCTAGCCTTGCATACCTGGGATAAATCCCACATTGTCACAGTGTATAATTGTGTTTATACATTGTTAGATTTAATTTACTCATATTTTGTTGAGGATTTCTGTATTTACGTTCATGAACGATAACCGTCTGTAATTTTTTCTTATAATGTCTTTGTCTCTTTTGGGTATTAGGGTAATGCTGGCCTCATAGAATGAGTTAGGAAGTAATGATTCTGCTTCTATTTTCTGGAAGAAATCGTGAAGAATTTGTGTAATTCCTTTCTTAAATGTTTGATATAATTAAAAATTTTTATTGTCTTCCTATTTTTTTTTTTTTAGATGGAGTCTTACTCTATCACCCAGACTGGAGTGCAGTGGCTTGATCTTGGTTCACTGCAACATCCACCTCCCAAGTTCAAGCAATTCTCATGCCTCAGCTTCCCAACTAGCTGGGATTCCAGGCGTGTGCCACCATGCCTGGCTAATTTTTGTATTTTTAGTAGAGATGGGGTTTCACCATGTTTGCCAGGCTAGTCTTGAACCCCTTACCTCAAGCGATCCGCCTTCCTTTGGCCTCCTGAACTGTTGGGATTACAGATGTGATCCAGCATGCCCAGACAAAAATGTTATTTTCATATACTTACTTCTTTTCGTCCCAATCCTCCATTTGTGGAATCATTTTTATTATTCAAGAAATACATCCTTTAGTAATCCCTTCAGTGCACACTTGTGTGTAGAAATTCTTTTGAAAATCTTATGTCCAAACATGTTTTTATTTCATTTTTGTGCTTGTTTGTGAAATTTTAGTTTGGTAAATATATTTCCTTGATACTTTGGTGATTTTATTACACTATTTTCATCTCATTTTTTGTTTTTATTGTTGTTGGTAAGTAGTTTGCTATCCATTCTGATTGGATTTGTGTTCATTCTGATGGGTCTCGTCCTAGGTACAAGTTTCTGAGTACTGATTTTTTTCCCCTATTTGGAAAACGTTAAGAAGTTTTGCTAATTTTCATGTCTGGGTAGAATTTCTAAAAATCATCCTTGGAATTCTGGAAACACTTGTAGGCTGAAGAATTATACCTTCAACTATGGAAAATTTTCATTCTGTACTAAATATTTCTTTTTCATTCTCTCATACCATAAGAAAGTAATACTTCTTACCTTCTGTTTCATACTTTTTGTCTCTATATAGCTTTCTGTTCTACTTTGAGACTTGATTTGATCTCCTATCGTAGTAAGTTACTCTTTAGCATCTCTACAGTTTTAGTTATTATTTTATTTCAAAGACTGTGTTTTATATATAATTTTTATTCTTTTCTGATTTGTTTCTGTGTCTGCCTGTCATTCTTTCACAGCATCTTCTTTTTATGGATTTCATTTTTGCCCTCTTGAAATGTATTTATTTTAAAAAATTCCTTGTGAATTGTACTGTGGTCTGGTTCTTTGTAAATTCCCTAGTTTATTGATTCTGTGGACACTATTTTATGGAATTAATAGGTATTTTTTCTCATATGTATTCTGGGGAATTCTTCACTTTCTCTTCAGGTGACACTATAGGTTTCATCAGAACTGAATCAACACTTAGATTTATTTCTCAGTTCAGTAGTTTTGTAACTAAAGGGTGGGATCAATTCAGACCCCCATAGTAATCAATGCATGTGCTTGTGATTCTTATAGTATGGGTATTCTCTTTTTTCACATATGTCCTGGGTAAGCATTTTGTTTGTGGCTGCTACAAGTTGGCTGCTGAAATTTCAAGTCACTGTTCACATAAGTAATAGCCCTTGTTTAGGCTCAAGCTCTATGCAGGGAGCCCAGTGCTTTTTCACTGACTTGTGATAGCACCTTCTGAATCTACTCTTTCCGACACTGGCTTAAAGCCTGGGTCCCTAAGGCATACATCCAGTCTCATTTCCCCATAGTCACATGGGTTTAAATCTTACTGGGTTTTCTCTTGGTTCCAAACAACCTTAACTGAGACGCGATAAATATACCTGTGTATGCTCAATTTAGCACCTTGACTGGAAGCCCCAGAAACTATTCTTTTCTGGATTAAAAACCTTTCTAAGTGAAGCTTAAGTGCCTAATTGGCTGCTACTGAAGTTCTCAGCCATAATTTGAAGTGAATGTCTTTATGATTCCTTGTTGGGCTTTGTTAAGAGTTTTTTTTTTTTTTTCTCTTTCTAATAATTACTGTTTCTGTACTTACGTGCTTAGCTCACTAGTTAAAAAGTAAAGATTCTTAGTTGCTCCTTCAGTTTTCCTGATAGGTGAAAATAGAATACTGGAGCATGGTTTTTCTCTTTAGTTCTCATTCTCCTTTAAACTCTTGTTTTGTTTAAGAGATCTTATGAACAAGTAGAGACTCCCTCACTAATTGCTTAAATTTCTGTGCTTTGAGCTTGTCTGAGACCGTCAAGCATAACAAGAGCAAATCTGAATAATGACTGGATCATCTAAGAGTAATCTCCTTTGTCAAACAATTGCTTTCTTGAGGCTTAGAAGCACAGATGAAAAAATATATATATATGCACCCTCACAACTGATTAATATTGATCCAAAATCTTGTTCATTTATTGACCCTCATTCATCTAATAAATATGTACTGAATGCTTATTGTGTGCCAAATATTGCAGTGGAAACTGAAATACAACAGTGAAAAATTCAAATATGCTCAGTGCCTTCATGGATTTTATAATCTAATAACAGAATGGACAAACTATGACCCAGAGGCTGCAGGAACACAAATACACAAATTTGTTAACTTAGTGTCTATGGATGCTTTTTCACAAGAGCCAAGCTGAGTAGTTTTAACAGAGACCATTTGCCTGGGAAAGCCTGAAATATTTACTAACTGGTCTTTTACAGAAGAGGTTTGCTGACCACTGGTCTAACAAATGACAGAGACACTAAACAATTAAATGTAAAACCTCAAGTAAAGTAGAGTTACTGAGAAGGAAGAATAGAGAGTCTTGGCATAAACATGAGAGTCATGTCTTGTCTGAGGATACAAGGCAATGGCAATTGGTCTAATGGTCACTTAAGAATGTATAAGACTTACAAGCTAACCGGGAGAAAATAGAGTCACTAAATCCTTTGGGACAAGGAGACAGCATGTGGGAAGCACAATACAAAACAGAACAGCACAATACAAGACAGCACAATACAAAAACAGAAAGATTGTTTATCTGAAAGAGTAAGTTAGAGTGGCAAGAAATGAGTCTAGAGAGGTAGGCAAGGACCAGGTCACACAAAAGCTTTTAGTTTTTATGAGTAGTTCAGACATTTTATTAGGAACAATGAGAAGCCTTTGAGGGTTTTTTAAGCACAAAAGGACATTTAGAAATCCACTGTAATTTTCTAGATGAGAGAATGGTGAGCTGGACTTGAGTGATGAGAAAGATGATATAGTAAGTGGATTGAACTTGATGTGGGTGTTTTGGGAAATACAGAAATTATCATGACTCCCAGGTTTCTACTTCAGACACTGTCATTTACTAAGGTGGTGGAAACAGAGAGAGGGGCAAAATTGGGTGGAAAATTCTGAGTTAAATTTTTGGGGTATGTTGAATGAGAGATGTGTTTTGAATTCGCAGCTGGCTATGACAGTCTAGAGCCAAGAAGAGATACAGGTATGGGTAAAAAGGTGGTAATTTTTAGCGAGTTTTTTTTTCCCAGAATAAACTAAAACAACAGAAAATACCTGTGGTTGCTTGTGGGTTTTAAGGGTAGCGAGCTCTTGTATGAAAACTTTCTTTGCTGTAGCCTTGTAATATTCTGTGTGGGTTTTTGTTTGTTTGTTTTGAGATGGAGTCTCCCTCTGTCTCCAGGCTAGAGTGCAGTGGCATAATCTTGGCTCACTGCAACCTCTGCCCCGCCAGGGTCAAGTGATTCTCCTGCCTCAGACTCCCAAGTAGCTGGGACTACAGGTGGACACCACCGCACCCGGCTAATTTTTTTGTATTTTTTTTTTTTAGTAGAGACGGGGGTTTTGCCATGTTGTCCAGGTTGGTCTCGATCTCTTGACCTCATGATCCACCCACCTCAGCCTCCCAAAGTGCCGGTATTACAGGCGTGAGCCACTGTGCCTGGCCCATTCTGTGTTTTTGATCAGGGAAGCATCTACTGAGCTTCACTTCTATTTCTCTGGGGTAACTAGGCAATAACAAAGAATGGAATGGGTTGGTGATGCAGAAGGAAATAAGCATTATATGACCCCCTACATGTTACAAATTTCCTCAAATTTCAACATATTCTCAGCCCACAAAATTCAAATGTTAAATCTAGGTTTCTCAAATTGGGTAAAATAGTATATGTTCAAAATGTGACTAATATAAGACTTATGATAGAAACTGATAATAAAAATATTGTATATATAGAATCTTTGTAGTGATACAGTTTTTCTGTCCTAATGCCCTTCCGGGTACAATTTTCAAACCACGCCTCTCTTAGGTGAAACAGCTTGTCAGTGGGTATACTCCTCTGTGTCCCCACCCTTGTCAGTGCCCATCTTCAGTCCCTCAAGACCAATAGCTTATCATTTCATTAGGGGATATAACTCTTGGGATGATACAGTACTACCAATAGTATAAAATATTAATCTATGTGTGCTTATATACTTTAAATGTACATTTATATCTCCAGTTTAAAAAAATGATGCCAACCCACCAGTGTTCAAGAGAATATTGTATCATTAATATGATTGTTTTTGATATGTGACTTACTTACATTGTTTGCATAAATTATGGAAATTTATACAATAGCCCCAAGTATCAAGCACAAAGCTAACAAGAAGAAAAGTGTTGACAGGCTAATTTTTCTGCATTTTCTTGACTTTGTATTGTGAAAACAATATTTTCACTCTTAGGACTAAGAGCGATGTTTAGAAATGGTCCCAAAGCCCAAAAGGCCTCAATAAAATTGCCCTCCCTAAATAGAAATATCTGCACTTGTAGACAAATCTAAAATAGTTTCCACATTACAGGGTCATTGATAGAAACATTAAATACAAAAATTAACATCTTAAACCCAAGGCTAGCATATAAGTTAGGTTATTCTTTAATGGCAAAGAAGTGACAAAATTCTGTTAAAGGAAAAAGGATGGGACATTTTAACTACTCTTTAAATCAATGGTCATATGAACAAAGGAACAGCCAGTATCTTTATAAATGACTTGCAAAATAGAATGAGATTTTATGTGAGACCTGCTATCTGTATAGATGGGATATTAGGGTATAGTAATTTTGCAGTTACGTTGGAACATTTTAAAGATAAGAGGTAAGAGTAACTGGTGATAAGATATATATAACATTTTCAAATTTAAAAAGACTAAAACTCATAGGTCATAATGCAATCCATTAGAGAGAAATAGCAGTCATGAAATATTGCTTCAAGCTTAACAGTGATGGTTTGGAGGCTTAATCAAACTGAATTAACTTTCACAAAAGTGACTCTAAGGTAGGCTGCTGATTATGATACTCAATTAGTGGGCCCTGTGTTTTTCTCCTGTTTAATGGTCAAATTGGATACATCCAGTCAAGGACAGCTGTGGGTGATTCCTTTCCAAGCTACTCAATTCAGTTCCTGCAAAGATTTCCCCAGTGTCAACTGCAATGTCAATTGTAATGTTACTGTTTTCCAAAGAGTGCTTGAAGATTAAGAGTATTTTCCAAAGGAAGATATTAGATCTAAAGATTGAAGGTTTTGTGTTTGTTTGAATCAACTATCTTATTTTTGAGCTTTACACCATAATTTTAGAAAATACACTGGCATTTCAGCTGCGGTACCCTCTGGGTGACAGGATTATAGGGGTAATTTTAATCTTTATTTTTTATTTTTTGAGATGGAGTCCTATTCACTCTATCGACAATGCTGGAGTGCAGAGGTGAGATCTCGGCTCACTGCAACTCCCACTATAGGGTGCAAGCGATTTTTCTGCCTCAGACTCCCAAAGTGCTGGGATTATAGGTGTGAGTCACCATGCACAGCCAATTTTAATCTTTTTATGCTTGGTCAATTTCTAAAATTATTTGCATAATGCTTATTTTTATAGAATTATGTAATTAAAATAAGACATATAAGTAGTTAAAACTTAAGATAGTGCTAAATGGCATACAATTAAAAATACCAGTTCCTGCTCCACCTCTCCCTATCTCTAACACTTGTTTGTTCTGCTCTTTACCACCATATTTGATGAGCACATGGAGATTCATTATACTATTCTATCTATTTTTCCTATGAAGTATTTTATAACAGTGGTAAATAAAACAATACTATTGAAAGGTAAAATAAAAACAAAAATATATTGCTATGGCTATTTAAAAATGTTTAAGTTTCAGATATATTCTACTGATTGTTAGGAGAGAGATGATACTTTGACATTTTTACCATAATTTATCTCCCATTCCCACTGTAGTAGTCCATTTTCATAGTCTTTAAAGAACTGACCAAGACTGGGTAATTTATAATGGAAAGAGGTTTAATTGACTCACAGTTCAGCATGGCTGGGGAGGCCTCAGGAAACTTATAATCATGGCAAAAGACAAAGGGGAAGCAAGGCACCTTCTTCACAAGGTGGCAGGAATGAGAAGAGTGAAGTAAAGGGGGAAGAGCCCCTGATAAAACCATCAGGTCTCATGAGAACTCTCTCACTATCATGAGAACAGCATTGGGAAAACCACCCCTATTATTCAATTATCTCCACTTGGTCTCTCCCTTCACAACTGGGGATTATGGGGATTACAATTCAGAATGAGATTTGGGTGGTGACACAAAGCCTAACCATATCATTCTGCCTCTGACTTCTTCCAAATCTTATGTTCCTTTTACATTTCAAAACCAATCATGCCTTCCCAACAGTCCCCTGAATTAACCCAAAAGTCCAAGTCCAAAGTCTCATCTAAGACAAGTCCCTTCTGCCTATGAGCCTGGAAAAATCAAAAGCAAGTTAGTTACTTCCAAGATACAGATGGGGTACAGACATTGGGTAAATTTTCCCATTCCAAATGGGAGAAATTGGCCAAAACCAAGGGACTATAGGCCCCATGCAAGTCCAAAATCCAGCAGGGCAGTCAAATCTTAAAGCTCCAAAATGATCCCTTTGACTTCATGTCTCACATTTAGGTCACGCTGAGACAAGAGGTGGGCTCCCATGGTCTTAGGCAGCTCTGTCCCTGTGGCTTTGCAAGATACAGCCTTTCTCCTGGCTGCTTTCATGGACTGGTGTTGAGTGTCTGTGGCTTTTCCAGGTGTACGGTTCAAGGTGTCAATGGATCTATCAATCTGGGGTCTGGAGGATGGTGGCCCTCTTCTCACAGCTCCATTAGGCAGTGCCCCAGTGGGGACTCTGTGTGGGGGCTACAACCCCACATTACCCTTCTCCACTGCCCTAGCAGAGGTTCTCCATGAGGGCTCCGCCCCTGCAACAAACTTCTGCCTGGAAATGCAGGCATTTCCATACCTCCTCTGAAATCTAGGCAGAGGTTCCCAAACCTCACTTCTTGACTTCTACATACCCAAAGACCCAACAATACATTGAAGTGCCAAGGCTTTGGGTTTACACCCTCTGAAGCAGTGGCCTGAGCTGTACATTGGCCCCTTTTAACCACAGCTGGGATACAGGGCACAAGTTCTGAGGCTGCACAAAGCAGCAGGGCCCTGGGCCTGGCCCACGTTTTTCCCTGCTAGGCTTCTGGGTCTGTGGTCTGTGATGGGAGGGGCTGCCATGAAGCCCCCTGACATGCCATAGAGACATTTTCCCCATTGCCTTGGTGATTAACATTTGGCTCCTGGTTACTTATGCAAATTTCTGTAGCTGGCTTGAATTTCTCCTCAGAAAATGAGTTTTTCCTTTCTGTCATATTGTCAGGCGGCAAAGTTTCCAAACTTTTATGCTCTGCTTTGCTTTTAAACATAAGTTCCAATTCCAAACCATTTCTTTATGAATGCATACAACTGAATGCTTTTATGAGCACCCAAGTCACATCTTGAATGCTTTGCTGCTTAGAAATTTCTTCTGCCAGATACTGTAAATTATGTCTCACAAGTTCTAAGTTCCACTAATGTCTAGAGCAGGAAAAAAATGCCACTAGTCTCTAAAGCATAGCAGGAGTTACCGTTATTCCAGTTCCCAAAAAGTTCCTCATCTTCATCTAAGACTACCTCAGCCTGGACTTCATTGTCCATATCACTAACAGAGTTTTGGTCAATGCCATTCAACAAGTCTCTAGGAAGTTCCAAACTTTTCCACATCTTCCTGTCTTCTTAGCCCTCCACACTGTCCCAGCCTCTGCCTGTTACCCAGTGCCAAAGTCACTTCCACATTTTTGGGTATCTTTATAGCAGCATCCCAGTCTCTGTAGTAACAATTTATTTATTAATCGATTTTCATACTGCTATAAAGAACTGCCACGCCAAGCGAGGTGGCTCATGCCTGTAATCTCAGCACTTTGGGAGACCGAAGTGGCTGGATCACCTGAGGTCAGGAGTTTGAGACCAGCCTGGCTAACACGATGAAACCCCGTTTCTACTAAAAATACAAGAAAAAAAAATTAGCTGGGTGTGGTGGCGTGCCTGTAATCTCAGCTACTTGGGAGGCTGAGGCAGGAGAATCGCTTGAACCCGGGAGGCGGAGGTTGCAGTGAGCCAAGATCATACCACTGCACTCCAGCCTGGGCAACAAGAGCAAAACTCCATCTGAAAATACATAAAATAAAATAAAAGAACTGCCTGAGACTGGGTAATTTATCAAGGAAAGAGATTTAATTGACTCACAGTTTCAGCATGGCTGGGAAGGCCTCAGGAAACTTACAATCATGGCACAATGTGAAGGGCAAGCAAGGCACCTTCTTTACAAGGTGGTAGTGAGAAGTGACAGTGTGCTGGCAGCCCTCGCAGCCCTCGCTCCCTCTTGGCGCCTCCTGGGCCTCAGCACCCACTCTGGCCGCGCTTAAGGGGCCGTTCAGCCCACCGCTGCACTGTGGGAGCCCGTCTCTGGGCTGGCCCAGGCCGGAGCCGGCTCCCTCAGCTTGTGGGGAGGTGTGGAGGGACAGACGTGGGCGGGAGCCCAGGCTGCAGGCGGCACTTGCAGGCCAACTGAGTTCCGGGTGGGCGTGGGCTCCGTGGGCCCTGCACTCGGAGCCCCCGGCCAGGGGCAGTGAGGGGCTTAGCACCCGGGCCAGCAGCTGTGGTGGGTACGCCAGGTCCCCCAGCAGTGCTGGCTGCCAGCCACCAGCCGCCGGCGCTGTGCTGGAATTCTTGTGGGACCTCAGCTGCCTCTCCGTGGGGCAGGGCTCAGGAACTGCAGCTCGCCATGCCTGAGCCTCCCCCTCCTGCATTGGGCTCATGTGTGACCCAAGTCTCCCCGATGAGTGCTGCCCCCTGCTCTGCGGCACCCGGTCCCATCTACCGCCCAAGGGCTGAGGAGCGCAGGCGCACAGCACAGGACTGGCAGGCAGCTCCACCTGCAGCCCTGGTGTAGTGTGGGCTCCACTAGGTGAAGCCAGCTGGGCTCCTGAGTCTAGTGGGGACTTGGAAAACCTTTATGTCTAGCTAAGGGATTGTAAATACACCAATCAGCTCTCTGTAAAACAGACCAATCTGCTCTCTGTAAAATGGACCAATCAGCAGGATGTGGGTGGGGCCAGATAAGGGAATACAAGTAGGCTGCCTGAGCCAGCAGTGACAACCTGCACGGGTCCGCTTCCACGCTGTGGAAGCTTTGTTCTTTCACTCTGCAATAAATCTTGCTACTGCTCACTCTTTGGGTCTGTGCTGCCTTTATGAGCTGTAACACTCACCGGGAAAGTCTGCAGCTTCACTCCTGAGCCAGCGAGACCACGAACCCACCAGAAGGAAGAAACTCTGAACACATCCGAACATCAGAAGGAAGAAACTCCGGACAAGCCGCCTTTAAGAACTGTAACATTCACCACGACGGTCCGTGGCTTCATTCTTGAAGTCAGTGAGACCAAGAACCCACCAATTCCGGACACAGTAGGAAGGAGAGGTGCTGAGTGAAGGGGGAAGAGTCCCTTATAAAATCATTGGATCTCATGAGAATTCACTATCAGAGGAATAGCATGGGGGAAACTGCCTCCAGTGATTCAGTTATCTCCACCTGGTTTCTCCCTTGATGAGTGGGGATTATGGTGATTACAATTCCAGATGAGATTTGTGTGGGAACACAAAGCCTAACCATATTACCCACTCCCACTCTTAACACACACATTTTACCTTCTCAAACTTTCCCTCCCTCCAACCTCCCAGAAATTAAGGGATTACATTATGTGTATATCTATATTTTCCAAAGCTCATCCATGTGGTTTACTGGAATGTGTTCACTTTGTTGTGATGATTTGTTTATATTTATCTTTGCTTATCACTAATTAATTCCAGAAATCTTACAGAGCAAGAAGGCTTTTTTTGTGGTCAAGCACATCATTTAAACTCTGTTTAATTTTGTATTTGAGGGACTTTTTCAGAGTGTTTCCCTCTCTTCTGATCTGGACCAGAATCTTTTGTTTTTGGTGGGTTCTGAACATCCTGGAATTCTCTTCCCCTTTTCTTTGTGCGCATGATGGATCCCATTTTCTGGATGCTATGACTTCCTTTTGCTTATTGCCTTGTTTTAGTCAAGCACATTCTTTAGCAGCTTCCTAAAAAAGGTTGCAGGGCAGATTACATTTTTTGGGAGCATAAATGTCTAAAAATTCTACTATTCCATTCTTAATTTGATGGTAGTCCAGCTGAGTGTAGAATTCTAGACTGCATTTCATTTCCCCTTGAAATTTTGTAGGCAATTACCTGATTGTCTCTGTAAACTAAGTGACCAGTGCAAATCTCAATTGATTTATAGGTTTATGTTGCCAAGGTTGAGGACGTGCTCAGGGAAAAAGAAGTACAAGACACATAAGATTTGTGTCTTGTGCTTTTTCCCAAGTGGATTTTGAGAACTTCAATATTTAAAGGGGACAATGGGAAGAAAGAAAAAATGGGGAGGGTAGGCAATGGGGCAAGTGGTTTCATTCCTGTGAGGCTTTGATTAGCACTCAGTGAATTTACATTTTACATGTGAAAAGATGGAAGTGGGAGGAAGTCAACTATGTATACTTCTCTTTCTCAGTAATTCTAATTTTACATAAGATTAAAGTCAGCATGTGAAGTTATATCTATCTATTCGGGAACAAAAGGAAGTTATGTTTTTGTTTTGTTTTGTTTTTTTTCCATGACTCAGTTCCCCACCTTAACTTTCCTTTTGGTATAGTTAAGTTTGGGGTCTTGAGATTTTATTATTTTACATATTTTAGCTTCTATATGAAAATTATAATGTCATATTGATTACTAATCTTTTATGTGACCTAGGGTTTTTTTTCCCACATAAACTATTTCAGATTCCTGTCTTTATTTTTAGTGTTTCTGAAAAATTATAATGGTGTGCCTTGTTGCTGGTCTCTCTTATTCATGGTTCTGTGCATTTATATATCATGTTTATTCTGGAGATTGAAGTCTTCAATGCTAGCAATGTTTGTTGTTTTATCTAAAAATTTCCTCTATTTTCTCGGATCACTTTTTCTGGTTTTATATTATTTGTATGTTTGACTGCCTGGAAAGAGCTGCTGAATCATTTGTTTTTCCTTCCATTTTTGCCTCAACTTTTCTGTTGATTTTTTATTTGAATTACCAATATCTCATTTGTAATTTTCTAGATATTTTTCTGGTTTTTGAATGTTCTTTTTATGTAGGCTTCTGTTCTTTTTATTTCAAAATTTTGATTGCAATAATTTAGATTCATATGCAGTTTTAAGAAAAAATACAGAAAGTTGTGCATACATTATTTAGGACTAATGGTAACATTTTATTAATCTATAGTATAATATTACAGTCATTGACATTGATATAATCCACCAAACTAATTCCAATTCAGCCAGTTTTCATTGTGCTTGTGTATGAGTGCATATGTGAGTGTGTGTTTGGTTCTACATAATTGTATCATATGTGTAGGTTTGTGTTTCTACCACCACAGTCAAGTTTCATCACCACGAGTGTGGCTTATATATTACCCTTTTATAACCAAATTTACATCCTCTTACTTCTCTAACCTATGTTGCTACGATTTTTATCTCTTAAAAATGTTATTTAAGTATAATCATACAATATGTATGTTTTCCAAGACTTCCTTTGTTCACTAAGGATAATGCCTGTGTGATTCATCCGAGTTGTTGTGTGCATAGTTCATGCCTTTTTATTGTTAATAGTCCATGGTATGAATAGACCACCATGTCCTTAACTGTTCACCTGTTGAATGGCACCTGGGCTGATGCCAGCTCTTAGCTGTTACAAATAAAGCTGTTATGAACATTCATACACAGATTTTTATGTGAATGTAAGTTTTTATTTTTCTGATATTGTCCAAGAGTGCAGGTGCTAGGTTGCATGGTGATTGCCTATTTAGTTTTAAAAGAAACTACTGAACTGTTTTCAAACTGTTTCTTGCATTCTTACATTTGCACCAGTAATGTATGTGTTGATTCAGTTTCTCTTCATCCTCACCAGAATTTGGTGTTGTCACCATTTGTTATTTTAGTCTTCCATAGAGGTATGTAGTGCTGTGGTTGTAATTTGCAATTCCCTGATGACTATAAAGCTGAACATCTTCATGTGCTTCTTTTCAGTCTATATGTATTCTTCATTGCAATATCTTCATGTGTTTTGCCCATCTTCTAATTGAATTACGTTTTTCTTATTGAGCGCAGATGATGAAGCCCAATTTATCAATCTTTTTTACAGATTACGATTTGCTGTCAACTCTAAGAACTTGTTGCTTAGCTCTAGATACTGAATATTTTCTTCTATATTTTTTCTAAATGTTTTACAGTTTTATATTTAAAACTATAAAATGTACATAGTCCATTTTGAATTAATTTTTGTTTAAAGGATGAGGTTTGGGACAAAGTTCGTGCACTTGTCTACAGATGTCCAGTTGTTCCAGCAGCATTTGGTAAAAATGTTATTCTTCCTCCACTGAATGGCTCTACTTTTGTAAAATGAGAAGGTATGTTCGTGTGGGACTATTGTTTTTCTACTGGGTTTCGTTGATCTACATGTCTATTGCTTTGATCTTTTATTATTGTCTTAAAGGTCCCTGAGGCTCTTTTGAGCATTTTTTTTAGTCTGTTCTTTTTCCAATTGTGTGAATTCCACTGTTCTGTTTTCAGATTCACTGATTGTATCCTCTGTCATCTCCACTCTACTATGGAGCCTATCCAGTGAGCTGTTTGGTGTTTTTTAGTGCATTTTTTCAGGTTTATAAATTACATTTTGTTCTTTTTTGTAACTTCTAATTATTTTCTGAGATTTTCTATTTTTTCATTTGTTCCTAGAGATTTATAACAGATTACTGAACTATTTTTATGACAGTTGTTTTAAGATTCTTCTTAGATAATTTCAACATCTGATTTACTATGGAGTTAATATCCGTTGATGGTCATTTTTCATTCAAGTTGTGATTTTTCTTGGTTCTTCATATGACAGGTGATTTTTGATTATATGCTGGACACTTATTTATTATATTATGTGACCCTGGGTCCTACTTAAATCTTTTATATTACCAGGCAGTCACCCTGTTTAGGGTTAGCACACAGCTCTCTGCCTATTTTTCTGGGCTGTGGTCCCAATGACAGTTTTTCAGAACCTTTGCGATGTTATTTTGGTCTGCTTGGTTTATCTGGTGCAGGTGGGGCTTCCACTCACCCCTGCTGGTGCTGCCTGAGGGGATGTGAGTGTCTCTTGTGGGAGGAGGGGTGTGGTGGTATCCTTTCATGGGTATCCCTTGGCTGTTCTAGTGTTTCTAGTCAGAGGAGGGGAATCTCAGGCCTGTGGGATCAAAGAGGCTTCCCAAGGCCAGTTCACTTGTTGAGACTGGGTCCTTCCTTCCAGCTCTACCTGCCTACCTCCAATTTCTTGGTAGAAAAGAGGGTCTCAGGCTCAGTGGAAAAGATCACTTTCCCTGGCAGCTCAATATGGGTGGAACACCCAATCAATCCTGCTTGTGGTGATTTAGGGCTGACAATTTTGTCAAAGATACTCTTCTCCTGGGGAAGAATCTTCCTATGTGGGCTGCTTTCTGTTGCTAGGTTTGGGAATTGGAAGTGCTGGGTTTGAGTCATCATCTCCTGTTGAGGAGGGAGACATAAGATGCCCTGATGCTGTGTTGTTCCTCCAGTTTTGGCTTCCCAAATCAGTTCTTCTTTCTTGCTACCTTTTGGAATTCACCTGTGTTGTATCTTGCATTATTTCCAGGATTTACAGTTATGCTATGTGAGAATGAGCAGGGAGAAACCAGTTTCTCCCTTGTCTTGTTTTTATTTTGTAATTGCAATATCTTATCTGTGTTCTTATATTGTAATCACAATACTTCTCTTGTCTCTTTGAGAATCATAGTTTCTTCTTAAACATTCTCTGTCTTTCTGCGTTTTATGTTTTCTCTGTTTTTCGTTTGTTTGTTTTCCTCACAGACTTTCATGTAAGGGTCATTCCTCATATAACTGGTGTTCTTTGCCTACTTCCTATGATTGTGAGGTTCCAAAATGATGAAAAAGAGTTCTGTGCAAACAGACTGGAAAGCAGCCTTATTCCTAATCTTTCTGCTCGGTATGGCTTATTACCCTACCTATAGCTATGAATAGTCTAAGTTCTGTTTCTTCCCTGACTTAAGACTCCATAAAGCTATATTTTGCCTTGTTGTGAGTTGGTGAGTCCATTGTTTGCCTAGTTTGAAATCTGTACATCTAATTGTTCTTTTTAAAAGACATTTATCTCGTGTTTTCAGCTCCCGTTTGGCCCTTGGTCTTTAGAGGTATCTGATGTTTCCACTTCCTGAGCCTTTTGGGATTTTTCAGTGTGGCAAGACTCTGCTTCCTCCTTTACAAGACAGGCTTTAGTCTTTTCTGACTCAGCTAAATCTATTGCCAGGTGTCCAGTTTAAAAAATTTTGTTGGCATCTTATTCTTTTATATTTTTCCTTCCAATAGTTCATGGGTTTATGATTTATCTGTTTATATAATGTCATTTCAATGGGACTACAGAAAGGAAGAGAGATGAATTTATGTGTTCACATGTTTACATATGTTTATTCATTTAAAAAATAATTATTAGATATGTACCCTGAGTGAGACACTCCTATAGACACTTGGTAATCACCAAAAAATTACTTATCAATGTGTGCAAAAAATTGTAATTGTTATTTTAAAATTACATTACTAATTGTGATTTGTTGGAAGCATACCAGGTAAGGAATTGCTAGAATAAAGTCATGTGCCCAAGCATCTGAGAGAGGAGATCTCTAAAAAAAGTTAAATATATGAGATCTCATTAAGACTATCAGATTAGGAGCCAGAAAATCTAGATACAAGGAGAGATTTAGGTTCATAACTAACTAGCAGTGTGAATTTATTGTTTGTTAGTAGTAAGTAAAATGAGATATTAAAGAAGTAAAATAAAATACCAATCATAATGATGAGATAACTTTTATATACTCCTTATTATGAGTAAGGATGAGACACTATAGCACATTTTTTTGTGTTTGTTTCTATTGTGGTGAAATAATACATAAAACTTACCATTTTAACTATTTTTAAATGTACACGTCAGTAGCATTTAGTACATTAATGATGTGCTACCATCCCACAGTATCCATTTCCAGAACTTTTTTATCATCCCAAACAGAAACTCTGTGCCCATTAAACAATAACTCCCCATTTTCCCTCCCATCAGGCCTTCTGCTTTCTGTCTCTATGAATTTGCCTGTTTTATATTTATCATATAAGCAGAATGATACAATATTTGTCCTTTTGTATCTAGCTTATTTCACTTAGCATAATACTTTTTTTGTTTTTTCTGAGATGGAGTCTCTCTCTGTCACCCAGGCTGGAGTACAGTGGCATGATCTTGGCTCACTGCAAGCTCCGCTTCCCGGGTTCATGCCATTCTCCTGCCTCAGCCTCCTGAGTAGCTGGGACTACAGGCACCCGCCACCAGGCCTGGCTAATTTTTTGTATTTTTTTGGTAGAGATGGGGTTTCATCGTGTTAGCCAGGATGGTCTCGATCTCCTGACCTCGTGATCTGCCTGCCTCGGCCTCCCAAAGTGCTGGGATTATAGGCATGAGCCACGGCGCCTGGCCAGCTTAATACTTTCAAGATTGATCTATGCCATGCATGGAGAGGAATTTCATTTATTTTTAAGGAGATGAATAGTATTTCATAATATGTATACACCATATTTTGTTTATCCTTTCATCTGTGGATGGACATTTGGGTTGTTTCCACCTTTTGGATATATCTGTCTGTATCTATGTTTATATCTAATACCTAATACCTTAATGTTCTTATAGCAATATTAAGACACAATTATTATGATTCTCTTAACATCCTAAACAGAAGTTAGTCAAAACACATGGCCAAATATTGTATAACAATTAAGTAGAATGGGGTTGAATTAATGTCTGTCTCACTCCAAAATGAGACAAAACTTTACTTACATAATTTTTAAAATGTAGGAGCCACCTCAGGAATGAGGAAAGAGCTTGAGGAGACTCTGATACTGATTCTTCAAACCTCCAACTTTAACCAGGTCAACTCTACCTTTCTGTGATTGACATTTTGTTTGAACAAAAGATTCTGTCTAAAATAAACACAACTTTTTAAAAATGAAATGAAGGTCCTTATATCTCCAAATTTAAAACTTTCAATGATATTTATATTGTTAGGAAATAGATGTCTTAAATGTTGCAAGGATATTAAATAACTTAGGAGGAAAAGGATAATGTTTTCTAATTAAGTTGAACAAACTCTGTAGAGAAAAATTGTGAAAGCCTGTAAACAATACTAGTAAAATATTACTGAGTTTTATATCTTATGTGTTCCTCTGCATTATATCCGCCTTTCAGTGCTTCTGATCTGTTTTACAACTGTACATTGTAGAAAACATAAAAATGCAAATAATTCTCATCTGTAGAAATGCGAATGAAACTCATTTGATGAAATGCAATTATTACTTCATGAAAAGAGAGTTTTGCTTTTTATTTTTTTAATTTTATTTATTTATTTATTTGAGGTTTGGAAGTCCAAACTCAAGACACTACCATATTTGGTGTCTAGTGTGGGCCCATTTTGTCATAGATGGCTCCTTCTTTGTGTCCTCACATGTTGGAAGGGGTGAATAAACTCACTCAGACCTCTTTTTATAAAAAGATATAGTCCTTATGGCCAATTACCTCCCAAAGGCTCCACTCCTTAACACTATTACATTGGGGATTAAGTTTAACATATGAATGGCAGGGGACAAAAATATTCAGACCCTAGCAGGTAAAGTCAGAGAGTTTTCATCAGCTGAAATGTTTTTGATTCTCATTTTTTGTTGTCTTTATGTGAAATAGGTTTATATGGATAGCTTTATATGAAACTTGCCTCCTATCTTCTGTACTTTTAGAAATACCTTTAATTATCCTTGGTTAATGTGATACTCCATATGGAAGAGATCAGAGGTTTCAGTCGTTTCTAGGGCTCTTACATTCTTAGTTCTTTAGTTCTTTTGTTGGTTATTGATATTTATATATCAAGAAAACCAGCCCTTTATTCATAAAATGTGCTGCAAATATATTCTCTAGTTTATGTGTTTTTTTCCTAGAGTTTTGCTTTTTAAAATAAATACATTTCAGAATTCTGATTGACCTATGGATGTGAGATCAATATCTTACTGGATCCCTCAGTAGTCAATCAGTTAAACAAAATATTTTGCAAGAGATCATTTTATATTTGTATGAGTCATGATATTACCTTTTTATAAAAATTATCATTGAATGATTTGCTGACCTGAGATTTAGGTAACCAGTCCAAGGCCTGGAGATTCACTCTTCACCAAGCCTTAGAGAAATTCCTCCAAAAAGGGAATCCTCTCCTAGGTACCCAGAGGAGCTTGTGAAAGGACTCACAGAATTCCTGAGCTGCACAAGCTGACTCTAGAGACCATGACTCCCCTCCGTACTCTCCTCACATTGTAGAGGATGAAGCAGAAGCTCAGCAGACCCACTAATATGTTCAGTCTTCCAGTAAGGGAGTTACAGGCAGAGGCAATCCCAAGGCTAAGATTAGGTCTCCTAACCTTACAGCAAGAAATCTCTGGCTTGGACTGGCATTTTCCACATTAGTGGAAAATATGGAACTATCACAAAGCTATGCAGAGAATGTTTGGAATAGAAAAAATGAACTTTATTAATAAAGGAATGTTTTCTGAACTGTAGAACACATCAATCCAATGCAATTATCAATTTGTCTCATTTTCATAAACTCTTACCTTGACATGACTCAGGTAACTTTTTGACTTTATTATTTCTGTTCTAAATTATTCATGTCATTGTTAGTACGCTATGTAAATATTGGCATCCTCAACATTTTAGACTAATGGTCTTGGGAGACAAGTTTATTCCAAATGGACTTTGTTGTTAATGTAAAATGTTAATATTTTAAATTTATTTTTGTTTTATAAATATCCAGGATGGGTGTTAAATGTTAACAGAGTTAGAAATGAACTTATCAACAATATATCAGGAGACTTTGATCTGGAAAATCCACTTAATTGTGAAGGAAACAAATGTTTTTTCTTCGAGCAAACAAAGGTCACCAACCTTATGCATCAGATCATTTCTTAATAAATATACCATAGTGGCATAAATGACATTTCAGTACAAATGAAAATTTTTTATTGTAATTTAATCATGAGTGTTAGGCAGAATACAAATATTAAGTATGAAGGAAATGAATATGTTATATGCTTCCAAATTGTTTGTGTTATTCCTTTAAAATAGCTTTCATTCTCTTTCTGCCACTCAAAAAAACTTTCTTCAATTTTTAATAATGGTACCTCTCTATCATGATTGCTGATTCTGAGCCCTCTCTCTCACTTTGAACCTACCAGGATTTATGCATTTGCATCATTGATGTAGAATCATATCAGCTTTATCTTTGTTTCTAAACTCATTCATTCAGCACCATTTATTGAGTACCTTTGTGAACCAAGGTCTGTATTAGGTATTATCACTTTATTTTGGTCTTGAGGGATGAAGAAAATTTTGCAGATAGAAATGTGGAAATGGAATGTTATGAAGTTGGAACAGCGTTTGCAAAAACATGAGATGGTGAAATGACATGATATCTTCAGAAAAATGTCAATGCTTTGAGCATGAAGTCCACATACTAGTTGAAATTGAAGTTGGAGAGAGAGGTGAGGAAATCTAGCTTTACAGTTTGGCTCTTCTACCCAACTGGATTATGTGTTCCTGCAACCTAGAGATTACATAGTATATTATTAATTATTTGAGAAGTTTTACATTTTTTTCATTTCCTGGGTAAAGTTAATACAATGCAGTAAAAATGTTGTGGCAAGTACTGCGGGATTGTCTCCCAATGTGTATTCTCTCCTTTCCCTTCTATAGACTGTCCACATTTCAGCAGGTAAGACAAGTGTGTGTATGTGTGTGGGGGTGTGTGGGTGTGCATTTACACATGTATGCATGCACAGGAACATATGTTTTAATCAGCAGGTTCCTGCCCCGCTGGAAGTCTATTCAAGCAGGGACTTAATATTTTATTTCCTGCTGTTCCCCAGAGCCTAGACAATGTCAATCATGTTGTAGGTGTTGAAAAAATTCTTGTTGAATTGATTAACCAATTAGTTTATAAAAAGAAGACAGTTGGAATGATATGGCTTTGTGAAGAAAGAAAATATTTTCATTTAAAAGTTACGCTTTGTAATTGAAAACACATAATTGGAAATGAAACAAATAAGTCAACAAACAGGTTTTCCTTCACATCTGATAGAAGACAAGGGTAAAAAATACTCTCCAACTGACTCGTTTCTTGAGGAAAATGAAAGAGAAAATGATAGATGGAAAAATGACACGAGGAAGATAGAAAAACTTAAATGTCAAAGAGAAAAATAGATTTCAACAAAGAAAACTGATGAAAGGACTGGTTAGTTACTAGTTGGATAATTAATCAAAAAACACATTGCAGAAAGAAAAACTGTACTGTTAAGACTATAAAGAGCAGGATGGCTCCTGACACCCCTGAGTTTAGGGTTTTAAATTGGTATGACTTTGTGTTTAAGAGAGAGATTCATCATACTTTCCCAATGCAAAGCTGAGGTTGCAGAACCCGAGAGCTGAAAATCATGCCTTGAGTTTAGTTTTGTAGGAACAATTTTAAAAAGATAAAGTCTAATTTGTCCTATTTTATGTTTTTAATACTGTGATGAAAATGGAATTTATTCAAAAAACCTAGGATGAGTTGAGTCTTCAAAATAATTAAAATGAAATCACCAGTAAGATATGCTTTCATTAAGCCGTTCAAAAATATTTAATAAGACTTAAACTGTGTGCAGACTCTATGCAGGATGCTAAGGGAAAAATTGGTGAATAAGATAGTAGTCCTTGTCCTAATCAACTTTTTATTCAAGGAAAAAAGAGACTGAAACACACGTATACACACACATAACAAAAGAAATTAATAGTCAATTACTATTTCTTGTGAAAGAAATAAATGAAAAGCAGAGAGAAAGTATGAGACAGAGTGAAGGTATCTGCTTAAAAACAGCATGGTTAGAGAAGGCTCTTTGAGAAGATGGATTTAGGCAGATACCTTAAAGTGAGAAGGTAATAGATATGTAAAGAGATTGGGGAAGAGTGTTACTGACAAACAGAATATGCATAAAGGTTCTACAAAAAGAAGGAATTTAGTCCAGAATCACAAAAACTTCAGGTGTGTGAATCCTAGCAGATAAAGAAGATGGGAAGAATGAACCTGACACATTAGGTAGGAGTTAGATCATGATGGGCTTTCTATTCTATGGTGTGGCAGTCAGCTTTATTCTCAGGGCAGTGGAAAGCCATGGGAAGAGACCCAAAGTAGGGCAATGAGCTCTTGCCCTCTTTTCTTTGGAAATCGGTGTCAGGAATTAAATTAAAATATAGCTACTTGTTCAGCAACATATCCACTCATTTGAGTCAGATTCAGAAAAATGCCTCCTGGAAATGTGTTCCCATTTTTGAAAAACCAGAATAAGATTATTTGTGCTTCTTTATGCTGCTGATGCCTAGGAACAAAACTTAAAACTGTGTATAGGTTAATTATGTTGTATCCTTTTTTTTTTTTTTTTTTTTTACTGCATGCAGTTATGCTTTGGGGGAAATGATTTGACTTTTGCTGAATCTAAATCCACAAGTCACTTGAGCTGATTAATATTCTAAAAATTTTCATTTTGAAGATTTCATACATATTTATCTTGATCATACTTACCTATAATACTTTGCCTTGTTATATCAGAAAGTGGAATGACAGGTCCAAATGATATAATTACTCAATCTAGGTGGCTTACCTACTTCCTGTTTGTAAGGCATCAAGTTTGGGTATAAAGCAGCGTTTTCCCGAATTTATAATACTTACATCACTGGCACAACTCTTCTATTTCTAAATATTATTTGCCTTAATTTGAGAAATAAGATATAACAAACTGTGGTTCTGATGTGCTGGTTATATATTTTTAATACATGTAAAAATGAGAGCATAACAACAAATTTATTGGACATCAAGCAAAAATATAAAACATACTTTAGAGAAAAACTGGCATAAACAAATAAGATCATTTTTTCATAGAGCTCAACCATGCACCAAAAGTATCCCTTGGGTGGACAGACACAGAGTCTGTGCCTCCTAAAAAATCAATAGCAACAGACCATGACAGAAGCATAAGCAAAAATCAAGCCCCAACTCTATTTTAATAATCTGTACTCCCTGTAAACTGCTGAGGCATGGGACAACTCGACAGACTGTGTTTACAATGCATGAATTACTGTCGGGCACTCTCAGCCAAAAGAAGCTCCAACTTTCACTTCTGATCTGGGTCGCTAGAAACAGCTCTTCAGCCTATTGATTTGGAGCTCATGACTAGAAAAGACTATTGAAGAGCACTGTTATCAGAGGCTCAAGCCTGTCTCACCTCTAGCTCCTCCATGTGAAACACATTTGGTTACATGGAAGTCTTTTGCTGACTAGCAATTAATAAATTAGAACAATTAAAAAAATAGGAAATAATTTCACAATCAAAAGCAAGACTAACATTGAACCTAATTTGGATGAGGCAGAGTCTTGGTCAGCTAAAAGGCAAGTCAGATAATAATTGTGTTGAAATTGTATTAGCTCTCTCTTAACTCTCTCCTCAAGGAGCAGGTATGTAGTTTGTCATCTTAAAAGGCAGAAATTCACTTGTTCAGTCCAATTTAACCTTCAGAAACATGCTTTAAAACAAACTGCTCAGAAGATCAATAGTGTTACAAATGAGAGGCTGAGGTAAAGGTTAGGAGTAGAATTTACCATGATAAATTCTAATAGGGCTTTCTAATAATTTACTGTTTTCTTCCCTTTTTCATTAGAACCATATTTCAAAGTCCTCTATCTTCTCTCTTTCCCTCTCTCCCTCTTCCTCTCCCTCTCCCTCTCACATTCAGATTATATTTTAAACTAGTACATAAGGGAATTTTAAATATACACTATAATATAGAAAGAATGTCATGATCGCAAATTATAACGTAAAAAGTGCAAATTTTAAGCTCAAATTGTGTCTTCTCTGTTCATTTTAACTTAGCAAACATTTGTCAGTGTGTATTATATGCTACAGTACTTCCTGTTATTTTCAGGATAGGAAAATGACTAACATGTAATCACTAATCTTTAGGAGCTTCCAATCTAGTGGGGAGAGTGATAATAGATGTATAATGCACCCACAAAGAGCTATAACATAAGGTAGAATGTGATCTGAGCACTAAGGAAATTTAAAAGGGGTGTTGTGATCACTAGTTCTGGCCAAAATAATGTAAGGGACAGTTTCTCTCTCTCTCTCTCTTTTTTTTTTTTTAAAGGGACGGGAGTAGGAATTACACTTGAGCCTCTATTCCACTATCTGCAGTATTTTCTCCAACTTGAGTCCCTGATGGTCAGTTCTTCATTACTACCACCTGGTTCAGTGTTTAGAACCATGTGACACACATAATGATTATTCAGTAGAAGAAAAACTGAGAAAGTGAAGCCTGAGATATATGGGGGAAAACCTGACAACTATGTTAGTGAACATGAATGTGATCAACACTCAGAATTCTTTTCTTGGAACTCACTGTTCACTGTCTGTAACTTTTGGACATCAATGTCATCAAGACATTAAGGTAATGTTCCTGGAATGATATTTTGTTTATAGTTTACTACTGTCCCATTGAAACTAAATGCAAAACAAAATCTTGCTTGATATGTATTTGAAATAGGAAATAATAGGAAGGTAGTCACTTCCTACCTTCCTAGGAAGATAGCAATGATGATAAAATAGGACTTCCTATGAAACCTAGCAGCTTTTATAACTCATATTCATTATCTTATTTGACCTCACAATAACCTATGATAATGCAAGAGTGAATCAGAGAGGTTCAGGAACTTTCCAAGAAAAAGAGAACCAGTAGTGATCAAAGCTAGGGCAAGGACCCAGATTCTGTCTCCACATTCCTTTCATAAAACTACAAAAAAACCTCTGTGATACAAACTTAATCATGAAATTTAAGTCCTGCCAGGATTGTCCTTTTTGGTAACAAAAAAAATCAACAGACATAAAAAAAAAAGAAAAAAAATACTTCAGCTAGTGCAGAATTTCTGAGATTCTTTTTTGCCATTATTTCCATGGGGTTTGAGTGATTCATTTGATTAATTAGGAGCTGAGTCAGCTACCTTCTTTTGAGGGTATTTGATTGCCTTTTGCTGAGGTCTAGGATCTATTTTTATTGATTGTGCTTCTGAACCTCTCACTATTACGTTGTCAAATATTGTTATATTAAATGGTTTGGTTCCACACTATGACTTAAGCTTCACTAAAAGGAACTACATTAGTCAGAAATTTGTCATGATCAGATGAAAAGCTGGAATGTTTAAATGTCATCATGAACAACCTCTACGATCTGTCATATCACATGTTGGCGTCTGGTCATTAGCAGTGAAGAATGTGTACCACAATATTTAGCCTTTTCTCCACTTTTGAATAATAGGTTTGCATGTGTTTACATATGTATTATATATGTGTTATGCATGTGTGCATATATTCTTACACACTGTATCCTTAAGCTGCTTTGTTATTGGTAGAAGATGCTGTGAAATAGTGCTATAAACAGAAAAGTTGAATGGAAAAGGAGAAGTCATAAATGATTTGAGAAAGAAAGAAGTAACATGTACTTTTAGAATTATTAGTATAAAAATGGAGTGGTATCCACATAATCAACAGAAGAGAAATAACAAAAAAAAAAGACCAGGAGGAAAAAATTATAACTTAATAGTGGTATCATTGCTTCCTTAGATTCACTTCTAGCAATAAAATATTTAATATCTCACTGGTGATTGTCAAAGGTAGCTGGGACAACTCTTGCCCCACTGTAATTGACTAATACCATTGTGATAGATGTATCTTATTATTTTACTAGCTCTATTTCAGTCACGTTTCCTTAGCTGAAAAACACATTCACCACAAAGATGATATTATCCCAATGTGGCATAAATTTTTTCTGAGGGGAACCAAAAAAGCCCCTACACGTTTAATGTATAACGCATATAGATTAGATATATAGAGAGTAGACAAACAGATATAGAGTGTAGTTGTGATATTTAAAGTTCATGAGGGAAGGGTTGACTAGGATAACAACGTTTGAAAATTCTCTTTGGAAGGTGATAATGAAAAAAAATGATTGAGAAGTGCCACTCTAGACTTAGTAATCTCTAAGGTTATTTATGATTCTTTCTATGATTATGGGCTTTTATGTCTTAAATGTTATTTTTATTATATCATTAAAGACACTGAGGCAAAGAGAATGTTTTGAGATGAACAATGCAACATCATTAGCTGTATCAGCAATGTTATTTTGAGCTTAAAGAAGGGCTGGATATAATAAGGTCTACATGGGGAGAAATTAAAGGAGTATAGGAGATTTCATCCTTTTCTTATGTTCAACATGATTTATAAGGTAGCTGGGATCTGGAACTAGAATCATCGTATTGGGGGATGGTGTGAGGGAAAACACTAAAGAGAGATGGTAGAATTTGTGGTAGAATTCATTTGTAAACATGCCAATTTCTGTGCATCAATATTCACCTTTAAGAACACTTAATTTTAAATGTTTGTATAATTACTCTTATTTTGTTTCTTTGATATATTATGTAAGTAGTTTCAAACAGTGATAAGATTTTTTAAAAAAAGAAAATGACAAACTGGCAGCCATTTTATATTGCTTTTGTAATTTCATAATACTTGGTGCACAGAAAGTAAATAGGCATTGATTTTCATTCCTGACTTGTGGTTCAGGTCATTTTGAAGGAGTTAAAATGAATTTCAAGGGCATCCTTTTGGCCTTTCTACAGATATGGTATTCACCAGTATGTTCTCTGGGCTTTTAGGCATATAACTGTAGACACACACTCTTATAGCAACACTTCTATAATTTACAGATGTTTTAAAAAATACACCTTACAATGTTAATGTACTTAGAAAAGGCTAGTAAAAATCAGAGTCCTGCCTCCATAAAATACAACCTTCATTACCTGACTTGGCATACTGAGTGTCTTTCTACTTTTGAATACAACTTTGCCATTCAAACAGAAGTTATGGATAATTTATTAATGTCAAAATTTTAGGAATAGATGGAATAGAACACTTTCTAATTAGTCAATTTAGTGAGTAAGAAAGTGTGCTAAGAGTGCTGAAAAGCGTTGTTTTTGTTTCTTTATTTTAATAGGTAGGGGGAGTTCAATTGTAAAAAAAATCCATGTGATCCTTAAGATAGAAATAATAAAATTGCAGGAGTTATATATCAGAATGAATATTATCCTTTTAAAATTGTTTTTATAATTCTCAACAAAAATGGTAAGAGAAGATTTTGAAACTAGAATGCCAAGTGTGAATTAGTAGACGGATGCAGAATGAATAACAATGTAGGTTTGGCATCTGGGACTTTGCTGTTTAGAACACTGTTTCATAATTAATTATAAAAAATATATTCATTGAAGATGAAATTTAATTCCATTTATATATATAAGCATATTTGATATATACATGTATAATTTATTTCACAAATATATATAGAATAACTACAGTGTCAATATAACTCATAATTATTTTCCAGAGACATTGAGAATAAACTCAATAAATACAAAAGTGTTAATTTCAAATTTTATGCCCTATTACATCTTTTTGTTTGTGTATTTATTTGTCTTCCAACTTGAGGATCAATATACAACTTCAACAATAAAATTAATTTTAAAAGAGCTAACTCTGAGAGTGCACACATATACACTCATCCACATACTTACATATGTACTGCCAAATTTCAAATTACATTTTACTTAACTACTTTGGTGCCATTCCAAGCACATAAACAATATTTGTAAGTAGGTTTATTTTAGATTGATGAAGTTTCTAATTCTGCACTTGGAGGAAGGTACTCCTCTCCAAGAATGAGAAATTAACTTTTCTTTAATAATTTGACCTATTCTTGACACCACTGTTAACACTCTGAGCTCTTAACATAAAATTCCATTTACCAAGAGTAACAGTATTTACAGCAGGATTGAGTTTGCTCTTTTTATTTATTTTCAAGTTATCCAGCTAGCATGTTATTGCCATAAAGCCTAATTATAAATTAACCCAATTTAATTTTGTGGAGTTGTGATTTGATCCAGATCATTTGAATCTAGATGTTTTGCAATACATCTTATCCTTTTAAAAAAAGTTACATTAGCGCTATTGAAGCTCCAAAAAATTCAATATTCCATTTTAAATATCTGAATTCTTTTAGGATCCCTTCAATGCTGAAAATCCATCATTCAGATGGACTGTATAAATGAACATTTAGTACTTTGAGTGGCATCCTTACATCCTGAGTTGAACTGGCTTCTTTCAGCCCCTATTATCAATGGGAACACTGCCACCTCATGCATTAGCTCTGTCTGTAGGCATTCATCATGAGCAGAGGGTGATGATGATGGGGTGGTTTGAAGCCAAGCAATCAAAGGAAGGAGATGACATATACATAAAGACACTTAGGCTGAAATATGTGAATTCTGTCCTCTGATTAAGTTTTTCAATCATATGTCAAATACTGACCCTATTAATTCCCATGTTTATGTGCTATTTTTATGGTCATCATTTCTTCTCTGTAACATTGGGGCAGACCCAGAGAACTTCCTGGATTGTTGCAAATAGACCCTGCAGAGTGGTAATATTGTTCTAGAGAAAGCAGAAAAAGACTGAGGAGGAAGAGTTGGAAAGAAAAATTTACCCATGAGTAAAGACATGTTATTTTTAATCTTTGAAGTCTCTTTTAAAATAAAAGATAGTTACGACTGTAGCAACCATGACTTGCCATATTATTTTATATCTGATTCTACTTTAGGCTAAATCTGTAATTGGACCACCTGGGCTAGAAAATGAGAGGCCTTGGTTGTTAACGTGTGTTTGACAGCTTAATTCTCTTTGAAAAATTTCAAACAGAAAGGCTTAGGCTTCCTCAAGGGATAAAAAATAGTGGCTTAGGCCTGCCAGGACAAGAAGCTCTTATCTTAGTTTTGCATCTGACTGGTTTCATCCCACCTTCCTTCTTTGTGCTCATTTGTAAAATGTGAATTGAAGAATTAATTTACCTCTCAAGGTAATATTGATGGAATCAAGAAAAATGGTTGCATAACATTTTGAAAGTATAAAGACCTATGTAAATGTCAAATTATAATGATAAACTGAGTAGCCCAATTATCCATTACAACACTTCCCACTGTTTGATTAACCAGATGAAAAAAATTAGACATTTTTCTTAAACAGCACCCTTCAAAAAATGTACACCTTACTCTAGAAGGCAGGCTTTTTTTTTTTTTTTAACACAATTCTTAATGTCTCACTGAAATTTTAGCAGAAAAGGTGGCATATTTTGACATCTTAAGGATGTGCAACCTTATAGAAGTTGTATAATTAAATTATAAAAAGCCATTTAATTTAAATTATATCATCTGGGTCAAGATTTTATTTTTATTAAAGGCTGAAGTCTATAGACTACTCTGTGCCATATTTTGCTTTAATTTGGTGCCTGGAGTGGAACTTAGGTCTTAGTTAAATTTTAATTTTGTTCTGTTTTTGTATTAAAAATGCCAAACCTGATTCACTTTTAGGAATGAGATTTTTCCAATAATATTGTTGGGTTACTTTTACTCATTCTAGGCAAATAAGTAATTTGTTTCATTCTCTTTTTTTTTGCCCATGACAAATTTGTGTTTGCTAAACTTGTACATATTGGGTAGATCCTATGCCAGGTGATCTGAGTTTATAATATATCCTTTTTATTGATACATAATACTTATTTGTGGGGTACATGTGATATTTCTTACATGCATAAAATGGGTAATGATCAAGTCAGGGTATTTAGGTTGTTCGTCACCTTGAGTATTTATCATTTCTACGTGTTGCAACCATTTCAAGTCCTCTCTCCTAGCTATTTTGAAATATATATTACTGTTAACTATAGTCATCCGACTCAGCTATCAAACATTAGAAATTATTCTTTCTTTCTATCTGTGTGTTTGTACCCATTAACGAATCTGTCTTCATCACTGTCCTCCCTGTAGCCTTCCCAGCCTTTGGTATACCTATGATTCTACTCTCTACCTTTATGAAGTCCACGTTTTTAGCTCCCACATATGAGTAACAACATGCAATATTTGCCTTTCTGTGCCTGGATTATTTCACTTAACATAATGACAGTTTCAGCCATGCTGCTGCTAATGACAGGATTTTATTATTTTTTAAGGTTTAATAGTATTCCATTGTGTATTTGTATCGCATTCTCTTTATTCTTTTGTCCATTGGTGGACACTTAAGTTGATTCCATATCTTTGCGATAGTGAATAAACATGGAGGTGAACATACCTTTTTGATATACTGATTTCTTTTCCTTTAGATAAATACCCTGTAGTGGAATTGATGGACCATACGGTAGTTTTATTTTTAGTTTTTTGAGAAATCACCATATTGTTTTCCATAGTGGTTGTACTAATTTACATTCCCACCAACAGTGTATTTTTAACACAAACTTCAAAGATAACTGAACAGTAAATAGTTAAAAGAAACACGAACCTTCCAAGGTCCTACAATGGACCAAATCTATAGAGAAAAATTGGTGAGTAGGAATTCAACTAGGGTACTGATAAATCTCTATTGAAAGAAATAGGATTCTAGTTGTTTTTAAAGCCTATTAAAAGAAAATAACCATCTTAACAGGACAGTTAACAGAGCATGTTCACTGCTGAAGAGCTATACTTTGCAAATCCAAATCTAAGGGCCAAGCCATCTTCTAATTCAGATACCTGTAACAATGCTGTAAACAGTCCATGCCTCGGGCTTCAATGGCCAGCTCACGAGACAACAGTTTCTAATGCAAGCTTTCCTGAGAAGAGAGACATAGAGGGATGCTAAGAATCACAAGTTACTTTCTGTTCCTGAAAAAATGTTATCTATGACTGCAGAGCCTGTGGCCATGAGAGGGCACTGGGTACTTCAGGTAGAGAGTGAGGAGAGAAAAGATTTAATATATTACTCACTTCAATTTTTTGCTCTGAGGTCAACTCTGAGTAGATTGCTGGAGCCAGTTCAAAATGAATCAACTTGGTGAAAGACAGTGGTGAAATTGGCAATGGTGGCTCTGTGTCATTAGACGTTTGCCAAAACCTGTAGAATGTACAACACAAATAGTGAAATATGTAAACTAATGGTTTTGGCTAACAATAATATATCAATATAGGCTCATCTATTGTTAACACATGTACTACACTAATGTAAATGTTAAAATAGGGGAAAGTGGGATGGTGGGAGGAGAGAATGTAAGAATATAGAAATGCTATATTTTCCACTTACATTTCTGTAATCCTAAAACTGGTCTGAAAATCAGTATGTTAATTAAATTTAAAATTTTTTAAAGAAATTATTTATAACTGTCAAATTTTCCCCCTTCTATAATATTTTTAAAATTATTTCTATTAATGAAAAATTCTGGTATGTGCTAACATCTTATTAATACTTGTGCCTTCTGTTTATCCCAATCAGGAACATATCACCCCACCATGTTAAAAAAATTAATAAATTAACATTTTTATGAGAATATACTTAGTGAGAGATCTGATAAAAATAGTGGTCAATGACCTATTAGGTCAGAGTGCTGACAACTCTTCATGCCTTAATTTTGAGTCATGATGTAATTCCTGCATAGCAAATAGAATCCGATCACATAATATACCAAAAACAAACAAATAAACAAAAACCGTCATTTTTATATGCTTTAGATGGGACAAAACTAAAATTATTTTAAGAAATAATGTTATGAAACACAATTAAGATGAACTGAATTCAGCTAAAATGGGAGACTTGAGAACATGTTCTATTAGTCTGTTCTCATGCTGCTAACAAAGACATACCAGAGACTGGGTAATTTATAAAGGAAAGAGGTTTAATTGACTCACAGTTCAGCAGGACGAGGGAGGCCTCAGGAAACTTACCATTGTGGCAGAAGGGGAAGCAAGCCTGTCCTTTTTCATATGGTGGCAGAAAGGAGAAGAATGAGAGCCCAGCTAAGGGGGAAGCCCCTCATAAAGCCATCAAATCTTGTGAAAAGTAACTTACTACCACGAGAACAGGATGGGGAAACCACCCTCATGATTCAGCTGTCTCCCCCGATCCTGGCCATAACACATGGGGATTATGGGAACTACAATTCATAATAAGATTTGGGTGGGGACACAGCCAAACTATATCACATATATTCTCTCACTCCTCTTTAGATCATTGGAAATATAGGTACAAAATTATTTATAAAAGCAACTCATAACCCAAAATGAATGGAATCTTTTAACAGATGAAACATTTAGGAAATATTAGTAAGTTTAGCCTACACACAATATTGTACATCTTGTTTTTTAAAAATTTAACATATCTGGATGATCTTGCCATATTAGTACAGAAAGATCTAACTCATTTGTAGCAATCCTAGTAAATTTACTAATTTCCTATTGATGGAAACTTATTCTTAGGTTTTTTTTTGCTAATAAAAATGTTTCAGTTAGCTTGAACATATCTGTGTATAACTGAAAAAATATTTATAAGATGAATTATTAAAAGTGAATTTTGGGATCAAAGGTTGTGTGTATTTTAAATTTTGATAGATAATACCAATTTAATAATGCCATATGTTTAAAAATCTAATGAAGTATTCTATATATTTAGTTGACAGAAATATCTGATCAGTGAATCCAAATTAAATAGTGAAACCAATATTGAAACTTAAAACTGTACAATGCTGGAACACATATAGAGTCTTAATGCAAAGTTAAGTATATAAACAATTATAATAAAACACTACAGCATAATTACAGCCTCCTCCACAATTTTCAGCAAGCTGAAATCATTTTGCCTTTGTGATTACACTGAGGAAAATTATGCTTAAATTATGAAAATCCTTTTTTAGATTCACAGGCAGTATTTCTAGTTTACCTATATACCTAAAGATAACCAGAGTTTGACCCTCAGTTGGTTTGATTTATCTTATTCTTATCCTATCTGAGTATTTGTTTATTATAATAAGACCTTATTAGAAATCATTTTTATAAAAAAATCAAATGATATATTCATTTTCTCCCCTCTCCATTTCTGTTGAAATGATAAATTTGAAAGAAAAAAATGTAATTTTAAAAACAGTTGGCCTTGTTCTAAGAAATTCCTCTATGTACCGGTTTTTGCCCTTTGGCCACATTTTTGCTGTTGTGGATCAGGGGCATTGTATTGCATATGAGTTCTGTTGAGGGTAATGGCTAGTGCAGTTACAGCCCACCAATAACAGCAGGAAGCCCCTTCGTCTGTTGGCTCTGCTTACAGAACTTTGAAGTAAGGAGACTGTGATTGTAACACATACTTCCTAGGGTACACCATGGAGATAAAGTTGAAAACCACCATCTGGATTCTTTAAGAGCTATGCTGAGGCATGCCTAATGATGGTAGCTCCAGTAATATACCCCGTACTGTCTGGCAACAGCATCATAATTGTTTTAAATGCACGGTATGTAGGTCATACAGCTTTATTCAAGTGAACTGTAAAGGTTTGCATTCTCTCACTTTATTAAAAAAAACACTGAAATTGCCTACATTTTGCTGGAATAGTGACCCTGAAAGCACACAAAGCCTAATAGTTAAACTAAAAAACATGCTTGTTTTATATATTAATGCACTCTCCTCTACAAAGAACCAACCCTTATAAAGTTTTAAGTGAACTGTGAAAAGTTTATACCATTATTATCCAAATGCTGTTTAACCCAAGGTTAACCATAGTAATGTGAGAACAGGCGCCACTGAGCCCTAATGGGAAACAGTAAGGTTTTGTCTGCACAGACGGGTGTTCTCCTGGCATTTTCCTAATGTGACAGTGTGAACTCACACAGCTCAGAGCCCTGATGTGGAATCAAACCTCAAAGGTCTCCGACGTAAAAAGCTGAAAACATTTTGGAGATGCTTGGAGCTTTGCACAACTTTTCACTACTTGACTTACTCCATAATGTTTAATGGGCCAAGTTCTCACCTTGTCCTTTCAGGCTGAAGGCCAAATCGGAGAGTGAGGTTTGAATTCAGTTTGATCTATAATCCCAGATGAGCTTTGTAAAGCAGTAGAGCAAGAGAGAAATTTGTTTCACTGTGTGCACAGACACCAACATTTAATTTCATGTTTTTAAACCTACTTCTTTTGGGATAGAATTTAAGCTATGGCATGTGCTGAATGCTGAGTAGAGTGCAGAAACTTATCCCAGAGATGGGCGGCTAAAGGGTGATCTAGAAAAGCTCATAATTCATTGAGTACAACTCTGTTCACTTATTACAGTGTTCTGTTTCTTGGGGAGTTCACAAGCAAAAAACTACTAGCAATGGGCTTCCCATTTGTACGGAGAAATTGAGCCACGCTTCCTCCTCATATCTATTCCATCTGTTCCTAGCCTCTCCAAGAGAGGCGCTTTGATCCGAAAATCTTTGAGATGGAAGAGTGTTTGCTTAATGCTGGATCACTATCTACTCTTCATATTGTCTTATTCTAGAAAGGAGAGAAGGAGTTAAGGTAAACTGAGTCCTGGGTTTTCAACACTTACTATGTGTGTGGCATGGTTTGTAGTGTTTTTACCTACACTATCTCATTTAATCCTCATAGCTATTTTATAAGATAGCATTATCATCTTTGTTTTAAAGATGAGGACAGTGAGTTTTATTAATGTATTTAGAGCACACTAGTAAGTGGGATATCTAGAATGTGAGCCCAGTCTGTGTGACACCAAAGCTTCTGCTTTGCTTTATCCATTCAGCTGTACTACCTCCCAATTCTCTACCTGCCTTGAATCAGTGTGGAAGACTGAGTGATGGGGAAAAAAGCCGAAGGTATTATTTTCAACTAATAAGAATATGCTAAATGTACACATAATATAATTGTAGAATGAAAACCTTAAATTACACATTAAACTGATAAGTCATAATTTATCTCTAATGGTGAAATTGCTCAGGGTTTTCTTTCCTTTATAGTTTTCTGTACATTTCTGTTGAGTGCTTTGAGGTTATATTTTTATGTTTAAAAAATACACAACAAATGATATATTAAAAATATAAGCCATAGTTAATACATTCAAAACATTCCACCATTCCTGTGAACAACAGCACAAAAGTCACATGTTTGTAGCTACTCTAATATAGTTTAAGAAAAATTTTATATTATATAATGTTAATAGCGAGAATTAAATGATAAACTTTGCTTCATGAGAATAATATTTTAATATTTAGATGCAGCAACGTTATACATACTTAAAACCTTTAAAAAATATTTTCTGGCATATAAATAGAGGGAATTATTTTAATAATAATACCATGTCACTCATTCCACCGTTTCTGTGTTGCAGGTACTGAACTAAATGCTACAGGTACAGAGAGGGGATTCTTGCAGTGAATTAACTTTTATTTTTCCAATTAGCTTATTATAGCCCTCAAAGCATATTTTCCAATATTATCTAGAGGAGAAAATATCCCAAGTGTACCCCTAGTAAATAGGAAGTAGTTTCCCAAACTTGTGCAATTGCAAGGAAGATTTCCTTAGTAGATAGAGATTAAGAATAGCTTTCATAGAAAATAAATTGTTTGTGATTTGTGGATGAAAAATACTGAGGCTCAGATGTCTTTTATTGGGCATAAAAATGTTCTAATTATTAAAAATCATGAAATAAAGTTATCTGAGTCAGAGCTTAGAAAATTGCTTTGGCTTGATAATGGGTGAAGATTTTAGAGGTACTTTCAAGATGTAATAGATTTGAAGTGTTGGGCATTTTGAGATAGCTAATAGAAAGACTGAATTAAGAATCCCATCCAAATGAAATTTGCACAAAGGAAATACTCTACCCTGCAATTACCATGTTTCTTGGCATCTTCAGATATATGTCTGGGTTCTCAGTTGCACTGCAGCTCAGCTTCCCATTGCTTGAATTTATTAGAACTCAATCCTTGGGAGGTTAAGTTGATCCCTTGAGGATGTCAGTGCCTTCTCACAGTTGAGAAGCTCAAGTTTGTCCTGCATTACATAGTGGTGTGATGACTCCAGACTAGTACTGAAGTTAAGTTTAAGCTTACTTAGAAAGTGAGGAATGTAGGACTGCTCATGAATTGTTGTTGTCATGTAAAAGAAAAGCTATTCATAAAAAAGATCTATATTCCAGTAAATGTTAAATCTGACTGGGGAAGCAGGCTGGCTGAATTAGTGGTTGTTAAAATGATCACTGATGGTTAACTAGCTACAAGGAGTGGTGTGCAGACTTCAAGGAGATTAAAATAGCCAGGCACCTGCTTCTGGGCTGGTTACCTATTCACCATTGTGATGTTGGAATCATTCCCCTGTATCTTAGCTTTTTATTCTTTCTCTCGTTTATCTTTTAAACCTAATCTCACTATTTTGTTGGTTTATCTTTGGACTGTGTTGCTCTCTCATTGGTTTGACTGCTGTGTGCCCTAGACCCTGGATTAAATGACCACCCTATTCACTTACCCAGAGCTATATAGAAGCAACAATTCTTTGCCAGGGAGATGAGTCCCGGATATTTTTTTTATTAAAATACTGAATTCAGTAGCCCCATGAAAATAAAACTGAAAATATACAAGGTTAAAAAGAGATTTATAACATTTTCTGTGATTTGGACATTTTGACTCTTATATGAATTCTGATTAACATTGATTGTCCTGTTTTCTGCTCACTTTACTGTTGCTTCTTTGTTTACAATGTGAATAATCTCTAATTTAATGTCTTTGGCTTATCTAATATTTTGCTGAAGAGTTTTGTGACATTCGAGTCTGGAAAAGAACTAAGGAGTGTTCATTAATTTATATAAGGAAAATATATTTTTACAATTGGACTAAATATTTGATGCTTAACTAGAAAATAAGTTATATTTTCTATCTTTGTGTTGAGTTAAATGGCTATTTGACAGCCACTATTTGAAGTGTGGCTTAGAGTACAAATAGTTTTGAACTCTTCCATTTATACTGTGCAGTGTGTAATTTCACCAAATAATTTCATTTACTTTATTATAAATTTTATTTAGCTATATTTTAGCCTTTTTTCAAATATATCGTCTATGGGGAAATATGAAAGCTATTTATTTAAAAAGTAAGAGGGCATATGACTTTTCTTCAAGGGCTTATCATTCATATTTCTATAACAAACTATGGACGATTGGATACATGATATTTGTTCTACCATCCACTAGGTTGTTATTTCCAGTATAATACCCTTTTAGTTTGACTTTTTGGTTTATAAAACTTATTCTAGGCCTTGATGTGAAAATGCTTGTAAAATTTTAAGTACTTTAAATTTTTAGAATGTATTTGAGACTGTATCTTTCACTTTTACTTCTTTACCCTTACCTATACAAATGTGGATCTTTGCTGCTTATTATATTTACTTTTCGCCTCTTTTGATATCGTTTTCTTCTGCTGTTTTATAAACTAAGCTTTCTTGCACTGTGCTCCCTAACAAGTTACATAATGCTCCTACTGATAACACTACTTTTAATAATTGCTTGATTGCTGCAGCTGTATTTCACTCTGAATTATTTTCAGCCATTGAAGTCCACTTTCTACTAAAGATATAGTCTTAACTACTAGCTTGATCATGGAGTCATTTAATTTTCTCACAGAGTGTGAATTAAAGGTTGGAGTTGAGGAGAGATAGTAACAAAAAGACAGCTATTTAATTACGATTATCCTTTAAAGCCTCCTCTTTCTTTATTTGAATTCATGATCTTTAATAGTCTTCCCCTCAAGGTCTTTATTCTTCATTTATCTTATTATCTTTCAGGTACTCTTAAATTTTAGAATAGGTTATATTAAATTCCTGACATTTTAATGTTTGCTTTCCTTCATCTCCTTTTCTAAATTTTATATATGCCTACTGACATTTGATTTTTTGTTTTAACCTAAAGACACAAATAGTTTATTTTCATATTTTTCTCAATATAATACTTAATTGATTTTCTTGTTCAATGAATAAACCTTAACAAAACATGATTATTTAGATTGATAATTGTCAAAAAATTGTTGACTTAATCACAAACAAATGGTCTTACTCAATTTTATTGGTCAAATATTTTGCTACCAATTATTTGGACAGATTAATTCATTGGGCTTCGTTGTATTTAAAATGCTTAAGGGTGGCAGTGGCAATGGCAACAAAAGTTAACTTTAATATAAAATAGTTGGACTGCTAGTATACTTAGCCACTTTTTTCTGTTATTCAATTTAATAGTTAAGGAACTTAGTGCTGTTTATGTAGATTCTTCCCTTTGGAATCTGTTTTGCTCATCCCCGTGGATCAAGTCGTCTCTTTTTAAGGCAGTGTATAAAATGACTGTTTGGATATAATGTACTCTTTAGAAGAAAAGTATTCCTTATATAATACAATTAAGTACTTTTGGTTAGACGGACCAAAAGGACTTTAGTACTATTAGATTCAAAACGTATCTAAAGCCAGTTTTGACTCAGAGCATGAATGCCTTTAAACTTTTTAATTAGTGCATTACGAAGTCTAATTTTATATTGTGTTTTATATTGTGTAAATAATTTTCTTCTGATAATGTTAATTTTTTTCCTCTAGGTACAAGTGACATTATGCATCTACTGTCTTATCTTGCCTATATCCTAACATGGTTCAATTAATTACAATTCAATGACCAGCACAAAAAAACGCCAGTTTCATGTGTTCTATAAACATTTCGTCTTCTCCCAGCACTGCTTGTCAAGTGGACAAATTCTTCCATTTGCATGGGATCACTATTGGGTCAATTTTAGCTCCTCTTTATATTGATTTATTTTAACCTACCATTTTTCTGCTGCTATTAATCTTGCCATTTTTGTTTGTTTAATGTCCTTTAAAATATCCAATTTTTGCAAAATGTTGGTTTGATCTAGCTTTCATTATTTCTCATCTAGACTTTTGTAAATCCATATATGTTCATTTCTTTAGTTTTACCTTTTAGTCTTATTTAGCATTTAAGAACTACAGAGATAAATTTATTTAGACTATTCCTCACAGATCTCATTTGTAGGCTATTTATTGAAAGGATGATATTAGATTCTACCAAAACTTTTCCCTACCTTACGCGTAACTGTTATAGTGACCAGCTAAGACTCTTTTCTCTTTAAGGAATATCATTTCATCATTATTTACTCTCACTTTAAAAAATCCTTTTGCTTATTTTACTTTTTCTTAAAACAAGTAGTCATTTTTGACTATACAAAGGCTAATATATTTTTAGAAGTTGCTTCAGTTAAATTCACATTGGTCCAGTGATACTTTAGCCAGGAAATGTTTGTTGGCTCTATGTCTAACTACTTGTTCTGATATTCAATATGGCCTGTACGGTATGCACTTATGTTTTTGTATTGTGTGTTTTGTCAGTAATACAAATATAATCCAAGTGAGCTATATGTTTTTCCTGATTGCATCCTAATTTTGTGCCTTTAATAATGTTTTTTCTTACAAATTTTCTTCTTTTTACTAGACCATCCATTATCTTCTCTCTCTCTCTCTTAATATACTCATAATTCAAGGCCTATGGGGCTCAAAAACAGTACTAATACAAGAAATGGTTCAATTACCTTTATGCAGGAAAAATTAATATTAAGGCATAGGTTTGCCCTCTTTTTGGGCTTTCTCAGATATGCATGTTATGGTCCCAAGAGAGCAGCTCCACATTCTATGGGAAATTCAACATTAACCACACCCCAACACACATGCACACACTTCTTTCACTCACACCAAAATAAAATCCCAAAACAAAATAAAACTATGTAATGGCCTCCTATAAGCATGCACTGGGTTTTTTGTTTCTTTGCTTAATGATGTGTGCTTTTTATGAAAATATGTAGAAGATTATTCCATATTGAGTGAGTCCCATGAGGAAGATACATATTTTAATGTATAACTCAATGGAAGAGTCTTCAGATAAATAATGTGTAGTAAAAAGTAAAAGCATATAAATGTTGGGGGAAAGATAGGGCCCAAGTATGGAAACAAGAAGAGTGGCTTATGTGGATAGATGGAGATATGTTAGGAGGTGTCTCTCTGCTCTTCCTAACGTGGCAGTGCTAAATGACAGCTCTTGGGAAGGTAAAGAAGGCCTTTCCAAAAAAAAAAAAATCCTGTCTTTCCTCCTCAAGTTCCCACAAGCTAATCTACAAATGCCGACATTGCTGCCCTTAAGCATCTCCTTGAAAGCATTCTGGAGTCCTCTTAGCAGTGACTCATATACTAGCTATAACCACTGAAGGTAACAAAAAGGTGAAGCAAACCAAGACGGCACAGCTCACTGGATATTTTGCATCATGATATCACGTGAGGGTCACTGCTGTGGCATCTGTGTGCATTGACATATTTATTTGCTTTTTTTTTAAATTATACTTTAAGTTTTAGGGTACATATGCACATTGTGCAGGTTAGTTACATATGTACACATGTGCCATGCTGGTGCGCTGCACCCACTAACTCGTCATCTAGCATTAGGTATATCTCCCGATGCTATCCCTACCCCCACCCCACCACAGTCCCCAGAGTGTGATATTCCCCTTCCTGTGTCCGTGTGATCTCATTGTTCAATTCCCACCTATGAGTGGGAATATGCGGTGTTTGGTTTTTTGTTCTTGCGATAGTTTACTGAGAATGATGATTTCCAGTTTCATCCATGTCCCTACAAAGGACATGAACTCATCCTTTTTTATGGCTGCATAGTATTCCATGGTGTATATGTGCCACATTTTCTTAATCCAGTCTATCATTGTTGGACATTTGGGTTGGTTCCAAGTCTTTGCTATTGTGAATAATGCCACAATAAACTTACGTGTGCATGTGTCTTTATAGCAGCATGATTTATAGTCCTTTGGGTATATACCCAGTAATGGGATGGCTGGGTGAAATGGTATTTCCAGTTCTAGATCCCTGAGGAATCGCCACACTGACTTCCACAATGGTTGAACTAGTTTACAGTCCCACCAACAGTGTAAAAGTGTTCCTGTTTCTCCACATCCTCTCCAGCACCTGTTGTTTCCTGACTTTTTAATGATTGCCATTCTAACTGGTGTGAGATGGTATCTCATTGTGGTTTTGATTTGCATTTCTCCGATGGCCAGTGATGATAAGCATTTTTTCATGTGTTTTCTGGCTGCATAAATGTCTTCTTTTGAGAAGTGTCTGTTCATGTCCTTCGCCCACTTTTTGATGGGGTTGTTTGTTTTTTTCTTGTAAATTTGTTTGAGTTCATTGTAGATTCTGGATATTAGCCCTTTGTCAGATGAGTAGGTTGCGAAAATTTTCTCCCATTCTGTAGGTTGCCTGTTCACTTTGATGGTAGTTTCTTTTGCTGTGCAGAAGCTCTTTAGTTTAATTAGATCCCATTTGTCAATTTACATATTTATTTGCTTTTGACCATCTCCTCACCCCTTCCTAATTCGTGGTGAGGAACAGAAAGTGCATCAAATACTGGAATGTACTTAAATCATTTGCTTTTATTTGAATTCAGTATGAACAGTTTCTAAAGAATAGCTAAACAGCTACTTGAATGTGATTAAACTAAGTTGCTAGTAGAATTGTCTTTCTGTTGCTAATCATTAATCCAATATTTATTGACAAACTGCTCTCAAAATTCTTGAAACTTACTGAGCTCTTTGGATCTATAATCTTCTGTTTTTGTTGTTTACTCAGGAAAATCTAGACTGGAATCTAGACTGAATCTGTATTTCTTATCTCATATATTTTTCATCCTCCTGCATTTCCATCTCTTTTATTTCCTCTAGAATAGCATTCATGTTTATCCTCAACACAACTGATACAATTTTTTTTCAATGTTCATTCTTTTTAGCGACTTTAATGGATTTTAAATCTGCTAAAGATTTCATTATTTTTTCTATTAAGTCAAATTGTTGAATATTTGTTTTTAGCTCATCATGTTCTTTTTTGTGTGTCTGTTTGTTCTTGGTTTAAAAATTGCCTGTGTTACCTTCTTCCTTTTTGATGGACTTCTGAAATCATATTTCTTGTTAATTATCTGTAGAGATATGAACTTCCTCACAGATTTGGAGTAATGTCTTTTTTTTTTTTCTAATATTTCTTAAAGGCTCCACAGGAGTTCTATCCAATTTCAATGCTTCCCAACAGGCTGGCTGGCTGGAGTGTTTCTAGCTTCTTTCCACTTGGCTGCTAGCAGCTATAGACTCTCAGATCTAAACCTGAAGGAAAGGAAGGTGTGCTAAATTCTGCCTGAAGAGCCTGGCAAGAATTAATTTCATTTTAAAAAATGGAGCTGATACAGGCTCTTCCATGCTGCATGTTGAGTTATCTAAGTCAGTAATATTCAAAAGGTTGCTCACAGCTGGTACCAGTGTGCAAAATGTTTGCTACGGGCCCACAAAGAGATAACTAAAGAAATTGAAAGTGAACATTCTGAAACTTAAAAAAAAAATCACAGACGGTAATTTTTTTGTCTGTCGAATCTAATAGTTTAAAAATATTATTTTGGGTTGGATGCAGTGTCTCATGCCTGCAATCCCAGCACTTTGGGAGGCTGAGGCAGAAGGATTACTTGAGCCCAACAGTTCTAAACTAGCCTGGGCAACATAGTGAGACCCTCTCTCTGTTAAAAATAAATAAATATATTATTTTGTATGATTAATTTTAGTTTAATTTTTCGAGTGATTCATTTCTTTTTTTTTTTTTTGCCAGTTTCATGAGTAACAGATGGGAAATTTAGGAAAATAAATAAACTAGTCCTTCATGAAAGATAATTTGAGAAGCAGTGGTCTAAATAAGCGGAATACTCAGTAGTTAGTTTTTATTTATGAATTTAGAACCCCATGGTCTTATACTCTTATAATCTCCAAATTCTGTTTTAAATTGCTGTAGGAAGAGAAGGGTTAATGGAAATAAGGGTTAGGTGGAATGGCTCAGAATCTGGCTGATTTGGAAGACAATTACATGGATTTGAGGAATAGCTGCACTTTTTATTGGTCAGTGGATGTATTGTATCAGATGTAGAATTTAGGACTGTAGGGGATGTATTTTCTTCCTTTAGCATGGTATGGGGAACATGTTTGGTTAGTGCCTTCCAGAATGGGTTAGATGAAAAAATGTACAGTCATCACTCCAGATGACATTTCAATCAAGGACAGACCATATAGATCACAGTGGTCCCATAAGATTATAATACCATAATCTTTATAATATATTATAATCATAATACTGTATATTTACCTTTTCTATGTTTAGATATGTTGAGATACACAAATATTTATAACTGTGCCACAATTGCCTACAGTATTCAATACAGGAACATGCTGTACAGGCTTGTAGACTAGGAGTAAAAAACTATACCGTATAGCCTAGATGTGTACTAGGTTATCCCATCTGAGTTTGTGTAAATACACTCTAGATGTTTATTCAGTGACAAAATCACCTAAAAATGCATTTCTTAAAATTTATCCTTGTTATTAAGTGATACGTAACTGTGCTTTTAAAACTTTCCCCCTTGATTTAAAGTATCATCTTACTCACCTGAGACCTGAACAATTTTTCAGCATTTTTAGATGTCACAGTATTGTTTTTTTCCTCTGCCACTGAGTAGCATCCCTGCTGATATTCAAAGCTGTCTTCTTCAACTCCTTACCTGACATTGCACAATCAATCTCTATTCAAATGGGGAAAATAGGGCACACATTCAACTTTTCTAGATAATGCAACAGAAAAATGATGAATGGTGAAAAGAAAATGGCGAACTAAATAAAAGGTGAATTTCATTCAGGTTGAAAACTTACCTAGGACTTTGGCAAATTATTGACTCTTGTTTTTGTTTTTGTTTCTAGGGGTTTTCACAGTATATATATATATATATATACTGTGTGTGTATATATGTGTATATTACATACATGCATATTCTGTAAAACTATATGTTCATTAATTCAAACATATATATATTTCATATCTTATGAGATATTCATGAATATCTTATAAGGATATTAGGAGGGGTCCTAGCATGCTGCTAATTTGCTACTTTACTTTCATGGTAAGCCTCCCAGTGCAGCTTGAAAAAGACAAACTCTTTGCTTTCCTTTAGTCACAAAGAAAAATTGTGTACCTTTTGTACTTTATTTATGAACACATTCCAAGAGATATATTGAAGTTTTAGAAAGGAGGAGACTTTTTGTGAAAGAGATTTCTAACATGGTGACAGCTTGGTTAAGAAGAACTAATGATATATTGATTAATGTGAATTGAGCTTGGGTTATCTTTTTTTTCTTCTTTCATCTACCATCTAATTCTGACACTTTGAGTCCTTTGGTATTGAATTTCTGCTTTGGAGCAAAATTCTACCTTATAATAGTCATTTCAGTTATATTTATCTGACATAGATAAGCTACAGACCCTGTTGGATCATGATCTTTGTCATTCATAGTAATCCCCAGGATCAGCCAACTTCAGCAATAGATAACCTTATCCATTATGATTTAGCTTGAGTAATATTCTCTTGCCTTTTACAAAAAACGTAAACCTTTTCTGAGTATAAATAAACGTTTCCCTGAAGACATACCAACAGGCATAAAAATATGTGAAGTAAATGCTCTCGTAGAGGCTGAAAGTAGTGACAATGAAATGTTGTGAAAGGGCTGAATTGAAAACCCTGGGCATGTGGAAATTGATTGCCTTACCTGCCCATGCATTTCTCTGGGGAATGAGATCTTCTCTCTTTACTTTAATAGCCTTTCAGTATACCTGCCATCGCTTGCTCCCAAAAACAGATGCAACTAAATACTAAACAAGAAGCCAATAAAATTAAGTTTGGTTTAATATGATGTATGTGGCAACCTGCCAACCTATTTTTAAAAATAAATTTCTTAAGACTTGAACATATTTTCAGCATTTTTAGATGTCACAGTATTGTTTTTTCCCTCTGCCACTGAGCAGCATCCCTGCTGATATTCAAAGCTGTCTTCTTCAACCCCTTACCTGACATCGCACCATCAATCTCTATTCAACACGGGGAAGACAGGGCACACTTTCAACTTTTATAGATAATGCAAAAGAAAAATGATGAATGGTGAAAAGAAAATGGTGAACTAAATAAAAGGTGAATTTCCTTCAGGTTGAAAACTTACTAACTGTGAGCACATAAAATCTTAACTAAAAAAATGTAAAAATAAACTAAAAATATCTTCTGAAAGGCCTTAAGCTGATCACATCCTCATTTTCACATTACTCATCTCCATCCTTGAATATTCTTAAAACATGATTTAAAAGCAAACAGAGGCTGGGCGTGATGGCTCTCGCCTGTAATCTCAGCACTTTGGGAGGCCAAGGCAGGATCACGAGGTCAGGAGATCGATACCATCCTGGCTAACATGGGGAAACCCCATCTCTACTAAAAATACAAAAATTTAGCTGGATTTGGTGACAGGTGCCTGTAGTCTCAGCTACTCCGGAGGCTGAGGGAGGAGAATTGCTTGAACCTGGGAGGTGGAGGTTGCAGTGAGCCAAGATTGTGCCATTGCACTCCAGCCTGGGCGACAGAGTGAGACTCCATCTCAAAAAAAAAAAAAAAAAAAAAAAAAAAAAAAGCCAACAGAATGGCATAAAGTATTTTTATTTCAATAATATTAGTAAATATTAAGTTCATGTTTGTGAGATACTGTCAATTAATCTCAACATCCATGCAAATCTAAGACTCACATTTCATCTAAACAAAATTGTAATGAAGAGAAAGAAAAATGAAGAAAATTATTTTGTACTATAGTAGAAACAGTATTATTTCAACTAAAGTGGGCTCCTTGATTTTAGGAGGGATTGGTGATCTGGCAAACACTGTAACAGAATCCCAGTGTGAATAAACAACTGATGCCTATGTGGTCTGAAAGGAGAAGAACAAAAGCTTTAGTGTTTGCCAAAAAATTTCCTCAGATGGTTTAATTTGAAAATGCATACTTGGTGAAAATGAAGGAGAGGAGTATAGTCCAACCATGAGGATTCTTTGGCGGTCATGAACTTTGTTAGTTATTAACCTTCTGATATCAATATGAGCATTGATATCAGAAATGGAAGTTGTAGTGTGCATGAACGCTGCCATTCCAAAACCATTGAAAATAACAGCCATATACTGAAAGCCTCCTCACTGCCATTTCTGTGGCCCAGCAGGGTTTTCTAGGATGCTTGGAGTCTTCGTTTCTTTATTATTCTGTCTTCTTAAAGCCTGTCCCTTATGAACTGCATTCTTTATTAATCACTTGCTCACCACTATCATCTGACAAGTTGTTCTTAGAGTCTTGATGATTCTTGCAAACTTCTATGAAATTCAATTTCTAATAGAATTTCCAGTTCCTCCCAACACCCCAAAGACAGTCTTATAAATTTTGTAGCAGTCCATTTACAGAGAATTTGCTTTATCTCTTACGTTATTTTATTTGCAATCGCAGGTATCTGCGATCCTAGTAATAGTTTATGCATCCTCAGAAATAAATTTTTGTTTGTTTGTTTACTTTAAGTTTAAAATCAGCTTAGCCTGTCTCAGCCTTTTTTTTCTGTACCCTAAATCCACATGTAACCAAGGTTTGCATATATCTTTTTAGCAATAAGTTGTGAAGCATTTTCAACTGAGGCAAAATGCATTTTTCTGATTTGGACCGCATCAAAACCTAGCCTATATAGGTTTTCAGTATCATTTGAATAAGTAGATATATGTATTCATAAAACTCATATTAGTCACACATTTTTATTTTGAAAACTTTATTTTAAAGTAAACTGTTAGACTTTGACTAGAGATTAGTTTCTAGTTTGAAATGCATATGTTAATAAATTCAAAGGAGTGTACTTTCTAAAAATATGCACTTTATCATAAAATGTTAAATCTAGAAAAGACCTTAAGAATAAAAGTCTAGAAAGAGATGCACATTTTACTTATTGATTATCAATATTCTTAAGTCAAGACTGAAGATCTCTTCTTAGGTGAATTAAACTAAAAGCTTATAAAAGTACAGTTGTTATTTTTTGTTCATTTTCTCCTATCAAATAGTAGAAATACTATCTAATTATATATTATGTTTGTAGATTTAGCCTGGGTTACACCTTTATGATGTCCAATAATTGTTCAATTAAGAAAAGAAAATCTATTAGGTAGTTGGAGTTCAGCAAGTAAAATGAAATTTTAATTGATTGTGTCACTAATGTTTAGGAAATAATTTTATGATTTTTGACTTCTTGGGCTATAAATTTTGCTAACAAAAAGCATATGGGAATATATACAATTTTAAAAGAATAAAATGTGTTTATCTATTTTAGGTTATAATTTTGAACACAGATTTTTTCCATAGAAACAAAGTCATGTATATTGTTTTGTTACTATGAGAATCTTGAGAATCTTATTTAATTTAAAAGGTACTTAAAAATTACTTGAGGTACTAATAATAACACCTATAACAAACTGTCACTTTTGACAGTGTTTCACTGTGAAACAGCTTAATTTCTTCTGGGGTTGTTAGGAGCTAATCTCCCATGCAGAAGGTGTGAGCTGAAAGATTATCTCTCATTCAGTCTTATTTGATAAGTGAGAGAAGTGACTCTTGGAGAGGTAAAGTGATGACTTATTAAAGGTAATTGATTAATAGTGACCAAAACTCCAGTTTGCCAGCTTCCAGTTTAGCTGTTTTTATGATATCACACAGCTACAGACTACCTGAGCTGAGTTAGGTATGAAAATTTTTGCACAATGTTAAGTGTGGAAAAATCAATCACAATTTTCCTTGTAGATATAAAATACATATAGGACTGGACAAAGCTCCATGATAATCAACAAATATTTCTTAGAAAATGTTTAGTTATTGCTTGTTACGTGTCAAGTTCTGTTCAGGCTAAAAAGATGAGTAAGACCCTTGTCTACCCTATCTTGTGGAGAATCATTGTCTTGGGATTTGAGAATGGAAGAAACTGCATAAAATGCCTAATACGTACTCTAAATCTATGTAAAAAGCTTTTTACTACAATTAAAGCCAAAATATGTTTTCAAATGTTATTTTATTTTCTTTTTATATCCCTTGACTAACTGGACCTGATTCATAAAACAGTGACATAGAATGATTTTCTCCTTTATATGGTTCTATATTGACTGTTTTCTGGAATCTGGTAAAATGGTATAGATGGGCATACAACATTATGGAGAGGAATATTTTAACACAGTCAAGATTATTTTGTCAATTAAATTGTTATCTCTTTTTCGTATATTTATTGCATCTTTTGCAATATATCAAATTTTTAAATGCATTTAATTTCAGTAGCAATTTTTAACTCCTTTCTTGGGTTTTTCTTTACTAGAAATAAACAACTTTCGGATATAGGCCAAAAAAGCTGAAAGCAGGAACACAAACAGATATTTGTACACCAATATTCATAGCAGCATTGATCACAATAACCAAAAGGTAGAAGCAACCCAAGTGTGTATCTGCAGACGAATGAGTAAACAACATTTGTTGTATACATACAACAGAATATTATGTAGCTTTCACAAAAGGAAATTCTGAACAATGTTACAATATGGATAAACTTTGAAGACATTATATGCGTGAAAAAAGTGAGTCACAAATACTATATGATTCCACTTACATAACATATTTAAAGTAATCAAATTTATAGAAACAGAAAGCAGAACTGTAGTTGTCAGATGTTGGGGTGGAGTAGGGTAGGGGAATAAGGAATTTCTGTTTAATACGTTTTTCAAGATTAAAAAATTCTGGAGATGAATGGTGGTAATGGTAGCACAACAATGTGAATGTATTTAATGCCATTGAACTATACGCTTTAAAATGGTAAAAATGCTAAATTTTATGTTAGGTACATTTTACCAAAAGTTTTAAAAATAAAAACGCACCAATTGAAACAAACAAAAAGATATAAAGAATGAATAGGAATTCATTTAGAAGTGTGAAACATAAAAGGCTTGCTAACTCTCCCATCAAACCAAAATTGACTTTTGAATAAGACCTCTGGGAAAAGATTTTAAAATTCACTAACTCTTCTATCTCTGATTCTAGATAAACAGGTTGGAATAAGCCTTAGAACCATAATTTAATATCACGTTCAACTTTAAAGAGGCATATACAATGATGATAGTTATTTTCAAGTTAATCACTTAAAATATTTTTCAAATTTCAGTAACAAGAACAAATTACAGTTAAAATAAATACCAAAATAAATACTTAGCTGTATTCGATGTTAAAACCTTTACTTCTGTAATTTTCCTTCAGATATAATTATTCTTCTCCAATGACAAGTGTGAAATAATTTTAACTTAAAAAATTTAGTGGCTGTTTCTACAGATATCAACTAACTTGTTCATATTAATTAACTTATTAGTTTTTAATCAGGTATAGGTGAGTCATTTAACTAAATTAATCAGAACATGTTGAAAAAGACAAGCATATAAATAAAAGTCAAAACTAGATTTCTCTAAGTCCAGCTGTCATCTGGAATTTAACTTTGGTGGAAACCAGAAGAGAATAAGTTTGTACTCACTTGATGTAAGATGTATGGAATTATGACTCATTTGTCTTTTTTTTTTTACTATTAAAACCTATAGAAGAGTGGAACATATATCGTCCATCTATAGGTATATGTTGTATTCTAAGTCCCCAAACAGGCCATCAAAGTAACCTGTTCATCAGACAAAAGAGACCTCTATCCTGAAAAGTCCTAGCAATGTCTCCAATGCACAAGGTCCTGGATGACTTATATAACATGGATAGTGGTTTAAGAGAGGTAGGAGGCTCCATACGGGGTGAGGTGTACTGAGCTTGACTGGGATTGTGCACATTTTGAGATATAATAATTTAGAATTGGTGGACACAGCTAAAGGAAAGTTTTAAAATGAACCTTGAAGATAAAATAGTTGTTTGATAAGCCTAATTGAGAAATCTATTGTTCTGCAAAAAGCTACTATTTTGATGAGACTTAGTTAAGTAGTCTATTAGTTGGATAAACAGATTTTCAGAAAGTTCTTGAAACAAACAAAAAGTTTCGTGCAATTTCATCTTCCTAGGACAGATGTTTCTTGAATAATAGCAGTAAAGTCATGAAAACATAGACATAAGCCTTGTGGCTGTACACAGTTCATTTATCAAGCAATTCTTGTCATTACTATTAGAAATTCTTTCAATAAACTTGAAGTTCTATCTTCTAATTAGCTGATTACTATATGACAGTTGTCATTACCAATAGAGATTACTTGATTAGAGCTGTACCAGCCATGTATATTGAGTCATTTTAACCAAATGAAAATCTGAGAAGCACCCTAAAACTGCACACAGAATTCTCACAGAGTTTGTCATGGTTCTACCTATAAATATAGGTTTATTTATTATTTTTGTTGAACAATGTCACAAAACTCTGAACAAATCAAATAATCTAAGGTTTGTACCACCCCATTAAAATATTTGTCTACAGAAAATTAAAAATTAATAATTATCTTTGTTTATAGCTTTAAAAAAATTAATTTCCTTTTCCCCAGGCTGAAAACTGAAGACAGGTAGATGACAGGAAGTAGGTATAATATAAATCTTCAGTTTTTATTTTAAGCAGTGAGAAGCTGCACCTCAGTGATACATAACTTGATGTTATGTACTGAGCTACCTGTGGCAACTTAGACGATATTTGTTTAAAAGCTGATAGATAGCTGTGACCCCTTCTCTTTCTTCTGTTCTCTGTTCAGAGCCATAGTGATGTATTAGGTTCTCCTTGGCATAGCAAAACCTTTAAGAAACCTAGTTGATTTTTTTTTGTTTTTTGGTCAGAGTTTGAATGCCTTTATAAAACAAAACAAAACAAAACAAAATCTCTCCTGGCCATTTATCTTCCTGCAGTTTGAATTGCATAGTTCCTTTTCAATTTCTTTCCATTGCCTGCTCTTGACAGTGAATGAAGGGAGAACATATTTCCCTCAAATCTTGTTATTCATATTTTTACTCACATTAGCTTAAGTATACAGCCAGAGTATACCAGTGGCTTAAACACAATATATAAATATTACATATTATAAATGTAGTGTTTATATATATAAACACATTATAATATATGTATTATATGGGTGTTTATATACATATGTCCATATGTGTGTTTTTATGTATTAAAACACACGTATTATATGTATGCTTGTTAATATATAAACACACATATAGACATGTATTATGTATATGTGTATTACATGTCTATATGTGTGTTTATATATTATATATTATATTGTATCTAAATGTGTGTTCATATATAAATATATTGTGTCTTTATGTGTGTTTATATATAAATAATATATAAAATATATATTTTATCTATATATAGTTTATATATAAACTATGTAGTTTATTTATAGTGTGTATACACATATATACAATATATAAATACACTATAATATGTAAATATATTTATGTAAACACACACTGTATAATACATGCACACACACACATAGAAAATAAGTTAAAAGTTTGAGGGAATAATTTAGGTTAAATAACAGAAGCCAACATGCTCCTCGTTTTCCCAAACATCCATGTCCCTCATGTCTGGCTTACTCTATCTATGTGGGTATAATAATGTTTAACATTAAGCTCTAAATTCTGAAAATGATTATAAATATTAAAAAATTATGATATGGAAAAACTGAATTACGAACACTTTCCATTCATTTTTTAAAATTCTGCAATAGAGTAAAAAAGCACTTTTATATATTACTGGAAAAACAGAAAGTAAAACTCACTATAACAATGAATGCATAATTTTAAAAATAGTAAAATTTTATTCCATCACCAACTTCATTCAGCCACGTTTTATATAGTGAGAATGTTTGTATTTGTGTCTAATGCACAGCAACATTGTTTCTTGGTATCTTTTTTCTTTAAATCGTTTATGGTAGAATGCAAGCAGTTTATCAGCTTAGCAGTTTAAGATTCAAAAGATTGGAATTCCAATTCCAGATTTGTCATTAGCAGGTATGAGACCGGGCAAGTTATTTACCTTCTTTGAGCTACCATTTTCTCACCTGGGAACTTGGAATAGTTATATCTATCAGGGTGTGGTTGTGAGTTAAAAATGTGACAGTGCTAGTACTGTTTCCTCTGTCTTGTCCATCTTGGCTGCAGTACAATGCCTGGTGTGTGGTAGACACTCAGTTAAGGTTGAATGTACAGAAAAAGTGATGCCTATGACCAGCATACTTGGACGCTTTCCCATGACAGACTGGTTGAATGTCAGAGAGAAAAGGGTTTCAGAGCTTGCATCTCGAGACTCTTATATTTAACTGATGATGAAAGTGAAGTCCAGAGAAATTAAGTTTTTTCTCAAAAATTCATCTGGTCAGTGGTAGGGCTGGAACCCTTTTACATTAATCACATGACTTGTCTCCCAGTGCCTGGGCTGGTGCTGTTTACATAAATCCCGTGACTAGGTAATCCGTGAAGTCTGTGTTTTAATTATAGAAGTCACTATGATGCTACTAAAAAAACATTGAGAACAAGTATTTTTCTAATTACTTAGTGAATTACAAATGATTTTTACATTATTCAAAGGATTATAGAAAATGAAGACTCCACTTATACAAGACCTTATTTAGTTATTGAGTCAGATACATTTACTGAGTACCAGCCGTGAGTGCACACCATTGTAGTAGACCCAGGGAATACACAGAAGAAAACATAAAACCTCAAGTGGACAGAGACGTAAACAGCAGTCTTCAGCACATCTGAGAAATGTTTCTAAAAGAGGTAAGGATGAGGTGCAGTAGGGCTGGGGAGCTGAGGCCAGATTGTGAAAGAGAAATAGGGATCTTCCTGGTGGATAGAGAAAAGGACAACATGCCAAAGACAGAGAATTACATCAATGTAAAATACTGAATAACCTAACCAATTTTGGTTGAATGGAGCTTAGCCTTTAGATGGAACAGTGAGATAAGAAGCTGTTCAGGTCCACAGAGGTAGGTTCTTGGAGGGCCTGATATTCCATGCCTAGGAGTTTGAGCTTTTTATGTGGCTTTATATTTCAGTATGTTATTTCCATAGTTAAACTGTGGAAAATAACTACCAAGTTATCTAACAAATTTTGAACAGTGTAGTTGTCTATATGTTTAACAAATATTTATTATGCATTTGCCATTTGAACGAAATCTCTCCACAACTCACAGGACTCATAGGGAAAAATTAATGGTCTGAAGAGAGAAAAAAAAGCTATTGAGATATTAACGTTTGACCTAAGTTACCACTATTAGTGACCACTGGGAAAACGCTTGTCAGACAAGCATTAAACATGATGAAAGTGTGCATTATTCAATGGGAAATAACTATGGAAGAAAATCCTTGTTTTTTAAGTAGTAAGATATGTGGGTAAACACATTAAAATATTGTATTCTTTTTGGGGTGAGGGGAAAGGGGATATTCTCTATACATATTATGCCCTCAGTGTGCAGCAATGGTGACCCAGCAATAGCAAACAGGCACATAACACGGGCTCTGAAGTAAAATGGCACAAATACTGTTGCATTCCTTTAAATCCACAGTGTGTGGGGCTTTCTCCCTCTGTTTTCTACTCTGAAAAGATGATTATAAAAACCAATTTCCTCTAATTATTTAAATTAATATTCTCTTCTGATATGTGGCTAAAGTGGCACCCAGGAGTTTGTTGCCTAAGGAAAGACATTTGAGAATTAATGACATTTTTTGTCTAGCATAAAGGTAACTGAAAAACAAACTTGTTTACATAAAAATGGACATTTTTAAGGGAAGAAAAACATTAAGCAGTGATAAAAACAGATGCATTTTCTCCTTATTTTTCTTTTTGAATGTGTTTCCTCCACCAATTTCAACAAAGAAGAGAGGTTTTGCAAGTATGTCTCTCCCTCCTGAACAGGACATTAACTGGCAATATGTAGAAACACTAGCAATGAGAAAAACATTTTCTGGGCTTCAAAAATGATTAGAAACCCGGGATGGTTGCCTAAGTAGTCTGTCTTTTAAAGTCTGGTTTTAGATTAACAATAAGTAGATACATTCAAATAAGCCTTATTGAGGTTCACCTGTACCTTCAGAAAAATTCACAGGAGATGCCGAGCACGCTGGCTCATGCCTGTAATCCTAGCACTTTGGGAGGTCGAGGCGGGTGGATTGCCTGAGCTCAGGAGTTCGAGACCAGCCTCGGCAACACGGTGAAACCCCGTCTCTATTAAAATACAAAAAAAAATTAGCTGGGTGTGGTGACATGAGCCTGTAGTTCCAGCTACTCAGGAGGCTGAGGCAGAGGTTGCGGTGAGCTGAGATCATGCCACTGCACTCCAGCCTGGGCAACAGAGTGAGACTTCGTCTCTTAAAAAGAAAGAAAAATTCACATGGGGAAGAAGAATATGTAATCATACTCTTTCAAATATGGATTTAATCTGATTGTTAGTGATGTGAAAATGACATGTAATCTAGATTTTTTTTTCAGTAAATCTAAAATTGCATCATTTTCAATGAGTTAAGATCTCATAGTTCACCCATTTCTCAATCTTACCTGGCCATAATAACCACCCCAAATGAACACTTAGCTGTGATCTTGTTTATTGTTTCCCTACTCCATTTCTGGATCAATTTATTTTATCAAACCCTTTATTCCTGTGAGTCTGTTTTCTGGCTCTGGCAGTTGAGGCAGAAGAGCCTGTTATCAACAGGAGTGTGTTGCTGGATGTTTGGAGACTGGGATTGCAGGGAGCAAGATGCTGTCTCCATCTTCCTCCACTGGAGTGGAGAGGGAATGTCACTTTTCTCGCTGAAAGTCCTCCAGCCCTGGGAGTCAGGAAACCAGACCAGTCATGCAATTCTCCCCCTGTCCCTTAAAGCTTCCTCTCTCTGATTCCGACATGCCCTGGGTAAATCTCCTCATAGAGTTACAGTAAGAATGGCATGAAATAATATTATGTAAATGTTCTTAAAATTACACATTTGTTTGATACAACATTATGATCAAGGGTAAAAAGAAGGCCATACCAATATTTCCAAATATACTCAGAGGGTTCCTCCTAAGGATTATGGGTTGGAAGGGTTTGACACACAAACAATGATAAAAGCAGAACGAAGTTATTTATTGCCCAAAGACAAGAAGTAAAGGCATAAAAGAGCCCAGATTCAGATCTTTAGTTTCACTCTTAGAATCAGGAGAACTGGGTAACTTTTAATGAAAAAGTTGGTCCATCAAACTTCTGCTCTCCAGAAATGAGTCTGGGTTCAGGCAGGTGCTCTCAATCCAGCTTAACCCTTCTTTATTTCGTGGGTTTCAAGGTACTAGTCATGGTTCAGTGTAGGAGCTGCAGAGTGCTGAAAAAATGACATCATTCCTTCTTTGAACAATAAACATTTACTGTTTGTTAAATGTGATCTTTCATGTATTTCTTTACTACATATAAACCAATAGCTGATGTTAACAAGATTTGGATTAAGTCTTTGTAAATTTAATACCATCAGAGGTAGACAGTACTTAGACAGATTTTCTGAAGCATGGTAGTGTGCAGTCTTTGAAGTACACTCTTTAAATTTGCAGTTTTATGTAAAAAAAAAAATCTCCAATCTCATGTATTTTGGAAGCAAGGAGGGGGACTGGGGAATGGTAGGGGAGAGGAGGTGAAAGTTGCAAATAAATTTAAAAAATGACAAAAATTCATTTGTGATTTGGTTCCTGCCAGTTTGGTTAATGACTCAACTTGTGAAAAACACAGTGAAAACTTTAAAAACAAAAAAAACAGTCATGAGGAATGAAAGAGGAGGAAATGGTTACCTACCACGTGTAAAGCACATTTTCCTTGGTGCTGAATTTTAGCCTGGAATGAATTTTTATGACCACATTATAAACCTCTGAAATTAGACTTTAGTAGGAGTACTGAAACTGTCTTAAATGTATTTTACTGGCAAATGTGCTCCTGGAATGATTTTTGTAAAGGTAAATATATTAATTTTATGCAATCCATATATATATATGTGTTTTAAAACATTTCAGGGGTTACTTATTTTCAGCCTAACTACCACATAATCAAAGATGGAACAGAATGATTTGAAGAGTCTTTAGGGAAGAAATTGCACATGCTTTCTATCAAAGGTTCTGCATAATTCATTTCATTCTAATACTGTGATGCATTTAGCTCCTTACAACCTAAGCACCAGGGAAGATAGATAGATCAGTCTGGAATGATTCCAGAATTTCCTCCTCAGAGCCCAATGCCCATTTCATTTCTGATGGGAGTATTCAATCAAGGTATGAAAATTATCCATACATAATTCCTTTTCCCATCAAGAACCATGTGCTTCTAAATCTAACAATTGATTTGAGAATTTAGAAACAACACAAATGGATTTTTCCACTAAACAACATCATCTTTATTGAGTGATATTTAAAAGAATAATAAAATATTATTATCTGCATGGCAGTATTTTAACACAGGGTTTTCAGTTTTCAGACATATAATAAAGTTCAATTAAAGTTTGAAGAAAAATAGTATCTCCCATAGTAGTCACCATATATTTTTTTTTGTTTTATTTTAAGGCAGTTTAGACTAATTTGTCTATGTCACTAAGGGGAAAAGCTTCCAAACTTTCTTCATGTTCTCTTCTTTTGCTGCCAAGACAATAAATGCCAACTGAGAAAAAGTATAGGCCTGGAGGAAATCATAAACAGTTCTTTTAGGAACTTTTAAAGCAAATTTTGATTTGGGACATCTTTGAATTTGGATGTGGAGGGGAGGGGAGAGAGAGAGAGATGAAGAAAAAAGTAATCTACTGAGTAGAAGACTATAAAGGTGTGTTTAAATAGGAGGTCACTAAAAAAAGAAAAGCAAATCCTTTTTGATAGATGTTTTGGGTAGAATATGGTCCCATGTGACTCTTCCATCATCATACCACGCTCTGTTATGGTTTTGTTGTGGGCAACATACTGTGATGACATAGTGAGGCATGTCTGAAGAGAGTAATTGAGATGATTAGGTGTCTGAAGATTGTAGCTGTGGGACTATGGAAAAGAAGTTACTCAAGTTCATGAAAATTAGGTTGGTGCAAATGCTATTGTGGTTTTTGCCATTAAAAGTTGTAATAAGGGCCGGGTATGCCTGTAATCCCTAGACTTTGGGAGGATGAGGCAGGCAGATCACCTAAAGTCAGGAGTTCGAGACCAGCCTGGCCAACGTGGCAGAACCCTGTCTCTACTAAAAATACAAAAATTAGCCGGTTGTGGTGATGGGTGCCTGTAATCCCAGTTACTCAGGAGGCTGAGGCAGGGGAATCACTTGAACCTGGGAGGCAGAGGTTGCAGTGAGCTCAGATCCCGCCACTCCACTCCAATCTGGGTGGCAGAGCAAAACTGTCTCAAAACAAAACAACTTGTGGTAAAAATTGCAATTACTTTTGCACCAACCTAATATGATACCATCTTCAAGTATTATTTAAAATAGGATTTATTCTGGGTGACTCTGAAGAGATACTGCGAGGACCAATAGGTCTAATTGTGCCAGGCAGATTTATCCTCAAAAAAGGCAAGAACTATGTTAAGAGTTAGAGCTCTTTGAAGATGGAATATATTACTATAGGAACTAATGGTTTAGTTTCTTGTTGCTGGAGACTCTAAGGAGAAGCTGAGTGACTTATTAAAAATTAGTTAATCATGTGGAGGGCATAAGTGGATACTAGCAGTTCTTTCTGATGGTGACAACCTATGATTTTTACATATTTACTGGGTACTGCCTATAAGTCGTTCTGACTGTGACAACCTTGTACCTTTGAGGTATCTGTGTTTGCAGATTCTTTACTGGGAGATTACATCAGTGGAATATGTCCACCCTGACACGTCCTGAATCATTGACCCTCTCATGCTAAGTGCTTGAAACTTGCATGAAGCTGAACATGTCCCTGGAGTAAAAGGAGTAGATGTTTTGCCCTTTACAGAAAATCACTGAGGGGAACCTAAAGTACCTTTTCGTCCCTCTTCCTACTCTGCTTTGGGAGAAAAGTTAATGTTAAGTAAGATAACACTAGGAAGAAAAGAAATGCTCTTGTGAATTATAATAAAGGATTTTTAAATACTAGGAATATCTGGGTCATTAGCTCAGACTGTTTTAGTTATTGCTTGGTTTTCTAGATGTCAAGCTTACCTGTTGTAAAGCTGGAGCTCAGTAGGTCAACTCAGCTTTGATGTAGTTTGCTCTCTGGTATGTGGGCAAATGAGTTTGTAGTAACCATTTGCCCCCTTGATGAATAGGGTTGGTATGAGAATTTCGTATTTGCAGATAAGATATTCTCTTCTGGCTTATTGTAGTTGCTTAATAATTTCTGTTTCTTTGGTTTTATGTTATTACTCAGCCACACAAACTATAAACAAAACAAATATCTCATGATTACAGTGGATCTCCACACTGGCTATGTTTTCTTTTAACTTGGGTATTTTTTAAATGTTTTGGTATAAGATTCCGACACACCTGGAATCTCTGGGGATGGAGCCTCAAGCATTAGTATCACTCTCTCCAGGTGATTCTAACATATAGTATCAACATTCACTGTTCTAAATTATCAGATGTATGATAAAGCCAGATACCTAAGTATAGAAAAAATTATTGTTTGACTTAATGTGAAATTATCTAGAGATAGCTGATCATTAATATAGGTCAATGTAAGAAGCGGGAATTCACAGCAGAACAAGCCGAATTATTTTCTAGTTCTTTTTTTTCTAGGATATTTACATACAAAAATGAATCACAGTGGTGGCTTTCCTGCCTTGAACATAATAAACAAGGAAGTTTCAATATATGAAGTCAATGCTATTGGAATCAGTATTATGTTGGGCTAGCTTCTGAGTTTGGCCAAAAGAAGATGCTTCATATGGAGGTATAATTCTCCCAACAGATGTACAAAAATAATAGAACCTGAAATAGCAACCCAGAACCACTTGTTAGTGTGTGGCAGGAAGGTGTCCTGAGGAGGGTAATAACTTCCCTCAAGTCACTGTGACTTTGTCACTTATCTTGGCCCCAAAATAGCTAGAAAGGTTTGTAATATAGCAGAGGGTGTTTGCTCATTCAAAAGCAATAGTTTTATGAGGAGAGATGTGCTTTTAATACTGAAAGCCAGAAATTGGTATATTTGGTTTCTTATTAGAAGATAATATAGAATTTATTGATAATCAACTAGAATATCAATTGTGAAACAGTTACTATTGGAAATAAAGATGACAACATGTGATTGTATGATATTTAAAACAGTTTGTTGATTTATGATAGCTATCCATATATGAGAACTGTGATAAAATTCTTTTATTTTTTATTTGTATTTTTTCTATTTTAAATATTTTTATTTCTCTCTTTCTCTCAAAGTTCTTTTAAAAGTAAGAAAGTTATCTTCCTTCTTTGCATGCATCAGTGTGTACCCTTGCCCTCTTCTTGGCCAAATAATGGGGCTTGCTACTAGACATGGGTAATGAGGGGTGGGGATTTTGTGGTTTGAAGCAGGCTCTCTGTGGAATTTCTTTGAACTACAGAAACCCTGCTACTTGCTGTGTCTTTCTTGTTTTTACCAGTTTAGAGCAAATGTTGCCTTTCAGTGCAACACATGTTCAAAGCAAAACATAAAATTGTGTTAGTTTAAAGGACTCAGTAATTTCCTTTGTACTGCAAATCCTCTGCATTAACAAATGCAGTGTGCTGATTCTATATTCAAACTTATTCCATTTTGGTTGCTATTAACTTCAAAGGAAACCTGAAAAAAGAGTATAAGAAAATTAAATTCTCGTGTTGAAAAATTAATACATTACTGACAACTGACCCACTTTTTAGTTTCTGTTTTATGAAATTTTAAAGTTTCTCTATTTGTAAGACAGATCTGTGGTTAAACTTGTTCTAGGATATTTCTTCCTTAAAGATTAAGCCTCCCATCCTATGGCGTCATTGTCATTCTATGGTTTCTGGTAGTATAGTTTTTAAAATATCCCTGAAGATCTCTAATTTCCATCTTGTTGTGTATGTGTATATGTGTGTGCACATGTATGTGTGTGGTTTAGGTATTAAACACAAAGATATTTGATCTCTAAAATGATATAATAGAAGCAAAAATTAGTCAATTCAAGGAATAAGGTTTTAGTTTATATTGCTGCTGTTAAAAATTATGTATTACTTTATATAATTAGTTAATATTTCACCTTATCAGGAATTATCAGTGTTTAAATATTGAGCCTGAACCTCTATGACTTAAATATTAATGATATGTAAGTATAAATATATGTATAAATTAATATTATATCTTTTTGATATAAGTAACCAAGTGAAGAATTTTGAAAAATAAATAATATAGTTGGCCTAAAATTATTGTAACACTAATGAATAAATGTGCTAACAGTTTTTCCCTTTCTATGATTAAAACTGTTTTTTCACCATGACAAATGCCAAGCAAGATAAAAGGAAATGCAATTGCTAGGTGATATTACTAATTCTCTCACTTAATACTAAGCAGAAAATTTAAATCCTAAGATGATATGACAGTTCTTGAAGAATACCCATATCTAGCATAAAATAGACATCAATTTCTTAGAATGTATTTCTTTGGTAGGATTATAAAATAAATAAACTTGTCATTGTCGTTCTACATTTGTGTAAACAAGCAAGCAAACACACAAGAAACATGTAGGCAAACACTCAAATCGTGTTAATAGTTTTCCTCTGTTATCTCTCATCAACAAATTTGAAGCTCATTGACTATGTTTTTGAAGTCAATTCTTTAGAAAATTGGTACATCCGTCCTAAACCCAAGTTCCTCCAGGATTATTTTTGGGGGGCGTAATGAGAAGGTACTGTAAGATACAAAAGGTTTTTCTACTTTAAAAGAACAGAGGCTTTGCACTAATGGGTCAGGGGATTGAAGAAGCACCCAGGAGCCATGCTGTCTACTGGGATGCAGACAATGCTCTTGGAAGGTCTGTCTGTATTGATAATGCAATGTGTCTTACCATCAAATCACTTAATAGAATCGAGTTAAATGTTCACATTTAGATCTTACTGACAGTTCCATTGCTTACTCGTCTACTCCCTGAGTAAATATCCTCTGTGAAGTTACAATAGATAGTTATTTCTGCTCTATTTCTATTGCTTTATCATGACTTTTTCTCTAAACTTAAAAATATCTGTAGCCAAAAAATGGTTGCAACACTGAAAGTAATTATAGTTCATGAAGTGTGTAACAAAGATGACATTCAAAGATGTTGTATAGGAGCTACAAGCCCCAGGCCTGCAGGGATTGGGCAGGTGAGCTGAATAAGTATCTGGAGTCAGGTGGAAACTTCATGCTACATTAATGAGAACACCACTGTTTAGCGTCAAAATATGGATCCCATAGAAGAATGATAGCCCTGAGTCTAATTTTTCAAGAGAAGCCCATGCTCTGGAGTTTTGCTTAAAATTTCCCAACACTGAAATTTTACCTTTATTATTTTAAATTCAAGTTATAAAAAAATTATGAACAGGGTTTGGGCTTGGAACATGTAAAAATTTTTTCTAGAAACTAATAATAGTTAATATAGTCACATACATAAATTAGAATATAATGATAACTAGCATCTGTATGCATAAAAACTTACTTTTATTTTCCCTTACAGTCTGAGTATGTATTGGAGGTAATATGAATAGCTGTTGCCATCATCCAAGGTGGTCTGTGGCCATATTCTTGGCAATTGTACAATCCCATCAAGCTCTTTAAATCTTTTAACTCTCTGCTTCTTTCTGCAGAGGAAAGTGAGGATGAAACCAGATAATGTGTCACTTGATATCACATACTGTCTTGCATTTAAATGCTCATTTAAATGTTTGTTTTATATATTTATTATTTCCCTTTAGTAAAACTAAAGAATGGAGAACTTTTTTTCATTTGTACACAATAATACAAGTTAAGCTCTGACTTAATATTAGAAAATGGAAGAATCTAAGTATCTTTTATGTTGGACTATGAGGACACTAATGACTTATTTTGAGAGCTATTGATCTTAGCAATGCAAACTCGAGTTGGGCTCAAATTTTCATTGTATCAATATTTTAACTTATATTTCTGTCTCTGATTTATGACCTTTAGGCCTTAGGTGAATTTCTAGGGGCTTCACCTAACTAGTTTTCTATCTGTAGTTTAGTAGAACCGACAAATGTCAGGAAATGTGGATTCAGGAGCATTTAAAGGGGTCACTAGCACCAGAATATCATGTTTTCAACAGTTCTACTCAAATTTCTATTTGTCTCTTAGTAATAATTTTGTTAATATAGTTTAGAACAGCTGGATTGTGTATGGCAGTAGATTTCCCTAAACAATTTTCAAAACGGTAGTATTTCGGTTAGTAGGTGAGAATCCTAATGCCACCACTGCAGCCTCTGCTCAGGGTTTTCTCAGATATTTAGAAGGTTTTCTTTTATTTTTTTCAAAAATTTAGAAAGCAGGTTATTTTCATCTCCCTCTCAAAATGGTCTCACACTCACTTTCTTGCTTTCCCTGAATTTTTATATCATGGTTTTGATCATTTGTATTCCTTTATTCTGCCATTTCTTGGTTTCTTGTCATCTTAATAATTCATAAAAAAGTGAAACAAAGATATGCTCTCAATTTTAAATCCATCTTAGAGAACACTAAACTCTTTATGAGGAACTCAGGGAATAGTTGTATGTTATGTTGTCCTGCCTACGGCTTACCTAAATGTGACAGGTGAGACTAGCATCAGCGTCAAGTAAATAACAAAAGCCAATAGAGGCTAGAGTACCAGGAATCTATCAGAAGACAAGCAAAAGCCAGATGTTGAGTCTCATGTCTATCCACAAAGTAGTGAGAGAAGGAAATAGACACCCCCTCCCTTTCTCAATCAAAAGAAGCAGTGGTAGGTATAATTGGCTATAATTCCAGGACACTGCCTAGCCCATGTTTGCTACCAGGTGGGGTGTCTGCTATTCAAGGATCAGATACTTGACTCTTTTTTCCTTCTCTTTGATCAGAAAAGCTCCTGGGATAAGAGTGAGTTTAAAGTTATAGATAGTACCCAGATTATTAGTTCAAGTGAAAGATGATTATGCCCTAAACTAAGGCAGCAGCGAGTTGGACCAGATTGATCAGAAGAAATAGAGAAATATTTAGGAGGTGAAGTTTCCAGGAAAAGTCTTCTTAAATATGTTGAAGATGATTAGTTGAAGCAGATTATATAGGATGATTCCAAGATCTCTAACTTCAGAGACTGTGTTGCTGGTTATAACAGTCCTGAAATAGTGAATACAGAATACAGGTTTGGGAAGAAAATAATAAGTTATAATATGTTGACTTGGAGATATCTATGATACTTCATCCAGGAATCAATATATAGATTAAAACCTTTAAAAAAGTGACCTAGTTGGACATATAGTGTAGAATACCAGAAGACAGAAAGAAATTGAAGCCATGTCTAGTGTATACATGGAGAGTGCTGCATTCTAAAGAACACAAAAGTTTAAGGAGTGAAAAGATAAAAGGGACCTGTGCAGAAGCTAAACAACAGACAGTAAGATTAAAAAATCATTACCAGAGAATGCTGTTCTAGAGGCCAAAGAAAGCTTTTGACATTGAAGAACACTGTGAAGTCACAAAAGATGAAGAGAAGAATAGACAAAGGACTGATCAATGAATGAATGAATGGATGTAATTACAGACTTGGACAAGAGAAGTTTTAGAAGAGAAGTGAAAGTAGAAGTACAATTCCCAGGACTTGAAGGGTCAATGTGAAAATGTAGAGTTTTATTATTAGAAAGAGACACACACAGAAAGAGAGACCTAGAAATCAACAGAATCCAGAGATCTTTGGTTTGTTTAGTTGATGTTGTTTTGTGTTATCTTTTTAGTTGGGAGAAACTTGTACACATTTACAAGTTGTAGGGATGGGAGATAAGGGGGAGAGCATAGAGAGCAAGCATGGCATTATAGGATATGGAAGAAATAACTCAGCAAGTTTCTGAGAGTATAGGCAGACATGGCAAAATTGATTCTGAAGCATAGACGGCACTGTCAAGAAGGATATTTTGAAGCATAGAAGGCACTGTCAAGAAGGATATTTGAAGGAACAAAGACAGATTAATAGTAAGTGACCTGTGTCAGTGCAGGAGAAAGAATTTGAGAAAGTTAGGGCCTCAGCAGAGAGTGTTTTCTGATGGAATGAGCTTGAGGAGGTCAATGTACAGTTGCAACAGCCATTATGGGAAATGATTGATTGAAGCTACCAAATGGGGTCATATAAAAGGAATTGTGAGTGATACTAGAAACCAAGCATTTCTCATGTTTAGTATTATAATTTAGGGAGATAATAAGAAGGAAAAAAAAGAGGTAAGGAGTCCTCTGGTGTTTAGCATCTGTAGGGAGAAATGCTTATTAGCAATGCTCAGATCATGGATTTGGCAACAGCCTGGAGCTTCCAGCCACCCAGTTTATAGGATTCTGAATTTCTCATATGAGATACAGATCAGTTCTAGGAGTCTTTCTGGAATGGTGATTTCCTGTTGAGTTCAAATTGCTTTGAGCCTTGGGTGCAATTTGAAAAGTTCACAAGTGATAAAGAAAGGCCTTCAACAAGGGAGGAAATGGGAAAATCATTTATATCAACAAATTGGCAACATCATTGCCCTCTAACATATCCATTAACTAATTAGACAAAATTTCACGCAAGAAATTTGTCTCAGTGTCTTTGCTCACTTGGAACTGATGAAAAGTGCTTTTATTCTGTTTGCTTCTAACTTCAGCAAGTCACCTTCGTTCTGAGTGCCCAACCATGTCTTTCCAGCTCACTCATCTGTGGCTGAATTTAATGAGACTTACATCTCGCTGTGAAGTAGGTTGCGGAAATTATTGTAATGATTATTAAATCATTTTCCAAGTTCTTTTAATCTTTGAAATGTTTAATTTCCCAAATCCCAAGTCATCTAGTAAAATAAAGAGACTGCAAACGCAACACAACTCCCCTACTTCTGCCTAAAGTGCATATTTTCCCTCCCATCTCCTTGATATTTACCGACATCCATTATGAAAATTAAAAAGCAGCAGTAACACATGTCATGAGGTTCTTGCTATTTGTTTGGAGCTCAGAATTTGAAAGTTGGGCAAAGAACCAACACAAAACAAAGTTTGTCAAAGTGAAATATTACGGTTATGGTAAGGTGGAGTATAAGAAAAAGGACTTCCAAAGTCCACAAAATTTCTTCTTTAGAAATACATGTATAAAATAGTTTCTTTTTGTTAATTCTGAAGAAAATTATTTATGATGACATGATTGAATGATTGTGAGTTGCTCAAAATACACTTTGGAAACTTATAGCCTGTCAGTTACAGGCAATGTTACCGTACACATGGTTTGCCCAGCAGTCTGTTACACCTGTTGTCTTTGATGTAATGTTTAATAGTGCCCTCCTTCTACTCTGGCTTGGAGGATGAATTTTATGTTCATCTTAGACACAGGAAATGAATGTGATATGTGATGTATAAATCCAACTTGTGAATTCAGATAATCCATCCAGTTTACTTTTCTCTGAAGGGGAGGTTGAGAAGTGACCTCTGATTCAAACCTCTGATGTCTTAGAAACAGTAAAAATGTCTGCATTTATGCAACTTCTCAAAATACAGAAAAACGTGAATGCACCTATAATTGTGCCATTTGCAACTTACTGCCAAATTTATATTTTGCTTAAATGTAATAACTTGAAAATATTGTCAAAGGCAGATCTCAAAAATGCTTCCTATTTCCTTCTGTAAGTAATGCTAAGTGGGGAATGATTCATTTCCATCTGTAAAGTTCAGAAAAATAAATATTTGATGATATTACAGTCACCTTTGAAAAATAGGCTGCTTTTGAGAAATTCATTAGATTCTTTTATCAGTTTTACTTAGAGAATATTGAAATTGCTTCTGAAATCATCAGTGTGTACTATCAAAGGCAAGGGGAACATGTTATGTCAATATGAAACCAAAGCGCAATTAAGGGCAGGACTGTGTACATAATTTAACAATTTTTTTCTTTGCATTTAAACCAATTCTGAAGGATTAGGAAAGTATAACTGAAAAAACTATTATAACTACCATTAATACTCTAACTCTTGCTGAGTAAGATGGAACTGATAGGATAGAAGCAGAAAACAAATTTATTCATTTCTGACACTCCCTGTTAAAACCTAACCCTAACCAATTTTCTTTATATATATATATATATATATATGTATATATATAATGTATATATATACGTATATATATAATGTATATATATACGTATATATATATATTTGTGTATATATATATATTTTTATTATACTTTAAGTTCTAGGGTACACGTGCACAACGTGCAGGTTTGTTACATATGTATACATGCGCCATGTTGGTGTGCTGCACCAATTAACTTGTCATTTATATTAGGTATATCTCCTAATGCTATCCCTCCTCCCTCCCCCAACCCCACAACAGGCCCTGGTGTGTGATGTCCCCCTTCCTGTGTCCAAGTGTTCTCATTGTTCAATTCCCCGCTATGAGTGAGAACATGCGGTGTCTGTCTGGTTTTTGGTCCTTGCGATAGTGTGCTGAGAATGATGGTTTCCAGCTTCATCCATGTCCCTACAAAGACATGAACTCATCCTTTTTTATGGCTGCATAGTATTCCATGGTGTATATGTGCCACATTTTCTTAATCCAGTCTATCATTGTTGGACATTTGGGTTGGTTCCAAGTCTTTGCTATTGTGAATAGTGCCGCAATAAACATCTGCCAGAGAATGAGACAACCCTTTGACTCCAACACAGACTTTCATTGTTGGGATTTTTCTTATTCCTCTGTGTAATCTTCTGGGTAGTGTCCTCTTTATAATGAATTTCGACTGGATCCCTCTCTGGGCCCAAGCAAGAATTCAAATATCGTTGTTTTGCCATAGATGGAAGAGCAGGGGTCCACCATTGAAACTCCACTTCTCTTTGATATCTCAAGCTAAAACTTCAGGGTGAACACACTGTCTCAATGTACTAGGAAACATCCATTTCTGACCACCAATGTTGGGAATAGTAGAGAGACATCATAGCATACTAAGAACTTTCTTACAAGAAAATACTTTTCTCAGCCGCTTTAACTTTCTTTTTTCTTGCCTTCAGGTACGAAGATGAAAGGAAATGACACAGCACTTGAGTATTTTTTTCCCCTAAAGGTAAAATATATTTCGCCCTGTCAAACCTCTATAACTATATATATACTGGAAGTGGGAGAACATAAATGTTGTTAAAATGATTTTATAATAGCACAGGTGGTCTAACACCTCACCATAGAATAGGAATTAGTCTACTGGCAAACTCTAGCTCACTGCTGTTTTTATATAATTTGTACTTTAAGAATGATTTTTATGTTTTTAAATGATCGAAAAAAAGAATAATAACATTTTATGACATGTGAAAAGGATGCAATCTAAATGTCAGTGTCTGTAAGTAACGTTTTATTAGAACGTAGACATGTCCATCATTTGCATACTACCTATGGCTGCTTTCCACATACGATGGAAGAGCTGAAGGATTGAAATCTTATGCATTGCAAAGCCTAAAATATTTACCATTTCGTCCTTTGAGAAAAAGTTTGCTGACCTATGCTATACAATGTGGTATACTTGGCATCTATTGTTTTGCTCTTGACTTCTGGGGTTTCAGTTAAAATTGAGACAGTAAAAGTCCCATTTCTGACATCGTGTTACTCTACATGTGAAAATTGTCAAAATATTATTACTCTTTTAATTTTATGTTTCTTGAATCAGTGTAGGATTTTGAGTATGGATTGTAAGCTTACTATGATTCATCTGAATAGAGATTTTTAAAAAATGCAGACATATGCCATTCTTTCTTATAAAAGATAGTTTGGGCTGAAAATGGCGTATGGCAGACTTCTAGAATTATTCCATAACATTTAATTTCTGCGACAAGCTAAGGCTTAGGATCGAGGCATAAGTTACTATGAGCCTGAAAATGCTGGTAGTCTGTTTGGCAGTACCTGATGAGATGAATATTATAGATCTGCTTGCTTGGTTTCAGTGGTTTCATTTTCTCTTTAAAGTTACAAAAAAGTAGAAATTTAGGACCATAAGTTTGAGCACTTAGAGTCTGATGGTTATGTAAAAATAAATGAAAATTATAAAATAATAGATAAGAATAAATATTAATTTGAAGAGTCATGAGTAAAAAATAGGCAGAAATTACCAGCAGCCTTATTACTACGGGATTCCACAAAATAATTTACACAGTTGCTTCCAAAATGTGAAGTTTGGTATGATTGACTGTTAACTATTATATGAAAATTAACCATGTTTAGGTAAAAGACACAAATATAAATTTGCTTCAGTCTTCACTAGACTACTTGATAACTTCAGAGAATATCCTTTGTTTTGTATTTGCTCAGAACATTTCCTTGGACCACAGGCACGTTCATCCTTGTTTTGGCTTGTTAAAATCCTACTTGGTCTTCAAGACCCAAGTCCAATTGTACCTGTGCTATGTCATTAATTGTTCTTTCTCTTTTTCTCCCATGGTACCTTATTATTGCTACTATTGTAAAAAAGTCACATTTTGACACGCCATATAGTTATTTGCATTTATATTTCTTTACCCTTGAATTGAAGGCAAGAAACATATTTTGAGTGTTTTGTACTTAGCAACTGAAACAAAACTTGCTATTGAAGAAAAAGCAAAATTTTAAGCTTAATAAACATATCTAAGTTTAATAAATTTTGAGCCTGTCAGAAAAGTGACTGTTCATGTATCTTTTTTCTATGTAAAGTTATAACGCTTTATTTTTATTTCCAGAAAAATCTATTTTTAACTAGCTTTTAAATAATATACTTATTGTGCAATGAAAGCTTTACTATTCTTGGTTATTATTTATTTATTTTACAGTTTGGAAGATATAATCTGAGGGAGAATCTTAAATGTTGAAGAATGTTTGAGATAAAAGAGCAACCTGCATGTATCTGTATAAGTTGAACTGAGTCACATAGTTCACAAAGTCCAAAAGGTCATTCAGACAGATCAGCATTCAGAGTGTTATCAGATGACATGGTTTCTGTGAACAGTAGTTTGCCTACTTTCAATGGATTTTGGAATGTTGATGGACTTGGCCAATTAAGCTTTGCTAGAGCACTCCTCTCTGATACATTGTGAGTTTCTTTATGGAGTGTTTTCAAGTTTTTAATATTTAAAATTTTAATTAGGATAGTTTCAGTCCCACAGTCCTGCATAAAATTAGTAAAATTAGCTATGTAGAAGATAATAGCGTCCCATTTAGTAAATGGTTAAATTCTAACATCATTTTATCTTTATTCCATAAGTACCTCTATTAAAATGGCATCATATTTTGGCATAAAGATAGTAGTTCTGCAATAACTAAGAATTTTTTTTTTTGAAAAAGTCATAACATTTTCAGACTAGGTATTTAAGGAATATGTTATTGACTAGTTTAATGCTAGTTGAATAAGTGAAATGACAACATGAGAGAGAAATAGCATTGTAGAAGTTCACATTTTTTTTTCAATCCAGACATATTTATTCAAGGTATTTGTTTGCTTTATATTCAGACAACCTTCCTATTCATTATGCTAGGTGTCTTTCTATAATTTGAAATACTAAACAAGCAAGCTTATTATTATTATTTTTTAAGAGAAATAGAGAGATGGTCTTTCTATGTTGCCTAGGTTGGAATGCAGTGGCTATTTAAGGTTGTGATTATAGCGCACTGCAGCCTTGAATTCCTGGGCTCAAGTGATCCCTCTGCCTTAGCTGCAACTACAGGTGTGTGCCACCATGGTAGGCTAATTTTTAAAGTTATTTTTTATTATACTTTAGGGTACACGTGCACAATGTGCAGGTTTGTTACATACGTATACATGTGCCATGCTGGTATGCTGTACCCATTAACTCGTCATTTACATTAGGTATATCTCCTAATGCTATCCCTCCACCTTCACCCCACCCCATGACAGGCCCCAGTCTGTGATGTTCCCCTTCCTGTGTCCAAGTGTTCTCATTGTTCAATTTCCACCTATGAGTGAGAACATGCAGTGTTTGGTTTTCTATCCTTGCGATATTTTGCTGAGAATGATGGTTTCCAGCTTCATCCATATCCCTGCAAAGGACATGAACTCATCCTTTTTTATGGCTTCATAGTATTCTGTGGTGTATATGTGCCACATTTTCTTAATCCAGTCTATCATTGATGGACATTTGGGTTGGTTCCAAGTTTTTGCTGTTGTGAATAGTGCCACAATTTTTATTGTGAACTATAATACTGGTATCTATTCACATCAAATTACCCATATTTTTGTACTATAGGTATTTTGCAAACTGAAAAAAAATAGGGAATATTAGGGAATATTGTTAGCTTCTTTCATTTACTTAATGTTGAATATGGGCATTTTGCAGGTTTATTTTGGAGCTTCTATATCTCATACCCCAAGAACAGCCAAATGGTTAATACAAATGTTCTCAATGTATTAATAGTCATTGGTTTCAAAAGTTTGCTTTCAACACTGTTCTCAGGCCAAGTCATTTAATTTTCTTGTCTTAATTTTTTTCATTTTCTAAGTGCCATCACTGTGACTGCTTTATGAGGCGAAGTGAAAGTTCATCAAATTTTATTCAAAATACATTTGAATGTTAAAATGAAAAGTACCAAGTACCTATTACATAGGGCATTGTTTTATGTAGTGATAACATAGTGAATTATAGTGTAGACATGTCTATTCCAAAGGGTAACTCAAATTGCTATTTTACCATCTCCCAGAATGATGTTCTTGGAGGAAGTTTGTACTTCACCCAGAATCCAGGCCTTTTCACAGCATTCAGACGTATTTGGGGCAGCCTGGAAGACCTAATACCCACATTGTTGTGCATTAGTTTGTGTGTGGAAATTGCTTTTCTGAAACAATGGATTTTGTAGATGGACCCTAAAGTGGGGAAAGGGACATCTGTGTGAAAACTACAATTTCTTTATCAAGATGTAAGATTAAAGGTAGGAATGTGGCTAGATAATAATTTAAATTGTTCTGTGGATTACTTGAGGTGTGCTTTGTTTTTTTTTCAAATTCTACTTTCTGTCCTTGACCCTTCTCCATTTCAGATGTTACATATGAGCAATACTTGGTTTTGGGAAAGCTGATTGTTATATAATCAAAGAACAAAGATATCAATTTTTTGGCTTTTATGTTCTGAAGCTGTGGCCCAAGTGGAAGACTGTGCAGTTGAGTAGAACCACCTTTTCCCTTCAAAGAGATAAAGATTTTCTGAATTCAGGAGGAAAAGGAGAATTGGAAAGGAATGGGAAAGTAAAACATAGAACAAGGTCTCCAAGAAAGAGATACCAGAAAAACTGAGAGGTCTTTTCCCACAGTAGCCAAGAAGATTTCTTCCTCTAGGCATGACACTGCATGAGAACAGTCAAAACGGAGATGATATGCTGGGGAAAGAGGAAGGGAAATGAAAACTAAACAAACTGAGTGTATCTGAAAGGTTTGAGTTCAGCTTTAATTAGAAAGACTGTATTTTACACTTACACTTCTAGACAGAATGGGGCTTCGTGAGTTCAGCTTTTTAAAAATGAAGAAAGTTAAATTTTTTACATCCTTTTTGGGCTTCATTTGCCATTAAGGTTTGACTGTCAGAGTCCATGTAAGGGCAGATGGCAAGGCCAGTCCTCAATCTTTTCCTGCCTTCCATTTGACTAACTAACACCTTGCTTCTGACATCCTATTACTGGCCAAGTTAGCTGTCATATTGAACTGAACATGCAGCTGTCACTGTGGCCCTCATCACCATGCTACTCTCCACTGTATTCAGTCTTGTCCATGTGCTTTCCTTTCTTGGTAAGCATTTTTTTTCTTTTCTCATGTATGATTCTCTTAGGGCACTATGAGGTTATCTCATAAACTATTCAGATTCAAGTTAAAGTTTTGTTTTTCTGCTTTGATATATATGTATGTGTATATATATGGAAAATATACTCTTATCTGTAATAATAGTCTAATATCAAGTATTAAGCAAAGTAATAATTAGCCTTTCAGCATTATTTTGATATGTTGGAGGCCAGGGATAGAGACATACTAAGGCAAATTAGTAGAAGGCTAGTCTCAAATATCTGCTGGGCATCACAGTTCTCCTAATGCCCAATTCTTCTCAGTGCTCATGAGTTTAGAGTTCTTTGCCGGGGCTCCAAAATTAGCCTCAGGTAGACTTCCATGGAATCAAAATGTCTCATGATCCAGCAGATATTAGACTGCTTGATTAGCGGCAAGAAAGCAAGCTTGAAATTATTAGTGGAGAAAAACGGAATATGATTGCCATTTTCCCAGAATCACCTGATTTATTTCTTTAATAATGTCTTACATTTTTAAAGAGTCTGATCTGTTTTGTATATAGCTAGTTTGTCATTGCAAACTCATAAATAGACTTAATGCTGGTATCTTGGAATTAGTCACTTCCATATTCAGTCAACTAATCGGTAAGCAGAATCTAATCTAGACCCACACTATTTCGTTATAATCTGCAACTACTTCTTACTTTGCAATGGCCCTATAGCTGCTGTAGTTACCTAGTTTTACCTAAGCAGATCATGTGTCTCGAGTAGACATTCCTCAAAGTAGGAAGATAATAATGCACTGAGGGTAAAAATAAATTGAAGAACAACTCTGAAAGACCTTTAGAAATAGTTTAACTTTGAATGGGCATGACACTAATGGAGCACATACTATTTCAATTGCCATTGAAAGTAATGGCAAAAACTGCAGTAACTTTTGCACCAACCTAATAAACTTTCATTAGGTGCCAGAGAAGAACTGTTTTCCACTTCTCAGGTATTTCAGAACTAGTGTAGTCTCATCTGCAGGTACACTGGCAGGTACACTGAAGGGCACATCAAACTCTACTATTACATTTTTCACAACTAGAAATAGGGTAGAGCTTCCCACACATCTGCCCACACTAATGTTATTAGTTTAAAATGGAAAAACTTCCATGGCATTAACTGCTTTTTATTCTCAATTTTATCAGATTAAGATATAGAATTGCATATGAAACTTTTTTCCTTTGGGGACATAATTTTGGAGGAACAAAGTCAGGAATATTATTTGGTGGAATGTTCCTTAAAATTTCTATTAAAATGCTGACTATCTGAGAAATGGAGAGTATGTGAAGAAGGAAATTCCTCATACTATGGTCTGCTAAAATATTAAATTATATTACCTCTCACTTTAGCAGTGGTAAGCACTGCTTTGTTTAACGCATTAACTCCAGATGCTACGAAATGCTCAATTCATTTAGGGGAGCTCAGATTTCCTGCAGGATGGCTCATGGTTCCACTCTTTTTGTAATACACATGCTTTAGCACTGTAGCTAATGGCTACAACATGTATATTTGAAATAGTACTTCCATTTTATTTCCCGGTAGGCACTCCTTGAGCTACCGGGGACTAATGTGTATAAAATCTCAGTGATTGAAAATCAGAGGTAGTACACTGAAGTGTTTAAACCATACCCCCAGAAAAATGCATTGAATATTTTCAGTGAATAATTCCGTTTATTCCTCCTCTCATTTCTAGAAATGTCAATAAATATTTGTTGGGGTTGCCATAGTATAGTGGTTATAATAATATTCAATAATAACTGCTAACTTACATAGCAGTTATGTGCCATATGTTATTCTAAAATTTTAATATGTCTTAGCTCATTTTATCTTCCTGAAAACCCTATGAGATAAGTACTGTTATTTATCTGTCACTTGCCTAAGATTACACAGCAGGTGGCAGAACTGGGATTTAAGCCCAGTGATCTAATTCCAGACTTAGAGTCTTCATTATCTTATGAGCTTTGAAGCTTTCCTGTAATCACTCTGTACCTCAGTTTCCTCAACTCTAAAATAGGAATAAATAAATCAAGGTCAATAAAGCACTTAGCATTTGGCATAAAGCAAGCATTCAAGAAATAGCTACTATTATGACAATAGTAATGATCATTAAATATATATTATATAACAGGTGTGAGTCTAAATATCCTTTAGTGTATCTTACAATCTAGGAGATGGATTATATTAAATAAAAAGTTACAGGAGTGATCAGTGCTTCCAAGACGAATAAGGTACATTGGGAAAACATGATGAGGACTTAATATAACCTTTAGGTCAGGAAAAGTCTCCCTATGGAAGTGACATTTAAGTAACATGATGAGGACTTAATGTCATCTTTAGGTGAGAAAAATGTCATCTTTAGGTGAGAAAAAATTTCTCTATGGAAATGACTACTTTTCCTCACCTATAGATTACATTAAGTCCTCATCATGTTTATCCAAGGTACTATATATATATATATATATATATATGCATGTGTGTGTGTGTGTGTATATATATATAATCCATAGACTTAGATATATTAAACCATATATATATAATATATATATAAACCATATATATATAAACCATATATATATATAAACCATATATATAGCCCTGGACTAGGCCTATGGCACTCTCTCTCTATATGTGTGTGTGTATATATATATCTCTCCATAGACCTATATATAAAGCCATATATATATATAACCATATATATATATACACATGTAAATAGGCTTAGTCCAGGGGCTAGAAGATCCAGGACCTTCTAGTCCCAGTTAAGGATTTAGGATTTATCCCAAGAGCAACTGGAGCTATTTAAAGAATTTAAGCAGGAGAGTGAGGTAATCAGATTTTGATGTTAAGATCACTCTCAGTGCTATGTAAAGAATAGAACAGACCTAGACTAGATTGGATACATAGAAATCAATTACGAGGCTATTTCAACAGCCCCATGAGAGATAATGGTGCCCTGGTAAGGGTGATGGCACTAGGAAAGGAGATTCTTCTTGATGGATTCAAGAACTATGCAAAGTCTAGACTAAAGAATGAATAGGCAAATTGCATCCTTCTGTCTAGCCTCTTTTTCCCTGCTTTTTCCTAATTGCCATGAAAATGGATTCTATCTCTGGGTTATAACTGCTACCATAGGTTCCGACCCAACTCCCCTGCTGTCTTCTCCTGTACTCTGTCTTCTCCTGTACTCTCACTTCTAAATTTGCCTTTAAATCTCCCTACATTGCCACTGCCCTTTCCACTTCTTGCTCTCACCTTTTTGCTATTCAAGGATATTCTGGAACTATCTTGAGCAAATCGTCTTCTACATGAAAATTTTTAAATGAACACACATTTTGTTTTCTAACATTAAAAAATGGCATTTTCAATAACATAACATTTCAATAACATAACATCTTAGTCTTTTCCAGCAGAGGTAGCTCAATTAATCTGTTTCTAGTCACCGATTAAATAAGCAGATGAGGTTATTCTCTTTATTTCTACCAGGAACCAATCTTATGGGCAATACTGCAGAGTCAGGTTGAAGTCATATTTAGGAAAGTCTTGGTAACCATACTGATACATTTACTCTTGTTTAATTTATCACTAAATGGTCAGAATGGCTTTAAAAGAACAGTACATGATTAGGCCACACCTCAGGAAGATCAACCTGTCGTGGTAGGTAATACAATTTGGGGTGAAAAACAGATTAAAAGTTGACATTGTAATTATTGTGCTGGATAGAAAAACCATGAAATCTAAGTTACATAAATTTTTATTTGAATCTTGCCTCAGTAATTTATTTAAATTAACATGTTAAAATTGAAACTGTAATGTGAGGGGATTTGTAGCTGGGCCTTTGGGAGATGATTAGGTCATGAGAATAAAGCCTTCATGAAGGGAGTTAGTGCCTTTATAAAAGGGATTCCACAGAGACTGCTTGCCCCTTTCATACTGTGAACTTACAGTGAGAAAATCGATATCTATTAAGTGTATGGCCCTCACCAAACATCAACTCAGCTAGAGTCTTGATCTTGGGTTTCCTAGCCTCTGGAACTGTTACAATTAAATTGTTGTTGTTTGTAAGACATTTAGTCTAAATACAATGCAATGATATTTGACGGCATTAGAAGGCATTACAGAAAAAAAAACAAATAACATTATGCTTTTAAAAAGATGACTGCAATACTTACAGTTAAAGATGGTGAATTGGTAGAAATTGATACCATGCAAGGTATAGAAAACTTTAAGAAATCATTAATATTTTGAATTAGATAATTAAAGGTACTGCACCAATAACCCAAGAATACAATCACATAAACTGAATAGAGATCCTATGATATTAAAATGTGATGATAGAATAGAATGCTCACAAAATGACTGGATGATCAAGTTGGGAAAATCTTCCAGAGGGTCGAGCAAAAAGACCAAGAGATATGAAACACAGGAGATCAAAGACAAGAAAATTAGGGGACTACTTCATTAGGTCTACCCTACATATAATAGGAATTCCTGAAAGAGAAAATGGAGAAGTAGGAATTATCAGAGAAACAAATTTCTCACAACTGAGTGTTAAAAATTGGTAGACTCACAGGATTAACTGAGTGACCAGCACTAAAGATGGAGATGGTCCATGTCAAGGCATATTATTTTAAAATTTTAGAACACTGAGGAAAAATATTCCAGAATTAACAAGAAAAAGTTTTATGCAACTTATCAAAATTGCAATAGTTTCAGACTTTTCAAAAATAATACTGGAACCTAGAAGACAAGCAATGCGTTAAAAATTCTGAGTAAAAACATTTTCCAATCTACTCTATCATACTTGGTTAAACTGTCAATTAAGAATAAGGATAGATTAAGACATTTTCAGATATGCACGATGTCTAAAAAAATTTACCTGTCATTGCCTTTTTCTCAGAAAGCTATCAGAGAATTTATTCCACAAAAAAGAGGAATAAACGAAGGAGGAGGAAGTATAGGTTTCATAAAACAGAGCACAGATACCAAAGAGAAGCAAAGAGAATCTTCAGGATGAAGCAGTGGATGCCAGAGTGACAGCCGTATATCAGGCTTAAGCCAGTGCAGAAAGAATACTTGAGAGGATTTTGGAGGAAATTTCTTTAAGAAGATGAAATAGAGACTATGTCCTATGTTTGAATGTGCTTAAGGGAGAATCACTTAGGTGAGGAATTGTAGAGATTAAATTTATTATAAGTATTTAGAATATTAATTCTCCTTAATAAAACATGTATGGCTCAGCTATAAGTAGCATTTGTACAGTCATGATAATATAAATATTGCATACTTATATAACACAAATTACAATAACCTATATTAGAGGGCCGAAGGTATAAAAAATGAGTATGTGGTTTCTGGAGGAGAATCGTAAAAGAGCCAAATCCTCATCTTTTATAGATGGAAATGAATAGATGATGTCCAAAAGTGAAAATTTAAGAAGTACTATATTACATAAATATAGCATGGTTTTGTACACACACAGACACACATACATCAAGGTAAATACCAAATGAAAGTAATTAATTCTAATGCGCATGATATTGCTATGAACTAGGGGACTTCTTGGAAGTAAAACTAGTAGAATTAAACTTCATTTTTTAAGCCATTAACATGTATAACTATTCTTCCTGTTTTGCTGAGAGTGGATTGTGGTGCAGAGAAAGTAAGCATGAAAGGAGGAAGGGTATTGCAGCCATCAGGGGGATAATAATGCCATTAATCCTAATAACACCAGAGCATTACAGTAGTAGATGTTGGGAAGTTTTCCATTTGTCTGATTACCAGACTGTCAGGATGGATACCAGACTGTCAGGATGGATAATGGCAATCGGGGCTAGAGTGTTACTAGTAAGAGGGGTCAAGATGCATCTGTTTGGAATCAGTCTTGATGGTGGTGTCAATGGAATTTGGAGATAAGAAAAACAGGAGAAAAGGAAAAATAATGAATGTACTATTTTGGCTGTTTGATCAACTAGGTGGACCAGAGTCCTATTCCTGAGATAAGAATACTGGAAAGAGAAGCGGTTTCAGGAGAAAAAAAAAATTGTTCATGTTCAATCAGAATTAACTACCAGACATTCAAGTGCAGAGGTTATGTAGGCATTTAATAGCTACTTGTATACCTACCGTTCTTCCCCGTGAAACCCTAACCTGCTGAGTAGCAGGACTCAGGAGCCTAACGACTTTAGAGCCTAAAGAGAGATGAAGGGAGGTAACAGCATTAGGTTTGAAATTCCTAGTCCTCAGTAACTCACTGGTGATAACGGGTTCTTGTTGCTTCAGTCTTTTTGTTGCCTCCAGTAAAATATAATAATAATTCTTGTCACCTAAGTTCACTGAAGGAATACTGTGAGAATCAATGAGATATCTGTAAAGCAAACTGAGCTTTTGAAGGAAGAAAGCTGTTTTATAAATTATGAGATATTAGAGCATTGGGAGGAGTGAGGTCCCATCTAGAAATATACTGTGCCTGTTCAATCAGAAGAAACATGCGAGCCTTAGGTAAACTGGTGGACCTGTCTTAAAGTTGTGAAGGTTTTTTTTTTTATTCCTTGTCTTGTTCTCTGTCTTCCATTGTCTTCATTCATGGATAGATAATATGTGAATCCTAAAGTGTCTGGTATGAGGTGGGGTGGAGGGCTTTAATGTACAAAGTGATTTGAATGAAGATAGTATAATATATCCCAGTTACTAAAGGTACTGAGCAAAAAAAAAAGAAAAAAAAAAAAAGAAAAGCATAAAAATTTGATGAGGACTGCCATTTGCTGCCTTTTTCTCTTCTGCTCTGCTTAACTACCTGTCTGCCTTCTATCTGTTTTAGTTTCTCTGCTTTACTCTATTTCTGTTTTCTTTCTTTTTTTCATGTATTTCAATCATTTTGCCAATACATAAGCAGATAAAGAAGTTTGTCTGTTAGGTCACCATGTTTAGGTTTTCCTGACATTTTATAATCTGTAAATATTCCTCTGAAAAAGAAAGCTCAGAAGTTGCACGATTTCAGTTTACATAAGAAATCTTAGAATCTTAGAATGTGATATTGACAAAGCAGTAAATTAAGAATATACTATTCTAAATTGCCTAATTTATCTAGAAGTTTCTTCTTATTCATTTGCCATTGAAAAACTAAGAGTGAGAGTATGATTTAGTGATTTTATAGGCACCAACAAATGAAAAGCATTTTCAACTTACAGTCTAAAAGAACCTCTGCCCTGCTGCTTATTAGATTTGGCAAGTTACCTAAGCTCTATAAACAAAATTTTCTTATGTATACAATGCCAGTAAATAGAACCTATGCATAAGCTTATTCTGAGGATTATAAAGGGAATTATTATAATGTGATAAATAAAGCACTTGCTGCTAACTACTTGTACTTTTATTATAATTACTTGTCTTACATATTTACTGCTTATATATTCATTTAATATGAATTTAAGACTTAAGAGTATGCTATGCAATATGTGTGTATATGAAGTTTATGGGAGACAGAATGTGAATTATTTACACCTGTATACATAGGATGAACTGGGTTAAGAAAGAAGCTGATAAGTTAGCCTAGGTGAACACTTAACACCTTATTCACTAAGCCCAAAACAAGACAAAGATATTACAAGAAAATAAAACTGGAAACAAATTTCCTTCATGAAAATAGATGCAAAAATTTTTACCTAGGATTTAATATTTAGCATATTAGTATATTGTATTTTCCAAAAAAGATTGTATATTATTGCCAGATTATGTTTGTTCCAGAATATGATTAATTTAACATTTGAGAATCAACCAGTGCATTTCCCAATATTAAAAAACAAAAGAAAAAAGCATTATGAACATCTCAATAGTTGCTAAAGAGCATTTTGCAAACTACATACACAATATAAAAACTGTCGGTCATTTGAATAAAGGGAATATTATTCAACCCAAATGAAGGTATCTACAAAAAGAATCTGCTAGCATTGTATTTAATAATGAAGCACTGTATGCTCTCTCCCTAAAGAGGGGAAAACGGCAAGGATATCTGCCGTTAAGACTTTGTTTAACATTGTTCCAGAAGTGCTAGTTGGTGTAATCATGCAGGGGGGAAGAAAAGCATACATTGGAAAAGAAAATAAACTGTGATTATTCACAGACAACATAATCATTTGTGTAGAAAATCCTCAGGCACTACCAAAAATGCTAAAATAACTAACAAGTGAGTTTTGCAAGTTTTCAAGATACAGGTCAATGTACAAAAACTCGTGTTTCTATATTCTAACAATAAACACTCAGAAATTAAAATTTAAAATACCACTTACAATAGTATAAAAAAATAGGGATAAATTTGGCAAAAGATATGCTAGGCCTGCATACTGAAATCTGCAAAACTGGGTGGAGGGAATTTGAGTGAATAGAAAGCTATACTATATGTATGGATCTGAAGATTAATATTGTAATCAATTCTCCCAAAATTGTTCTACAGATTTAACTCAATCCCATTTAAACATGAGATTTTTGGGAGAAGGGACAAAAATTGACAAGGAGATTGTAAAATTTATATGATGGGCAGTACCAAGAGTATTCAAAACAATTTTGGAAAAAAAACCACAATTGGGTAGATGAAAAGATGGTAGTCTTACACTATCTGACTTGAAGTTATTATAAAGCTACAGTCATTAAGACAGTGTAGCATTTACATAAAGTTTAGTGATGAATGAAAAACAACAGATTCTTTGAATATATATTCAATATATATTAAACATGTTATACATATATTAAGATATATGACTATATATGTTAATATATATGACTATATTATGTATATTTTATATATGACATATATTTATATATTACATATGATATACATATAAATATATTATAAATATGTTTGTTATATATTATAAATATATATGAATATGTAAAAATATATATCCTATATAAAATATATAAAAAATATAAAAATATATATCCTATATATATGAATATATATTTTTACATATTCATATATATAGGATATATGTATATATCTCCAATTGATTTTCAACAAAGAAAAAGATGCCAAAGAAATTCAATGTGGGAAAAGATGGTTTCTTCAACCAGTGGTGCTGGAACGATTGGACATCCACATGCAAAAAATGAACGTTGACTTATACCATAGACAAAGATTATTTGAAATGCAATAAATGCCTAATGATAAAAGCAAAATTAGAAACCTTCTAAAAGAAAACAGAAAAATCACATGACATAGAACAGGCAAAAATGTCTTAAATAAACAAAAATATTAGGTTGGTACAAAAATAATTACAGTTTTTCTATTAAAAGTCATGACAAAAACCACAATTACTTTTACACCAACCTAATAAAAGCATGGACTAGGAAAGAAAAAAAAACAGTATTGGATTTCATCAAAATAAAACATATTTGTTTTCTAAAACGTCCCATTTACAAAATGAAAAGACAAGTCAAAGACTGGGAGAACGTATTGACAAAACACATATTCAACAAAGGACTTGTATTTGCATTCATGAAGAACTTTTATAACTAAATAATAAGATAAACAACCCAGTTTAAAAGGCAAAATATTCTGACAGACTTTTTACTAAAAAGGATACATAGGCAGCATATAAACACATTTAAAATGCTGAACATTATTAGTCATTATGGAAATACAAGTAAATTTCCAACAAGATACTACTACTCATGCTCTACAATGACCACAGTAAAAACCCATTATGCAGTCACTAAAATGGATAAAATTAGACTAAGCATACCAAGTATTGGCAAGAATCTGGAGCAATTATAGTTCTCATATCCTGCAGGTAGACATATAAAATGTTGAAAACTCTTTGGAAAACAGTCCAGTAGTTCCTAAAAATTTTAACATAATCTTACCATGCAACCTAGCTATTACTCTCCTAGATCATGTATTCAGTAAAAATGAAGGTGTATATTCAACAATGATTTGTACACAAATGATAATAGCAATTTTATTCTCAATATCCCAGAGTTAGAAACAACCCGAATGTCTATCAGATGAATTAATTTAAAAAATTGTAGCATAACCATAAAATTAAATGATTTATCAATAAATGGGAATAAACTGATGAATGCAACAACATGGATGAATCTTAAAATTGTTATGCTGCGTGAAAGAGACCTGACCAAATAAGGAGTATATACTGATTTATTTCATTTATATAAAATTCTAAAAAAGGAAATCTAATACATAGGACCAGAAAGCAGATCTGATTTTGCCTGTGAAAAAGCAGATCTGATTTTGCCTGTGAATGGGGCTGGAAGGGAGGATGCTTTACAAAGTGTCAGAAAAAAGATTTTGGTGGTAATGAAACGTTCGTTATCTTGAATGTGGTGATGATTTCATGGGTTTATATATAGGTTAAAACTCATCAGTTGGTAGAATTTAAATATGTCCCTTTCATTGTATATTACCTATACATTGATAAAGCCCTATGATAAAATAATACATATAAATGTACTTTAAAAAAATAATTTATAAATTGTTATATATAATTTAATAAAATAAAAACATTTTCTTTATTAAAAATTAATAATAAAAGAATACCGCGAAGGCCCGCGGCGGGTGTTGACGCGATGTGATTTCTGCCCAGTGCTCTGAATGTCAAAGTGAAGAAATTCAATGAAGCGCGGGTAAACGGCGGGAGTAACTATGACTCTCTTAAGGTAGCCAAATGCCTCGTCATCTAATTAGTGACGCGCATGAATGGATGAACGAGATTCCCACTGTCCCTACCTACTATCCAGCGAAACCACAGCCAAGGGAACGGGCTTGGCGGAATCAGCGGGGAAAGAAGACCCTGTTGAGCTTGACTCTAGTCTGGCACGGTGAAGAGACATGAGAGGTGTAGAATAAGTGGGAGGCCCCCGGCGCCCCCCCGGTGTCCCCGCGAGGGGTCCGGGGCGGGGTCCGCCGGCCCTGCGGGCCGCCGGTGAAATACCACTACTCTGATCGTTTTTTCACTGACCCGGTGAGGCGGGGGGGCGAGCCCCGAGGGGCTCTCGCTTCTGGCGCCAAGCGCCCGGCCGCGCGCACAAAAAACCCTTCAAAAAATCAATGAATCCAGGAGCTGGTTTTTTGAAAGGATCAACAAAATTGATAGACCGCTAGCAAGACTAATAAAGAACAAAAGAGAGAAGAATCAAATAGACACAATAAAAAATGATAAAGGGGATATCACCACCGATCCCACAGAAATACAAACTACCATCAGAGAATACTACAAACACCTCTACGCAAATAAACTAGAAAATCTAGAAGAAACGGATACATTCCTTGACACATACACTCTCCCAAGACTAAACCAGGAAGAAGTTGAATCTCTGAATAGACCAATAACAGGAGCTGAAATTGTGGCAATAATCAATAGTTTACCAACCAAAAAGAGTCCAGGACCAGATGGATTCACAGCCGAATTCTACCAGAGGTACAAGGAGGAACTGGTACCATTCCTTCTGAAACTATTCCAATCAATAGAAAAAGAGGGAATCCTCCCTAACTCATTTTATGAGGCCAGCATCATTCTGATACCAAAGCCGGGCAGAGACACAACCAAAAAAGAGAATTTTAGACCAATATCCTTGATGAACATTGATGCGAAAATCCTCAATAAAATACTGGCAAAACGAATCCAGCAGCACATCAAAAAGCTTATCCACCACGATCAAGTGGGCTTCATCCCTGGGATGCAAGGCTGGTTCAATATACGCAAATCAATAAATGTAATCCAGCATATAAACAGAGCCAAAGACAAAAACCACATGATTATCTCAATAGATGCAGAAAAAGCTTTTGACAAAATTCAACAACCCTTCATGCTAAAAACTCTCAATAAATTAGGTATTGATGGGACGTATTTCAAAATAATAAGAGCTATCTATGACAAACCCACAGCCAATATCATACTGAATGGGCAAAAACTGGAAGCATTCCCTTTGAAAACTGGCACAAGACAGGGATGCCCTCTCTCACCGCTCCTATTCAACATAGTGTTGGAAGTTCTGGCCAGGGCAATCAGGCAGGAGAAGGAAATAAAGGGTATTCAATTAGGAAAAGAGGAAGTCAAATTGTCCCTGTTTGCAGACGACATGATTGTTTATCTAGAAAACCCCATTGTCTCAGCCCAAAATCTCCTTAAGCTGATAAGCAACTTCAGCAAAGTCTCAGGATACAAAATCAATGTACAAAAATCACAAGCATTCTTATACACCAACAACAGACAAACAGAGAGCCAAATCATGAGTGAACTCCCATTCACAATTGCTTCAAAGAGAATAAAATACCTAGGAATCCAACTTACAAGGGATGTGAAGGACCTCTTCAAGGAGAACTACAAACCACTGCTCAAGGAAATAAAAGAGGATACAAACAATTGGAAGAACATTCCATGCTCATGGGTAGGAAGAATCAATATCGTGAAAATGGCCATACTGCCCAAGGTCATTTACAGATTCAATGCCATCCCCATCAAGCTACCAATGACTTTCTTCACAGAATTGGAAAAAACTACTTTAAAGTTCATATGGAACCAAAAAAGAGCCCGCATCGCCAAGTCAATCCTAAGCCAAAAGAACAAAGCTGGAGGCATCACGCTACCTGACTTCAAACTATACTACAAGGCTACAGTAACCAAAACAGCATGGTACTGGTACCAAAACAGAGATATAGATCAATGGAACAGAACAGAGCCCTCAGAAATAATGCCGCATACCTACAACTATCTGATCTTTGACAAACCTGAGAAAAACATGCAATGGGGAAAGGATTCCCTATTTAATAAATGGTGCTGGGAAAACTGGCTAGCCATATGTAGAAAGCTGAAACTGGATCCCTTCCTTACACCTTATACAAAAATCAATTCAAGATGGATTAAAGATTTAAACGTTAGACCTAAAACCATAAAAACCCTAGAAGAAAACCTAGGCATTACCATTCAGGACATAGGCGTGGGCAAGGACTTCATGTCCAAAACACCAAAAGCAATGGCAACAAAAGACAAAATTGACAAATGGGATCTAATTAAACTAAAGAGCTTCTGCACAGCAAAAGAAACTACCATCAGAGTGAACAGGCAACCTACAACATGGGAGAAAATTTTCGCAACCTACTCATCTGACAAAGGGCTAATATCCAGAATCTACAATGAACTCAAACAAATTTACAAGAAAAAAACAAACAACCCCATCAAAAAGTGGGCGAAGGACATGAACAGACACTTCACAAAAGAAGACATTTATGCAGCATGAAAAAATGCTCATCATCACTGGCCATCAGAGAAATGCAAATCAAAACCACTATGAGATATCATCTCACACCAGTTAGAATGGCGATCATTAAAAAGTCAGGAAACAACAGGTGCTGGAGAGGATGTGGAGAAATAGGAACACTTTTACACTGTTGGTGGGACTGTAAACTAGTTCAACCATTGTGGAAGTCGGTGTGGCGATTCCTCAGGGATCTAGAACTAGAAATACCATTTGACCCAGCCATCCCATTACTGGGTATATACCCAAAGGACTATAAATCATGCTGCTATAAAGACACATGCACACGTATGTTTATTGCGGCATTATTCACAACAGCAAAGACTTGGAACCAACCCAAATGTCCAACAATGATAGACTGGATTAAGAAAATGTGGCACATATACACCATGGAATACTATGCAGCCATAAAAAATGATGAGTTCATGTCCTTTGTAGGGACATGGATGAAACTGGAAACCATCATTCTCAGTAAACTATCGCAAGAACAAAAAACCAAACACCGCATATTCTCACTCATAGGTGGGAATTGAACAATGAGATCACATGGACACAGGAAGGGGAATATCACACTCTGGGGACTGTTGTGGGGTGGGGGGAGGGGGGAGGGATAGCATTGGGAGATATACCTAATGCTAGATGACGAGTTAGTGGGTGCAGCACACCAGAATGGCACATGTATACATATGTAACTAACCTGCACAATGTGCACATGTACCCTAAAACTTAAAGTATAATAAAAAAAAAATTAAAAAAAAAAAAAAAAAAAAAAAAGAATACATGGAGAGAAATACCAAATTTATTAATACAAAAACTCAACATTTGAAAGATGTTAATTTCCTCCTAATTTGTCTAAAATTTTAATACAAACCAAACCAAAATCCCGACAGTTTTTCTGGTGGAATTCTACAAATACGTGGAAGGGTGTAGGCCAAGAATATTTTGAAGGCAATTTTGAAAACAACCCAAACATAAGAAATATTTAAACATAAGATATATTAAAAAGTATAGTATTTTCCCACAGCAATCAAGAGAAAGCAAACCCATAGAAGAAAGTAAAAAGATCAAAAATAGGTTGACATATTTTTCAAAACTTGATATATGACAGTAAAGCACAAATTACTAAACTTATAGATTCTTCAATAAATAATAGAAAAATTGATTATATACTTGTAAACAATAAATTTTCCTATTTAGACTACACTTCAGTGTCTTTCAGGTGTTAATATTTCTGAAGTCTATCCGCCTTCTGAGACTGCTGTCAGCACATGCACCAGCCTAAGAATGAGTGCCTTCTTAAATGTCGCATCCTAGGTACCTCACTTTACCCTGGTCACTACCTTGGCCACCCTTCACTTTGAACTGGCATCAAAATGGCTATGCTCTCCATGTGATAATGAACTGTTACAGTTTACCAGCTCTCAGAGGAACAAACCTGGTTTCCCATCAGCTGGGGGTTCAAGGAAACTCAAATCTAATAATGAAGTGATACAGCTCTGATTTAGTAGCGCTTCGAAATGAAGGGCAGAAAGCAGCAATAGTATGCTCTAGCAGATGGTAAAATAATCCTTACATTATTTCTTATAATAATCCTTATATTATTTCTGCAAATACTGTTTTCAAATGTAATGGATAGTGCAATTACATAGTCTAAGTAAATAAGAAACAAAACAAGCTATATATGATTAAACAAAATTTAAAATAAGACAGTGGTTAGCTTTGGAAAGGAGGATAGGATAGGGGAATACGGGATGGGGAAGATAATGCAGACATCGATAATGGTCTAGCAGTAAATTCACACCTGGTTATTATAGCGTTATGTTTCACAAGTTAATATATATACTACGTAAAATGTTATGCATCTATTTCCAAAATAAAAAGGAGATTAGAAACAGTAAAATTTGAGGACAATGAGCAATATTGATATAGTAGCAGATCACAGGCAAATAATTATAGCCTAAATTAATAAATACCTCTACAAATCAGTAAGACAAAAATTATGACGAATAGTTAGCAAATCATATAGACAAGCCCAATAAAAACATTAATAATAAGTAAACATGAGTGTTGAGGCATATGCAAATTGAAATAAGGAGATAGATAGATATAATTTCAAACTCATCAGGTTTGCAAAGATTTAAAAGGATGACGACAATACCAAAATTTGGTGACTGTGGGGGGACAGAAACTCTCGCACAGATGGCAGAACTATAAACAAGTGCAGCCATCTTAGAAAGAAATTTGGCAATATCAAAGATGTAAATATTTTATGACTAGCAATCCTAGATCTGAATGTATACCTTAGAGAAACTTATGTACCTTAGAGAAACTTATGTAATGGATGTTTATTTCAACATCAGCTACATACTGATAAATAATTTGTGGAACATTTGTACAATGTAATGCTATATATGTGTTTAAAATAAATGAACTAAGTTTATGTATTAATAAGGATATATCAAAAATAATGAGTTTTAAAATAATTTATAAAATCACATAAACAGTATAAAAAATTTATGCAAAGATATGAGTGCTGACACAATATATATTTTATGGATCTCTACATATTAAATGTGCATGAACCAAAGAATATTTTGATTTTATCTGTAATGTTTAATTCATTTAAAAATATCTGAGACAAATACAACAAAATCTTAACATTTGTTAACTCTGGGATGTGGCTCATGCCTCTTTTTAAAATCCATTGTTTCTATACTTTACAAAATGTTGTAGATATCTTTAAGAGGCCTTTGAGGAAATTGATGAAATCTTTAAATACTTGTTGCAAAAGAGCTTGGCCTTTATAACTATGCTATGAAAGTCAAATATTATGTGAAAGATATTCGTATCATACTTAAAGAAGAACATAAATGACCTGATGGAGCTGAAAAACACAGCACAAGAACTTCATAAATCATACACAAGTATCAATAGCCGAATCGATCAAGCAGAAGAAAGGATATCAGAGGTTGAAGATCAACTTAATGAAATAAGGCATGAAGACAAGATTAGAGAAAAAAGAATGAAACAGAATGAACAAAGCCTCCCAGAAATATGGGACTATTTGAAAAGACCAAGCCTATGTTTGATTGGTGTACCGGAAAATGACCAGGAGAATGGAACCAAGTCGGAAGACACTCTTTGGGATATTATTCAGGAGAACTTCCCCAATCTAACAAGACAGGCCAACATTCAAATTCAGGAAATACAGAGAATGCCACAAAGATACTCCTCGAGAAGAACAACCCCAAGACACATAATTGTCAGATTCACCAAGGTTGAAATGAAGGAAAAAGTGTTAAGGGCAGCCAGAGAGAAAGGTCGTGTTACCCACAAAGGGAAGTCCATCAGACTAACAGCAGATCTCTCGGCAGAAACCCTACAAGTCAGAAGAGAATGGGGGCCAATATTCAACATTCTTAAAAGAATTTTCAACCCAGAATTTCATATCCAGCCAAACTAAGCTTCATAAGTGAAGGAGAAATAAAATCCTTTACAGACAAGCAAATGCTGAGAGATATTGTCACCACCAGGCCTGCCTTACAAGAGCTCCTGAAGGAAGCACTAAATATGGGAAGGAAAAACTGGTACCAGCCACTGCAAAAACATATCGAATTGTAAAGACCATTGACACTATGAAGAAACTGCATCAACTAACAGGCAAAATAACCAGCTAGCATCATAGTGACAGGATCAAATTCACACATAACAATATTAAATATAAATATTAAATATAAATGGGCTAAATGCCCCAGTTAAAAGACACAGACTGGCAAATTGGATAAAGAGTCAAGACCCATCTCATGTGCAAAGACACACATAGGCTCAAAATGAAGGGATGGAAGAATATTTACCAAGCAAATGGAAAGTAAAACAAAACAAAACAAAAAAAACAGAAACCAGGAGTTGCAATTCTAGTCTCTGATAAAACAGACTTTGAACCAACAAAGATCAAAAAAGACAAAGAAGGGCATTACATAATGGTAAAGGGATAGAAGAGCTAACTATCCTAAATATATATCCACCCAATACAAGAGCACCCATGTTCATAAAGCAAGTTCTTAGAGACCTACGAAGAGACTTAGACTCCCACACAATAATGGGAGACTTTAACACCCCACTGTCAATATTAGACAGATCAATGAGACAAAAAATTAACAAAGATACTTGGGACTTGAACTCAGCTCTGGACCAAGCGGAACTGAGAGACATCTGCAGAACTCACTACCCCAAATGAACAGAATATACATTCTTCTCAGCACCACATAGCACTTATTCTAAAACTGACCACATAATTGGAAGTAAAACACTCCTCAGCAAATGCAAAAGAACGGAAATTATAACAATCAAATTAGAACTCAGGATTAAGAAACTCACTCAAAACCACACAAGGACATGGAAACCGAACAACCAGCTCCTAAATGACTACTGGGTAAATAATGAAATTAAGGCAGAAATAAATAAGTTATTTGAAACCTGTGAGAACAAAGGCACAATGTATCAGAATCTCTGGGACACAGCTAAAGCAGTGTTTAGAGGGAAATTTATAGCATGAAATGCCCATATGAGAAAATGGGAAAGATCTAAAATCAACACCCTAACATCACAATGAAAAGAACTAGAGAAACAAGAACAAATGAATTCAAAAGCTAGCAGAAAATGATAAAACTAAGATCAGAGCAGAACTAAAGAAGATACAGAAATGAAAAACCCTTCAAAAAATCCATGAATCCAGGAGTTGATTTTTTGAGAAGATTAACAAAATAAATAGACCGCTAGCCAGATTAATAAAGATGACAAGAGAGAAGAATCAAGTAGACACAATAAAAATTATAAACGGGTTATCACCACTGATGCCACAGAAATACAAACTACCATGGAAGAATATTATAAACACCTCTATGCAAATAAACTAGAAAATCTAGAAGAAATGGATAAATTCCTGGACACATACACCCTCCCAAGACTAAGCCAGGAAGAAGTCAAATCCCTGAATAGACCAATAACAAGTTCTGAAATTAAGGCAGTAATTAATAGCCTACCAACAAAAAAAAAAAGCCCAGGACCAGACGGATTCACAGCTAAATTCTACCAGAAGTACAAAGAGGAGCTGGTACCATTCCTTCCAAAACTATTCCAAACAATAGAAAAAGAGGGACTCCTTCCTAACTATTTTACGAGGCTAGAATCATCCTGCTACCAAAACCTGGCAGAGACACATCATGCATAGATTCATATAATTTTAATGGAAAATTTTATGTGAGGAAGAACCATAGATGTGAAATATTATTTGGTTTTATCTTGAATAAGTATATAATTGCAATTATAACCTAAAGTTTGTTCAAATATCAACAAAATATATTTTCATTTTTATGTTTGATATAAAACCTCAAATGTAAAATATTAAGTTCAAGAAAGTTAATTTTGAGTTTAACAAACTTCCATATCTAATTTGCTGAGACAAATATTTTGCTGTCTTTCTAAAAAGAAACTATGTAACAAATATTCAAGTGACAAATACTCATATGGCAAACATTAAATACATTTATAAAAGCAAACATATTCTTTTTTATTTTAAGAAAAATGCACTGCAATTAAGTTAAATAAAATGGAGTTTGAAAAAAGTAGTTTGGTTATTGCAAACACAGAGATCAGAATTATTTATACAAGTCTAATCTAACAATTTGGAAATAGAGCTGCCAGCTGGACACAAATGCAATTAGCAGATCCTTGATTTTATTTGGAGCAGCAATGTATCTAGCCAGATTATATTTTCTAGCCTCAATTGCCCTGAGGGGTGACTAATGAGATACAAATAAAGGTAATTGGGTGGAGTTACCAGAATAGATCTTTAAAAGGTTCTGACTTGTCTGGGAGAACTGTTGCTGTGCCCCTTACCTTCTTCTTTTGTCATCCTGGAAAATGAATGTGATGGCTGGAAATTCAGCAGCCGTCCTATGGTTTTGAGAGCAGAAGACACATGCTTAACATTGTGGAAAGAAAGATAAAACAAGCTTGGCTCCCTAATGACTATGTATAGCTGACATATCAGGACTGGAAAACATAATTTTCTATTTTACTTTAGAAAATAAATCTCTGAAATTTTAAAAATGCTGTAGTCACGACTCTTGTTACTAACAGCTGCATGTAATTACTAATTAATGCAAGGCCTGAAAAATTCATACCAATTAATTAATATATAACCCTCATATGACTGCATATTCATTTGTAGAAGAAAAAATAAGGAATTTGGATTTGATATGGGAATTAAAGTGTCCTGAAAGAAAATCAGATGATCATAATAACATATAAAATTGCTCTGGTAGTTGATGTGATGAGAATCAAGAAAGATGTCGAAAAAACTGATAAAGGCAGTGAAAGCTATGAAAGTTAAAATTTTCAAAGGATGATGCCATTGGTGCTTTAAAAATCTTATTTTAACAGCATTTTAGGGAATATGGGGGAAAGCAAAAAGTTGAGCATAAGATATAGAAGAGAAATGTCAGCGATAAACACAAAAGTGGTTTTTGAAACACAGTTTAGATAACACAGGCAAAGCAATTTTCAATTGCTGAAATTTGCAAGCAGAATTTTTGAAGGATGTCATTTTTAACTTATGTTTGGTGAAGAAATAGTTTATGTTTGGTGAAAAAATCATAAACATAATGATCACATATTATTATGAAAGCACACTGTGCTACACCTGCAAAGGATAAGGAAGATCATATGATGGTCACACTAATGAGAGAATTGAGGCAACCTAATGATTTCTCACAACTAGTTAGTATAGAAACTATGAATAGAATTCACTTCTAATAACCATAGGATATAGAAGTTATAAGATGTATTTTATGGAATATATATAGATTATTCTGAAAATATAGGTTTATGTTTAAATATAAAAACGTTATTTTACTTGACTTAATTTTCTAGTACTACAGGAATGTCTAATGAATAGAGAATTTGCCATCATTTGGCATATGTAAGTCATAAAAGTTTTGGTTCTAAGAAAATCCAAGACTGTAGACTATAATAAGAAAATATTGAGATATACAGAGTCTTAGCTTTATAACAGTCATGTTTGCTGATGCTACTGAGGATAGAATTCCTAGAATATCTACTCAAAAATTTCCTGTTAATTTGCCAAATGATAAAATAAAGCCCAGAAAAAAATTCTTAAAAGTTAAAGATATTTTTGATGAATTAAACATAGCATTAAAGGCAAGTTATCTTTTACCAGAGACCATCCAAGTAATGAATAATGATGGATTAAATCTGCACTTAAGTAGAAGGGAAAAAAATCTAAATTTTGGCAAGTCAAAATAAATGTCTCTGACATTAACCTTTATTCTAGTCTTAAGAAAAATGTGAAATGCTCAGCCATAAACAAAAGATGCCTGTTGAATTCTGGTAGAAATAGTAACATTTAATCAAAAGATTTCAAACTTTGTCGAATTATGTTGTATAAGATCTTTTGGGACTATTTAATGTGTTCTGTTGCTATTGCCTGTTGATTTTTTTTGTGCTCTAAAACAGTTTGTGTAACATGGAGAATTTTTATGTCTTGAATGTTTGTCTATACCACTGGTAATGCAATAACATATCAAGTATTTTTGGAGCTATTTCTTTGAAAAAATTGTATATTTTTTCATACTCACTGAAATATTGATATTTTCTTTTAGAATAAATTATAATAGTTTATATTTCTGAAACCATATATTAAGCGTTTCTCTTCTGTGTCTGTTGATAAAGCTTATTAAGCTTATCAACAACTTACTGTTGAAAAAACAACTCACCGATAAACGCCCAGACAAACCAGTGATGAATCAAAATAAGAAAGTACTGAGTGTGGTTTCTTTGTTACAAGAGCTTGTGTTGAACATTAAATCCACTTAAATATAGCATTAAGAAAAGAATAAATTACAGTCACAGACATGAATCTAAATGTTATAAATCTTTATAAAATAGAAATAACAGTGTAAGAAAAAAATGACAGAAATACAACCAAACAAATGATATTTAGAATATGTCTGATTGGTTTGAACTTGTCTACAAGCCATAAAATGTCACAGAGATTAAAAAAAAAGACTAAAATCACTAAAATATGACATAACTCACTAGGGTAAAAAAAAGAATAAATCTTTGCTCAAATTAAAAAATAAAAATGACAGTTTGATTCTGAAGTTTGAGGAATGCGTGACCTGCAGAATTGTAGTGAGTCTGAAAGTACTAAGGCTGACCACTGCATCTTTCATTTTGCTCATGCTTGTTTTACTAATTCTCTGATAGTTAACTTTTTAAATTTTTTATGAATATGCTTTATTTGCCTTGATTTTCTTCATTGTATGGGAGGTTCAAATGCTACCTATTTTAAAACTATATTACACTTTTTATTGAAAAATAAGAGACAAAAACAGAAAACCACACAAAACACAAAAACAAAAAGTAGCTTAAGAGATAATACCTGGTAAACCGTCTTATAATCGCGGCTTATATAGAGAAATAGAATGTTGACAGCCACTACAGAACTCTCTTTGTGTCTTGTGCCAATCACAGCCCCTTCCTCTACCTAAAATTAACTATTATTCTGACTGTTCTAGTGGTCACTTTTGTGAATCTGACTGTTCTAGTGGTCACTTTTGTGAATTGTTTTACAGTTGTATTACTTCAAATATGCATCCATACAGAGTATAGTTGAATCTTGCCCATTTTAAAACCTGCTATGTATTTTAAAGCTCTTTCAGTTTATTGGTTGTTTCCTCATTCATTTATTTTCATTTCAAAATGTACCTGAAGAAAAATGGGCATTTGATCTGTAGAGATGGTCAATCTGGATTTAGTTTATTGCATACTAACAAGGCAGTTCAACACATTTTTTTTTCATCTGTATTTTCTTAAAATGAGTTACTGGATCCAGGGACATTTTTCAACTCAGGTTTTATCCTTACAGCAGAACAAGAGGTAATCTGCTTTCAGCAGGAAGCACTTAATATCTAGTGGTCTTTTTGTGATGTCACAGCTGTTATATTCAACGTCTAGATTCACTAATTAATTGAGGATTTCAACATCTATAATTATTTTCTCATGTATTAGTATGAATACTTTAGTAATTATTTTTCTAATTTATTAATTATATGGTGGTGAATTCATATAAAGCAAAATAACTACTTCTTTTCCATTCTTGCCAGTTTTCAAGATAATGAATTATCTATCAGTCTCCAAAGATGACCAACTAGTTTACAAATATCATTATTACTAATTTATGCATTTAAATATTTGATCTTACCATTTTGAAACTCTAAATTACCCATCTTTGGTCATTTGAAGCTTTCTCAATTTGTCTCTTGAGTCTTTTTGACATGACCTAGTAGCTGTGCTTGAGTATGTCCCTGCTTGAAATTTTTTAGATTAATCTTGCATATTTCCTGTGCTAGTTCTGTAAACTGTCATTTTCTCAAAAAGTCCTTTTTTTTTTAACTTAGAAATACTAATTCAAGATTGTAATCTGGATTCTAGGGATGTCCATTGAGGTTGGATTGCTCATTGTGTCTAAGCCTCTTCACTGGAAAAAGTTAGGATAAATTTGTTCATATACGTATACCTGTATCAATATCTATAATCTATCATCTTTTTATCTACATTTACAAATATATCTATGTGATATACTTTATGAATTGATACTTCTCATTGATAATTCCAAACAAGTTTGGAACTGCAGAGATTTTATTTAAACTTATCTGTATTACATTTGTATTATCCTTTTTTCACATAGAGATTCTTTGCGTTCAAGAGCAAAAAAGATGATAGAATCAGAATATCCCATAATTACTAAATTTATTTACCCCACAATACACGGAAAACCATCTCAAACCAGCAATCAAATAACAACACTATTACCCCCTAAATAACAATATTAACCCCTATATAATCACAGTAACAGCGAGGCAGATTCCATTTTTGGTAGATTAGTTTTCCTCTAAACTTTTGTAACAGCTTTAATTAATATATAATTGACATACCAGAAAATTCACCTTGAAACAGTATATGATTTAATGATATTTGTGTACTTACAGAGTTATATAATCACCATGATTAATTTTAAAACATTTATATTATCCCACACAGAAAATCTACTTATTTTTATTCACTATTCTTATCAATTTACTTTCTGCACCTATACGTTTGCTTTTTTCTGGATATTTCATCTTAACAATATTATACAGTATGTGGTATATTGTACCTGGTTTCTTTGATTTGACATAATTGATGTTAGTTCATGTTGTACATGCATCAGTACTTCTTCATCCTCCTCCTCCTCTTCTTTCGTCCTCTTTTATCTTTTTCTTTTTTGTAAGAGACAGGGTCTTCTTATGTTGCCCGGGCTCATCTCAAACTTCTCAAGCAATCTTTCTGCCTCAGCTTCCCATAATGCTGGGATTACAGGCATCCGTAACCGTGCCTAGCCAGCACTTAATTTTTGTTGTTGTTGTTGTTTAATGCAGAATATTATCACATTTTATAGATATGTCACATTCTTTATCCATTCACTAGCTGATAGACATTTGGGTTATTTCTACTTTTTGACTATTCTGATTAGTGCTGCTATGAACATTTGTGTGTAAATTGTTGCATAGTCATGTTTCACTTCCTTTGGGTAGGTATCTAGGAGTGGAATTGGTGAGTCATGTGGTAACTCTATGTTTAACATTCTGAGAAACTGCCTAACTCCTTTCCAAAGTGGCTGCACCATTTTACATTGCCATTAACAGTTTTCAACAGTTTCAACTTCTCCACATTTTTGCCAGCACTAGTTATTTCTATTCTTGTGATTATAGCCATTTTAATGAATATGAGGTTGTTTTGATTCATTGTGAATTGCAGATCTCATTGTGGTTTTAGCTCATATTTCCTTAGTGAATAATGATGTCGCAAACCTCTTTACGTGTTTATTAGCCGTTCCATATCTTCTTTGGTGAAATGTCTATGCAAATGCTTTGCTCATGTTTTAATTATATTTCTTGTCTTCTTATCATTGAGACGTCAGTATTCTTTATATATTCTGGATGCAAGTCCCTTATCAGATATATAATTTGAAAATACCTTTCCCACTTTGTGGGCTTTATTTATTTTCTTGATGGTATCCCTTTAAGTAAAATAGTTTAACATTTTTGATGACGTCATCTATTTTTTCTTCTATAATTTATTCTTTTGCCGTTATATCTGAGAAAACACTGCCTAAACAAAGGTCAGGCTGTCTTCTTTTTTTTCTAAGAGTTTTAGAGTTTCAGATCTTACATTTAAGTCTACAATCAATTTTGGGTTCATTTTTGGGTATGGTGTAAGAGTCCAAATTTACTTTTACGCGGGCATATCTAATAATTTAATTACCATTTCTGGAAAAGACTATTTTTCTTCCATTGAATTTCTTAGTAACTTTGTTACAATTCAACTGAACATGAATTTAAGCGTTTATTTACAGACTCTCAATTCTATTGCATTTATCTGTTTATCCTCATGCCACTATTTTGCTGTCTTGATTACTGTGACTTTGTAGTAAATCTGAAATCAGTAAGTGTAAGTCCTCGGATTTTGTTCATTTTCAAGATCTTTTTGCTTATTCTGGGTCCTTTTATTTCCATATCAATGTTAGTATCAATTTGTCAATTTCTTGAACAAGGGAAGCTGGGATTTTTTTTAGGAATTGTGTTAAATCTGTAGATCAACTGGAAAAGTATTGTCATCTTACAATATTAGGTATTCTGATGCATGAACATAGGATGTTTTCAACTTATTTAGATCATCTTCAACTTTTTCAACAATGTTAAATTCTTGTATTTCTTAAATTTATTCCTAAGCATTTAATTATTTTTTATGATATTTGTAATGGAACTTTTTTCTTAATTTTATATTCAGATTGTTAATTGCTGGTGTATAGAAATCCAATTGACTTGTACGCTATAACCTTGCTGAAATTGTTTATTAGTTCCAGTAGTTTTGTAGTGGATCCTTAGAGTTTTCCATGTAAAGGATCATAACATTTATGAATCAAAACAGTTTTTTTCTTCCCTTTTAATCTAGAAGCCTTTAATTCCTCTGTCTTGCCCAATTGTTCCATAAAAACATGCTTAATCAAAGCAAATTGAGAAAAAAACCCATCTATTTGATTACATAGGTCATTTTCTCCCTGTACATTTTTGGGGGTGGGTTAACATTAGTGGATTTCTTAAATTTGTTATTCTTTTGATTATTAGCATTATAATCTGTTAATAACAAAGATAATTAACATTTCTTAGGCATCTATTCTGCAACACACATCCCCTTTAATCTTTTTAGGTAGATGTTACTATTTCTCTTAACTGTGAATAAAGAACTGATGATCAAGTTAGTTACATAATTTGATTCTAGGTAGTAAATTTTAAATTTATACCCAGTCTACTTTTGGCTATATGTGATGCTTTTTTCAATACACCATGCAAATTTGCTTTCTACGTTGCTTAATATGTACTCATTCACCTTTTGAAATAAAAGTAACTCTTTGACATGAAATTAGTATTATATGCAATGTAAGTTTTTCAGTGTATTATTTTTAATGTGTCTTCTCCGTTTTTTTCACTCGAGAAAAAAATGTTGCTCCAATTTTAATACTATGACTTCATTAGCTTGATTGCTAGAAATTATTGTTTCTTTTCTTCATATTTGAATAATTTTATTACTGCTTTATCCTTCGGTTGAAATACTGTAGCTGTCTGAAGACTCTGATGAGGAAATAAAGTCCACTGAATTGAGGTAACCATTGCTACAATCACAAAAGCCAGTGGGAAAACAAGTAGCAATTATTTGGTAGGGAAGACCCCAGGAAACTGGAATAATAAATTTAACAATGTAATTCTAAGCTACTTATAAATTGTTTTATCCTTAGCTTGCAATTAAAAAAAAAAAGGTGTTTAAAGATTTTAGAAATCTATATTAGGTCATTGGTTTCCAATAAAGTAATTACATTTGTATTATATCACAGAATTCATACACTCATGATGATGACACAACTATTTTTTCTTTTATGAAGAGGTACACATGGAGCATGAACTGTTGACTATTAAAAGTAAGAAAGCTACAAATAATGTAACATTAAATAAATGAGGATTAAGTCAATAATATTCTTGAAACAAGGACCAACACTTTTAATTTTTCTGTACCATTTATGTTACCTTCAGAGAATGTTAGTCACTTTTTAGTATATTTATTTATGAATATTAACATATTTATAGAGATAGTGCCACTTTAGGTCATAATATTAGTATGCTAAATCAAGTATTATATGGTTAATGTTTGTTCTTTACAAATTTTGTCATCCATTACAATTCTTTGACACAATTGTGAATAGCTCTATTATTTAATTAAAAATAACTTTTTACTTATATAAATGAGTTTTAATGAATATGAATATATATACGTGTGTATATATAAATTCATATATATATTTCTAAATATATAGGTATACACACATATACATACACTCCAAGGTCATCTCGTAAATATTATTTAGCATGAAGAACTCAGTGCTTTATTAAACCAAGTAAATATTTTGGATTTTGTACTACCTAAAATCAATAGGAATGTTCCTAGCAGCATGTATTGCATACTTTGGATAAATATTGTAGAAATACTGTTTTGTACAAATAGCTACATTGACAAGAAATATGAAATTCCATGAACAGAGAGCCAAAAGTTTTTTAGTCTTCAAACATTTTTGTGTAAAAAGGATTACAATTTGGGCAAACTGAACTCTAAGGTAGACTATAGTGAGTAGGTATCAGGAATCTTGATTGTGGGGCCAAATGTTTTTGTGTAAAAAGGGTAACAATTTAGGCAAACTGAACTCTAAGTTAGATTATAGTGAATAGGTATCAGGAATTATGATTGTGGGGCTAAATGTAAGACAAAGGCCTTTTGGATGAATAAGGAAAACAGAAAACAGCACTGAAAACATAGTCTAGGAGGGTGTCAAATGTAATATGAGTTGCTTTTATCAGTCAATATTAGCCCAAGGTATAGCAGAGCCATATTTCTTCCTTTATTGGTAACTGAGATAGATGAATATTGAAGCTGGGGTTTTCCTAAAGCTTACTACTTTTAGAAAATCCAATTCTAGTATCAGTAACTTAAGGCAAAAAAAAAAAAGTAATAGACATATCATTACCGTCATTGGGAATAGGGTAACATTAACAATTTTAAAAGAGTATTTGCTTCAGCAAAATGGAAAATTGCAATAGCATTGATATAGTTTGAATCGTAATCCCCAAGTTACATTTTGAATTGTAATCCCCAGTGTTGTAAATGGTGCTGGTGGGAGGTGATTGAATCATGGGGGTGGATTTCTCATGAATAGTTTAGTGTCATCCTCTTGGTGCTGTTCTCATGATAGTGAGTTCTTGCAAGATCTGGTTGTTTTAAAAGAATGTGGCACCTCCCCCACTCTCTCGTGGCTCCTGCTTTTGCCATGTGATGTTCCTGCTCCCACGTCACCTTCCACCATGATTGTAAGCTTCCTGAGGCCTCCCTAGAAGCTGATGCCAGAGCTATGCTTCCTGTACAGCCCACAGAACCATAAGCCAATTAAACCTCTTTTCATATGAATTATCCAGTCTCAGGCATTTGTTAATAGCAATGCAAGAATGATCTACTGCAAGCATGTATATACATGCATGTTATGTTATTATATTGCAGTTTCATGAATGCCTTCAAAGCCAATCCATGGTCCTAGGAACAGGACATATTTAAAGCATATTTATTGAATAACTCAAAAATCTCTTTAAAAAGTGCCTTGAAAAGGTAATATATGCTTATTTTTCAAAATAGTTTTTTATTAAAATTTGGTTTCTAGTTTGAAACATATACTGCCCCATACAATTATTCCCAGAAAATGCAATCCTCATGGGATTTTAATACCCTCTACTTGGAATATTTATTGATTTAGATGAAAAGCCTGTGTTACTTTAAAGATTCTAAACGGACAATGTTTCCACTGCCCTCAGTTTTGAGTTAGTTATATTTAGTTTTAGGTGTCTACTAATGCTAATAAATGGTGCTGTGAAAATGGGGTAGCCATATGCAGAAAACTGAAACCGGACCCCTTCCTTACACCTTATACAAAAATTAACTCAAGATGAATTAAAGACTTAAATGTAAAACCCACAACTATAAAAACCCTAGAAGAAACTCAAGGCAATACCATTCAGGACATAGAGACAGGCAAAGATTTCATGACAGAACATCAAAAGCAATTTCAACAAAAGCAAAGATTGACAAATGGGATCTAGTTAAAGAGCTTCTGCACAACAACAACAACAACAAAACTATCATCTGTGTGAAAAGACAGCCTAAAGAATGGGAGAAAATTTTTGCAATCTATCCATCTAACAAAGGTCTAATATCTGGAATTTACAAGGAACTTAAGCAAATTTACAAGAAGAAAAATAAAAAAATGGGCAAAGGACATGAACAGACACTTCTGAAAAGAAGACATTTGTGCGGCCAACAAACATGAAACAACAAACTATGAAAAAAAAGCTCAACATCACTGATCAATAGAGAAATGCAAATCAAAACCACAGTGAGATACTTCGTCATGCCAGTCAGAATGGTGATTATTAGCAAGTCAAGAAACAACAGATGCTGGCTAGGCTGTGGAGAAATAGGAACGCTTTTACACTTTTGGTGGGAGTGTAAATTACTTCAACTATTGTGGAAGACAGTGTGGCGATTCCTCATAGACCTAGAACAGAAATACCATTTGACCCAGCAATCCCATTACTTGGTATATACCCAGAGGAATATAAATCATTCTATTATAAAGATACATGCACATGTATGTTCATTGCAGCACTGTTCACAGTAGCAAAGACATAAAATCAACCCAAATTCCCATCACTTTTAGAGTGGATAAAGAAAATATGTTACATATATACCATGTAATACTATACAGCCATAAAAATTAACAAGATCATATCTTTTTCAGGGACATGGATGGAGCTGGAATCCATTATCCTCAGCAAACTAACAGGAACAGAGAACCAAAAACCGCATGGTCTCACTTATAAGTGGGAGCTGAACAATGAGAACACATGAACACAGGGAGGGGAACAACACACACTGGGGCCTGTTGGGGGGCAGGATGAGGGAGAGCATCAGGATAAAGAGTTAATGTCTGCGGGGCTTAATACCTGGGTGATGGGTTGATAGGTGCAGCAAACCACCATGGCACACGTTTACCTATATAACAAACCTGTACATCCTGCACATGTCTCACGGAACTTAAAAATAATAATTTAAAAATAAAAACATCTTTTACTGTTCCATTCACAGTGTCTCATTTGGACGTGGGTATCATTAGTTTAAAATGGAATTGGTCTTGGAGAGAATATATATTTCTGACTACATACAGGTTTTAAGTAGTGCACAGATAATTCTAGCTATTGTATTTATAAAACATCATCATATGATAGTTCCAGGTCTAGGGAGAATACTGGTGCAAAGGTTATACTCTCTTCTTATATTTAATTTACTGCAAAAATATGTTACATTCCAATTGGAATTTATAGTGTGTTGTGTAATTTTCAATGCCATTATAACAAGTAAAGTCATGTGCAAGATGTTCAGTAGAAGAAATAAAATTATGATTGCTGCTTCCAGTCTTTATACCAAAATAGCATGTATTAGATGTGCTTGAAAGAAATACATTTTTGAACTTAAAATAGACAAGACTGCCTTGTTTTCACCAAGGTTGGAAGATTCATATATACAACTCCAGTTTAGGCTGCAGGTGGAGACTGATGTTTATCATTATTAATGTAATTCAAATCCAAGTTCAGACAAAATATAAAAGAAAATAAAAGTTCTTCCTTTGAAGATTGGCAACTTTCAGAAAGCAAGCAAGCAAATGAAATCTGTCTGATCTGATTTGGAAAATACTTAATGTCGTATATATCTCAAAAGGGACAGATAAAATAATATAATTGTTAGGGTCTATCCAATGTATCATAAAAAGTTTTCTGACCTAAAACTTTACACCAAAAAATAAACGATGCAGCATGTCTTTTGTGGGTAAAATGTAGTCAGGTACTCAGGCTTTGGGGATGCAGTAGCTAAAAGTGCAGGCAGGTATGGAATTCCTGGGGTACATTCTGGCTCTACCACTTACTAAGGTTTAACACTGATGAAGTTTCTCAATGTCTTTACACTTTAGGACCTAACGTTCAGATTTGTTGTTTAGGATTAAATTTTATAACATCTGCAAAGTACTTAAAATAGTGTAAATAATACTTATTAATAAGTTGCTTATTAAAATGCATTTTTAGTTTATAGTTTCAGGTTAGTTTTCTACTCACATATGCTAAATATTTAATCAATATCCACTGATTGACCAATTGATTATAGCTTAGGTTGGCTACTTTCATATTTTTAATAAAAGCACAGAAGCCAATGGGTTGGTTTGTAATGGTTAGTTTTCATATAGAATGCTGAAGTTAAAATATTCCAAGTAAGGCGGTTTTAATGATGACTACAGGTTTCTTCTTATTAACTGGCCAATTTTTCACTGATAGAAAGAAATGGAAGAAGTAGAATACATGTCAAGATTAGTGAATATGCAGTACAGTGTATAAAAGTCTGAAGTATCCTAGCCCCAATTATCTGCAAAAGTTGGTTATATGGACATAAACTTGGACCACTAATTCAAAACACAATTCTAGCTTAATATGCTACTTTCAGGAAATGAATTAGGGTAATTTACAGGGTTTTCACCAGTAAAAATACTTCAGCTCACTTGTACATGGCCCCTGAAAAAGAACTAATTAGTGATGGTAAAGTTGTGATCTAATAGGATATAGTTCATTGTCATCAGTGGGTTGTAATTTAGAAATACACACTCATTTATGAGTAAATTTCCAAAATTATATCCAAAAGAGTTAGCTTAAGCATCTACACCAATCCCTTTCTGTAATTTCTGAGCAGATATTTTAAATGACTGAGAAATTCAAAGGAATAGTTGAGGGGCATTAATTAAATAGTATCCCTGAATATCTATTAAATGCCAGGCTGTGTCAGCCACTAGAAATACAGAGAGAAGCATGATAGATTCTCTTGTCTAGGAGGAAACTAGCACAGCACCAACATATTTTATAATAAAGTGGAGACGACATATCTTCTAGAACCATGAGCGCTGTTCCAGTACTACCACTTCTAATAGACATGATTACCTTGAACTTTTATCACTGAAGCTGAACATGCTTGATGTGCATTGTCATTTTACACTATAAATTCCACTTTGTCCCTATTTTACATGTGATAAAATACTACGGGAGACAAAGGAGCCCAGGAGCAAATGTGTTGTCTACATTTTAGCAATGGTGTAGAACTCTATGGAATGAAAAAATAACCTTCTCCTAGAATTATTTTCCTACCTATATGTTCTTCCTGTCCAATTTACTTTTCTTTTAACTTTATTCTCTTGTTTTTCTTAAATGTACTACTAAACCACCCCAATGGCATATTGGATAAAGAAAATGTGGTACATAGACAATATAGAATACTATGCAGCAATACAGAAGAGTGAAATCATGTTCTTTGCAGCAACATGGATGGAGTTGGAGGTCATAATTCTAAAGTAATATAGAAACAGAAAAACAAATAATGCATATTCTCATTTATAAGTGGGAGTTAAACATTGAGCATACACGGAAATAAACATGGAAAAATAGATACTGCAAACTACTAAGTGGGGAGGGAGGGAGGCAGGCACAGGTTGAAAAACTACATATTGGGTACTATGCTCCTACCTAGATGTTTTGATGTATACCCCAAGCATCAGCATCATGCAATATTCTGATGTAACAAACCTGCACGTATGCCCCTTGAGTCCAAAATAAAAGTTAAAATTAAAATTATTAAAAAAAAGATTTGGAAGTATAACACCTTCTTAAAAAACCCTTCAAATTCTATTTACGAGATGGGAAATATATATAATTTCCTTTATTGGCTTCTGTGATGTCATAGGCTCCTGGTTATCCTTCCTACTTCTAATAACTTCTCTGGAGTTTTTGTGGGATCATCTTTTTCCAGCTATTCATTAGATGTAGATTTTCTCATGGCTAGAGACAATCTTCACTTCCTACTCTGTAGACAAGTAGATGTGTCCCTCCTCACAGCCATAATTTCTACTCATATACAACTGATTCACAATTTATCATCTCTAGTTCAGTTTTCTCTTCCAAGGGCAAAGTTAATGTATTCAATCACTTCATAGAAATCTCATAGTGGAACTTCAACAATTCACTCATTATTTCTACCCCATCCACCAATAAAATAAAACAAAATCATGGTCATCTTTATTTAAATAATGCCACCATTCACTCAGTTTCTCAGCCACATAATTAGAAGTCATCCTTGATTCTTACCTTTCCTTCACTAAACTCCCTCCATCTATCTCTGGAGTGACCTCAAATCCATCCACTTTTCTTCATTCCCACCACTAGCATTCTAGGTCAAGGTACCCATCAGACCCCTCCTATACTTCTCAAATAGTCTTCTAACTGGCTTCCCTATAAAAATAGGCTCTGACACCCAACTCCAAACCACTAAAGCCACAGTCACATTTTCCGTGTTAAAAATCTTAAATAGCTTTCTAGGACTCTTAATGATGAGCAAAGAAGATGCTCTAAAAAGGCCCATAAGGTCATTTATGATCTGGGCCCTAATAGGCACAATGGGCTTCTTCATTTATTTGTGATCATCGTGTTCCTGTCCACCACAGTATATTTTCACATGCTTTTCTCTCTGCCTAGAATATTTCTAACCTCTCCTTTATGTGTAATATAAATCTATCTCATCATTCACCTCATCATTCGTGTTTCTGTTGACCAAGCCAATTTACCTATTATATGTTGTCATAGTACCATGAACCATTATGTCACGCCACTTTTCACAGTTGCAAATTTGATATATATTAATGTACTATTCCATTAGATTTTGAGGTACATGAGACTAGGCATTGTCTTTTTTGCTCACTTTGTATTTTCACTGCTTAATACAATGATGGTGCGTAAAAAGTTTTCAATATGTATACTTCATGAAGGTTAAATACAGGTATGTATTATATACAGAAGCACTCACACACATTTTCAATGATATAGAAAGACAGAGAAGGGAACAACAAACTGTTTAGAAAAATGAAGTAAAGCATCATTGAGTTCCAGATGTGTGTTCTGAAAGTTTGTGAATAATTATTGAATGGGGGTGGTAGGAATACAGTGAAGATAAAAAAAAAAAAAAGCTTTCGAACTGGTCTGATTCTAAACACTGGGCTACGTATTCTCTTGTTGAACATATATGATTTCATATAACATCAATATCAGAGAAGATAACTTTATAATCATGCCTAAGCACAGTTGAAAACAAAAATACTGACCAAATTTTAACAAAAAATAATGATCAGACACCCACCCCATACCAGTCTGGTATGAGTGACTACTGCTTCTTTCCAAGATATGGCATTAGCCACGCTCCATTTCTCTTTTCTTCCAGATAAAAAAAATAAGATATCGAATCATAGAGTTGGTAGTGCCCCATCCAGAGTGAAATTTTACTTCGTTAAACACTCTCCAAAATCATGTAACAGAAACACATATTCCCAAACAAGCTTCTCCTAATTCCCTCTTGCTGAGTCATCCCGGAATTCCCTATGGTATGCCATATCCCTTGTTTCAACAAGCCAATAAATCAAACTTTGACTCCAGGAGAGTTCTTGGTCTTCGGCTGGAGCCATCTGCAGTAAAAAGAGTGTTTAAGCAGATGTAAGATCATGTGTACTCCAGTAGTAATTTTGGAGAGATAATAGTGCCATTAGTTGATGTTAGGTTAGGCACACTCAGGTTGTGAAGCACTGGATGCCATTCCAAGTCAAACATCCTTTGGAAGAAGGGGGAGATTTTGTAGAAGTAACAATACAAGATATACAGTTCTCCTCAATTTATGAGAAAATTGGTGACAACTTGTGTCTACATTATCCATAGCAAGATACAAATTACATATGTAAGTAAAGCTGCCTCAGATCATTTTTTATAAAGTAAATAGGCCCCTCTAGATACATTCTTCTTCTCATGTGAAAGAATTCTGGTTTCCCTGTCCATTTGGAAAATGATATCCAAGAATGACATCTAACTAAAGTCAAGACATTTAGGAAAAGAAAGTATGCTAGATCTGCACTTTTCAATAAAATAGCCCCTAGCACTTGTGGTTATTTATATTTAAATTTAAATTCATTAAAATGAAACAAAATTTAACATTAATCTTCTCAGTCACATTAGCCACATTTTAAGTGCTTGATAGACAGATGTGGTTCATAGCTACCTAACAGTGCAGACAGAAAACATTTCCATGAGTGTGGAAAACTCTGTCCGACAACTTTGCTGTAGGTACCTTCTACTGTAGATGGAAGTGTTAAGTGGAATTAGAAAGAAAAAAAGGATTTCTGAGGTAAAATTAATTGCTTTCAAAGCGAGAACTCTTAGAGAAGCTAAAAGTAAAGTAAATTTTAATGAATTTCCCTTAAGCAGGTTGTGTTGGCTTGTAAAATACAGTCATATCTTTCCAAAAGCCCTTTTCTCCTCAGAGCATTCTATTTACAGATATGTGAAATTTTACTGATGTTTTCTACAAGGTAAATTGAATAACACATTCAAAAACTCCCACTAAACTGCGGAATGCAGTTACAATAAAGTTTGACTTAAAAATTGCTAGGTGCAAAGATTTATGCAGAAAGTTATGTTCCGATTAAGAATTTAGTGTTTTCTATTAGATATGTGTTACACGAATAAGGCCTTTATCTCCTTCATCCCTGCCCTGTTTCTTTTTATAGGGAACTATTTTCATTTCTTGTTACAAAATCGAATTTGATGGCAAAGGTAGAAGGTGCACTTGCATTTCTTGCAGGATCAGTTGAAGCTTCTCATGAGAACTGTTGAGGACCTTCATTCATTCATTTGACATGTGCTCACACACACTGTACTTTGTGCTGACTCTTGTGATACACTCTGATGGAGAAATTTAGTAAGCATTAGCTGAAAGAAGGAGGGCCCTGGGAAGGATGGAGTATTGTGGGTACAGGTAATAATGAGCAAAGGACTGGAAGTGAGAGAAAACATATGCAAAACTATGAGTAATTCAGTCTGGCTGAATTATGACATAGTCATCCCTAAACACATTTTAGAGATGGGGAAACAGATGCACAGAGGAAACATAGTCACACTTTTGTGGAGAGTTATTATCAGAGATGGAAGCAGAACACATGTTTTTGAGTGTGAACCACCATTCATCCCAGTGAAGCTGGTTTTTCATAATAGACTGAAAGCATCTGGAGACACTCACAAAAACTACCTCTGAGGTTTGGGGAAAATAGAAATTTCTGGATGCCTCGGACTAATGACTCAGACTTAAAAGTAGGAAGGTTGAGTTGAAAATTACTATATAGAATGGGACACAAAAAAATTGCAATGAAAGGAACTGTGCTCAAATTCAGATTCTGCTTTACCACTTATTAGCTGTGCAATCTTGGACCAGTCTTTAATCTCTGATTCTTATTTTCTTAATCTGTAAAATATTTCTAAAAATAACAGTGTCCAACTCATGGGGTAGATCTTAGAGGGCTACAAAGGCCTTATATGAGCTGGATCTTTAGAGGTCACATACAATCCAGCTTTTAAAGGTATTCCCCAAGAGGTGAAAATAAACATGGATATCCCAGGAGATAAAACCACATATGAGAATATGTAGGATGATGAAGGAGTATGAAGTATTTGGGGAAAGATGAGAAAATTAGTGTGGCTGGAGCAGAGAATATGGATATTTGTGTTTGAATCAGATCAGTAGGAGCTGGGGAGAGTGATAAGAAATAAGCCTAGAGAAATAGTTTGAGGTCACTGAGCTAGGCATGCCTTGAAGGTGGAAACTTCACATTACCTTTATATTGTCAGTGCCTAGCAAGGAACCTAAACACTTAAATTCATGTTTTGGAAATAGACAGATGGAGGAATAGATGGATAAATGAAGGGACAGATGGATGGATGGATGGATAGGAGAGGATAGGATAGGATAGCATAAGGATAGCATAAGGATAGGATAGGATAGGATAGGATTAGGATAGGATTAGGATAGGATAGGATAGGATAGGATAGGATAGGATAGGATAGGATAGGATAGGATATTAAATATATTTAGTTAAAGTAAGGGTACCATTGATGTTATTTCTTAGCTAGCTGAGCTACAACAAAGTTTTTAAGCAGGAAAATGATATGATCAAATTTGCATTTTTAGAATATAGTTGACAGTGATATGTAAAATTGACTAGATTGAGGAGTAAATATAGGCAGATCAATAACAGAGGAGGTTATTGCGATATTCTAGGTAGAAGATGTTAAATACTGTTAGTGGGGAAGTAGAGAAGAAATGGAATTTAACAACATTCTATGCAGAGGGAATAGAATGTATAAAGGTATTTTCATGGGGCAGGGGACAAAGATAAGAGGGGACCAAATGGGTCTTAAATGCATCTGAATAATTTCTAAATACATTCTGTTGTTTAAAAAAAGTATGTGAGGAGATGTATGTGTTACTTTGCTTGATTTCAGTAATCATTTCACTATGTATAGGTGTAGCAAAACATGTTTTGCACCTTACATATATACAATAAAATATTCACCACATCTAACTTTATCACCTGCGCGATTTTTTTTTTTTTTGAGATGGAGTTTCGCTCTTGTTGCCTAGGATGGAGTGCAGTGGTGCAATCTCGGCTCACTGCAACCTCCACCTCCTAGGTTCAAGCTATTCTCCTGCCTCAGCCTCCCGAGTAGCTGGGATTACAAGTGCCCACCACCATGCCCAGCTAATTTTTTTTTTTTTGTATTTTTGGTAGAGACGGGGTTTTGCAATATTGCCCAGGCTTGCCTTGAACTCCTGACCTCAGGTTATCCACCTGCCTCAGCCTCCCAAAGTGCTGGGATTACAAGTGTGAGCCACCGCGCCCAGCCACCTTAGCAACCTTTTACATAACTCTTCAATAATCTATTCTTTTTCAGCTTAAACTATCTCCTATCTGCTCCCTTAACCCTCACTGTTGTAACTGACTCTTCACTTGCTTGTAACCCTTACTAAGCTGTTTGCACCTTGTATTAGTATGTTTTCATACTGCCACAAAGAACTGCCCTAGAGTGGGTAACTTAAAAAGGAAAAAGCTTTATTTGACTCACAGTTCAGCACGGATAAGGAGACCTCAAAAAATCCGAAATCCAAAATCATCACAGAAGGAGAAAGGGAAGCAAAGCATCTCTTCGCAGGGTGGCAGGAGAGAGAATGAGACCCAGCAGGGAAAATGACAAATGCTTATAAAACCATCAGATCTCCTGAGACTCAGTCACAATCATAAGAACAGCATGGGGGAAACCGCCCCCATGATGCAATTACCTCCACCTAGTCCCGCCCTTGACACGTGAGGATTGCAAGGATAACAATTCAAGGTGAGATTTGGATAGGGACACAGGACCAAACCATATCACTCCTTAAAGGTAAACATGGTTATTTTTCCATATTTTTATCCTCAGCTTCTAAATCAGTGTCTAACATATAGTAGGTACTCAACAAATTTTTATTAAAATAACAGATGAATAAATGAATGATTAATCAACTAACTAGGGGAAATTTTGAGATTCTCTGGATCTCTCAGGGATATGTAGCTACTACCCAAAGTTTTGAATACCTAGAGTTAGTCACCATCCTGAAATCATATGTAAGTTTTCATTTGCGCTGTGTTCTGAGGGACTGCCATCCTTTGGAGTGACTTAAATTTTCTGGCACTGACCTCCTTCCTTGGATTTTTCTTTACCCTTCATAGAACTGCCTGAAAAAAAGAGACATTTTCTATGCTAGTTTCCTCTCTGAGCAATGTAATAAAATATCAAACCTGGAATGTCACATTTGGAAAGCAAAGTAAACAAAAAAACAAAACCTTCATGAATTTGGTGCTTTGTAGGTCCATATTTCATGATTATTTTCCTATGGGAAGATGTACATGGTTGATTATGAATAAGTCAGAAAGAAATACACAATCACATTTTCAATACTGGCTCAGTGCTGTTACAATAATTGAATTTAAGGTTAATGAATACTATATTGTAAACATCATATGATGTTTTACATCATTTTAATGGCTAAATTCTCTTGTTTTGAATAAGTGCATTGCCCTGAATACGAAATAAAAATATTTCAACATAGATTCTCCACTACTTGCTTTAATTGTATTACACTAGAGATGCATAAAATAATTATCTCTAAGAAACAACAGTTTCATTTTAATAAAATTTTATATTATTTTTTGACTGAATAAAAATTTGTTTCTTCTCAAATTTGCAATTGGGGCTTCTTTTTCTATTTGAATTTGTCAGTTTATTTAAATTTTATAATACTACTTGTGAATATGGCATTTATTAATATTTCACTGCATTCTTCTTGGTTTGCTTTGACTTTGGAGCTGATGAGCCCAAAATGAGAACCCAGGACTGCTTCTCTCATGATGATATTTAGATTACTGGTGGTGATTCTTAGATATCCCAGCAGAAAAGCTCTTAAATCCTGATGATAGGCACAAAATTAACATATGATGTATGAAATTAACAATTTACTAGGGCATGGTTAGGTTACTTCAGAGACCTAAAAAGGATTCCCTATTTAATAAATGGTGCTGGGAATACTGGCTAGCCATATGTAGAAAGCTGAAACTGGATCCCTTCCTTACACCTTATACAAACATCAATTCAAGATGGATTAAAGACTTAAACGTTAGACCTAAAACCATAAAAACCCTAGAAGAAAACCTAGGCAATACCATTCAGGACATAGGCATGAGCAAGGACTTCATGTGTAAAACACCAAAAGCAATGGCAACAAAAGACAAAATTGACAAATGGGATCTAATTTAAACTAAAGAGCTTCTGTACAGCAAAAGAAACTACCATCAGAGTGAACAGGCAACCCACAAAATGGGAGAAAATTTACGCAACCTACTCATCTGACAAAGGGCTAATATCCAGAATCTACAATGAACTCAAACAAATTTACAAGAAAAAAACAAACAACCCCATCAAAAAGTGGGCAAAGGACATGAACAGACACTTCTCAAAAGAAGACATTTATGCAGCCAAAAAACACATGAAAAAATGCTCATCATCACTGGCCATCAGAGAAATGCAAATCAAAACCACAATGAGATACCATCTCACACCAGTTAGAATGGCAATCATTAAAAAGTCAGGAAACAACAGGTGCTGGAGAGGATGTGGAGAAATAGGAACACTTTTACACTGTTGGTGGGACTGTAAACTAGTTCAACCATTGTGGAAGTCAGTGTGGAGATTCCTCAGGGATCTAGAGCTACAATTTGACCCAGCCATCCCATTACTGGGTATATACCCAAAGGAGTATAAATCATGCTGCTATAAAGACACATGCACATGTATGTTTATTGCGGCACTATTCACAATAGCAAAGACTTGGAACCAACCCAAATGTCCAACAATGATAGACTGGATTAAGAAAATGTGGCACATATACACCATGGAATACTATGCAGACATAAAAAATGATGAGTTCATGTCCTTTGTAGGGACATGGGTGAAATTGGAAATCATCATTCTCAGTAAACTATCGCAAGAACAAAAAACCAAACACCGAATATTCTCACTCATAGGTGGGAATTGAACAATGAGATCACATGGACACAGGAAGGGAAACATCCCACTCTGGGGACTGTTGTGGGGTGGGGGGAGGGGGGAGGGATAGCATTGGGAGATATACCTAATGCTAGATGACGAGTTAGTGGGTGCAGCGCACCAGCGTGGCACATGTATACATATGTAACTAACCTGCACAATGTGCACATGGACCCTAAAACTTAAAGTATAATAATAAAAGAAAAAAAAAAGAAGGAAAAAAAAAAAGAGACCTAACATTCTCTAGGCCAGAAACAAGATTCAGTTAATAGAGTTTGCTTCTGTCCTAATGAGACCCCACATTAACAAGCAAAGAAAGAACAAGTCCACAAAGAGGAAATGGTCAACATGCAATCTAGGAAAGATGACAGAAAGATGACTGTGTTGACTTGCCCTTTCTCTAATGTCCAGAAAGAGAGGTCAGTTACAAACTGCTTAGTCTTGCTTTCCTTATCGGCAGAGACGCCTGTAACAAGTCTTATACATTCATTGTCATAACATGATGTCCTGGGTCATTAAAATAGTACTGTGAATAGTACTGTGACTCTGCTGTCATTCCATGTGTACAAAGCAAAATTGGATTCGAATTTGTTTTTTTAAATAGATTTTCCTGCAGGAAATGACAGAATTAGTTGATAAATGTGATTATCCCATCCCAATGAGATTTATAATTTTTAAGTGTAAAGTACAATTGAGCAGTCTGGTTTGCAGGTTAATGGCTTACAAATTTGGTTTATAAAACCCTGCATTACATGGATCTTTGGTTTATTTGGAGCCTGATGAACTCTGGACACTAATGCAAGCAAATTTTTTGACCTATAAAACTAAAGATCAGAGCCAGAAACAGGGCTAATTTGCCAAGGTGATCCCACCCTGAATTATCCGTGATCATGCCAAGGCTCTTCCATTGTAACTTAAGTATTCTTCTGAGAGACACAAAGGAAATGAAGAGCGAGCATCACAGGAATGAGCGGCAAAGTTCCGACCGTGACTAAAGGATGCATAGCAAAAGTGGAACTGATGACAAAACCTAGGGGTAAAAACTGATGCAGAAATAAACCAGAAAATATAGAACTTCAGCTGTAAAGATAAATTTGAAGACAGAGAGGCATTTCAAATATTTCAACATTTCAAATATTTCAACTGATCTTTGACTAGAAGCAGTATCTAAATTAGGGGGCTGTTCTGGTTATCTATTGCTAAATGGCAACTACTTCAAAACTTCGTGGCTTAGAACAACAACTAATTCTCATGGCTTTATGGATTGGCCAGGAACAGCTGAGTAGTCCTCACTTGAGGTTTCTCATGGTGTCTGGGGTTGGAGACATTTGAAGTTTCAACTGGAGCAGATGTCTAAGATAGTTTCTTCATTCACATATCTAAGGCTTAGCTTGGGTCTTGCCAAGCACTTCTTTCCCCTGTGACTTCTCTGCATCACTTGCTTGGGATTCCCTATACCATGGTAGTCTCAGGGAAGTCATACATCTTACATAGCTGCTGACTTCCTAGAGAAAAGTCCCATAGACCCAGGCAGGAGCTGCAAGACTTTTTGTGACTTAGCTGTGGAATCCATGCAGCATCACATCTGTCACCTTCTATCTGCCATAATCAGGTCAAAGATCTGAACCAGATTCATCGTGAGGGGACTAAAAGGAGGTTTGCTGAAGGCCCATCTTTGGAGAATGGATACAACACAGGGTTAAGAACTAAAGCAGTTTGTTGACACACTTAACAAACAGCATCCACATTTTGTATTACAGGTATCTATTTTTAGATTGTGAATTTTAAAAATAATATTTAGACATGTATAACAATACAAACATTTTAGAATGTTATCAAGTTAAAAGAAAATTGTACCCCTACAAGCTTCTCTAATCTCAGCTGTACCCCTCTTAAAAGCATTTTTAGGCTACCTTCCTCATCACAATCATAAAACACAATAACATGTTTATAGTTCTATTTCTTGATTTATTGCTTTAGATAATATATTCAAACTCCTGTATGAATGTATATTCTTTATATTTCTTTGTAGGTCCCACATCGATTTTATTGTCCTTGTACTTTTCTTATTTTATTGCTGTCCTCATAATTTTGAACAATATATGTATTATATGCCTAATTAAAAGTACAGTGTATTTGTATTTTTCCATTTTCACACTGCTATAAAGAAATACCTGAGACTGAGTAATTTATAAAGAAAAGATGTTTAATTGACTCGCAGTTCAGCATGACTGGGGAGGCCTCAGGAAACTTACAATCATGGCAGAAGGCACCTCTTCACAGGGAGGCAGGAGAGAGAATGAGAACCAGCAGGGAAAATGCCAGATGCTTATAAAACCATCAGAACTCCTGAGACGAACTCACTTATCAGGAGAACAGCATGGGGGAAAATGCCCCCATGATCCAATTACCTCCACCTGGTCCCACCCTTGACACATGGGGATTACTGGAACTACAATTCAAGATGAGATTTTGGGGTGGGCACAGCCAAACCATAACAGTATTTCTTGGCTCACCACTATTAAAATGGAGGAAATTATTATACTCTGCCATTTCTCACTTTATACTTCACATTATATATATTTTTGTACTTTTGTTCTTGTAATAATCTTTCTTTTACATTTTAGATTTGTAATTTTTAAAATCTGTTTATAAAGTTAGTTAAATTTTCAATTCTCTATGTATTCTAAAATTTTTATTGGGAAGGTATAAAGTTGTTTAACTTATTATAATTATATAACTCTTACTATTTGGAACCAAATGGTGTGATTAACACTGTAGGGAAGAAAATGTAATGATGTATCATTAAGTCTGTTACATGACTAAGGATATTTCAATGTCAGGATAAAATAAATGTTCCTGCTTTAAACACAATATTTTGCTCCAAACTACAGTGTTCCTTATTTGGATAATTTCTTTCTTGTGTGCTAATTTTACTGTTTTATATTAGCTTTTGTTTCTTCTTGACTAATTTTTTTCTGCTACTCAAAAAAATCACTAACTTGTCAAACTCCTTAGTGATGGCATGTTTTTAAATATAAATTCATATTTCTTTTTTTTTTTTTTGAGACAGAGTCTCACCCTTTCACCCAGACTAGATTGCAGTGGTGTGATCTCACTTCACTGCAACCTCTGCCTCCTGGGTTCAAGCGATTCTCCTTCCTCAGCCTCCCAAGTAGCTGGGACTACAGGCGTGCGCCACCATGCCTGGCTAATTTTTGTATTTTTAGTAGAGACAGGTTTTCACCATGTTGGCCAACTGGTCTTGAACTCCTGACCTCAGATGATCCACCCACCTTGGCCTCCCAAAGTGCTGGGATTGCAGGTGTGAGCCACCGCTCCTGGCCATAAATTCATTCCTTAATGAACAAATTATTTTTGAAGTCCTTTGACTCCTTGTGGCGGACAGTCTCCAAGAGGTCTGCCAGTGATCTCTTCATCACTCCCTATGTAATCATTTCTTCTCACATGTGGGCTGCACTTCCTTGCTTCTGATGAACTGCAGTGGAGGTGATGGAATATTATTTCCAAGATTATGTTATAAAAAATCATGGCTTCTGTTTTGGATGCTCTCTCGAGTTGCTGATCTTGGAGAGAAGCAGCTGACATTTGTGAGGAAGTCCTTTAGAGAGGTCTACCTGTAACCATGTGTACAAGAAGGCCCCGTAGTTGCGCTTTGAGATGACACTGCAGCCAGAGCCAACAAGTTTTTGCAACATTTAAGTGTCCCTAAGCCAGAAATATCCAGTTAAGCTGCATCCAGATTGCTGACCCACAGACATGTGAGATAACAAATGTTTGTTGTTTTAAGCTGCTAAATTTCGTGAGTAATTTGTGTTAGGTAGAAACAGAAAAACAAAGTACGTTTTGGCACCAAAAGTGAGGTGCAACTGAAACAAAAACCTGAAATGTGGAAGAGGTTTTGGAACTTGCAGTAGACTTTAAGGAGCATGTTAGGGAAGGTCTAAAGTGAATTAAATAAGTTATTAGTAAAAGACTCACAGTCTTTGATGGAGTTACTCATGAAGCCTTGTGGAAAAATGAGGTAAATATTATTGGAAATTGGAGGAAAGGCAATACTTTTTATCTAGTGGAAGACCTTTACCAACACTAATGCCTGCAGTAACATGGAAAGTGAAATAAGCCTAATGAGCTGAATGATCTAGCAAAGATTTCCAAGGAAAGAGATAAGAGTACTATCTGGATTCTTTTGGTAAAATGCAAACAGAAAAAGGTAGATTAAGGGAAGAATTGTTAAACATGAAGAGTCAGGAATTGATAGTTTCAAAAATTCTCAGTTTCTACAGAAGGGCGAGTTATGCTAAATTAAGAAATGGCTTCCAAGCAAGAATCAAACCTAAGATATTGCTAGAAGCCATAGTGAAGCTGAGTATATGACTGTAAAGATCCTGTTTTTGTTTGTTTGTTTGTTCAGTTTCAGAAAGATCCAAGGTGGTATATCAGGATATTAGACAGTAAGACAAAATGTTCTAAAGAAAATAAGGGTGTTCCTCACAGGTCCTCTCAATAAAAAATTAGAGACTCTGAGAGGGGATTCTCTTAAAGAGAGTTGTGGGTATGGCTTTTAAAATATGGAGTGAATTCCAAGAGAATTCACCAGAGGGCCATGCTGTTCATTCAGAAATGCTACAGGAGTATAACCAGCTCAAACTGAGGGGAACAAAATGTCAAGGATGAAGAAAATGTCCTTGGGCCTTAAATTCTATTGGCAAGAAGCAGGCTGAGAAAGCTGGCCAGTTACCAACACATGATATTTCTCATGCAATAAGAAAAGATGGGATAGGGTACAGAACCAAGAGCCAGAGGGCAGAGCCAATAGCTGTGGAGCATCATTCCTAAGTCCTGAGACCTCATCAAGGAACTTCCAGTGTTTGCCTGGCTGGATTTAAGGCTTTCTATGGAGTAGTGACCTCTTCGTGCCTTCCACTTTCTCCCTTTTTGAACAGTAGTGTCTATAGCAGTTATCTTACATCTGTACCTCTATTGCACGTTAGGGGTGTGTGTGTGTGTGAAGACTTATCCCTTTAACTACATAAGTCTACAGATAGATAGGAACTGTATTTAGGTAACTTTACCCAAAGAGTCCTCATTCACACATGAACCTAATTTAGATAAGAATTCTGGACTTTGAGTTGATGCTGTAATGAGAGGTCACTTCCAAGATAGGTATACTGTGTCTGTGGTTCCTTCTTAAGTGCTCTTTGTGCCTTCTCTTGGATTGCTCCCCATGAGAGAAAGGTGCCATGTTGAGGAGGAGTTCTGTAGAGAGGCCAGGTGGTGTGGGATCATGGCCTGCCAACAACAGCATGAGTGAGTGCCAACCAAGATTAAAGTCAAGATGTTGGCCAGGGCTGTAGTCTCATCTGAAGGCTCAATTTAGCAGTTTCTAAAGAAATTCATTTCTGTGTCACAAATACACTCCTGACCCTGAGAAACTATGCAAAATAATACATTTGTTGTTTTAAATCATTACATTTTGGTGATAATTTCTTGATGCAGCAATAGGCAACTAATATGTGTAGGAGTGCAACCTGACTAAGCTATTAAATGTAAAGAATTTTTTTGGTTTGACTTAGGAAAATTAATCCTTTTTCCTTCAGCATATAAAGATTTGGAAAGAAGCTTGGCCAAATTGCATGTGGAAACCAGGGTTTATCTATGAAGAAAGGGAATTATATCACCTCTCCCATTCTTTCTCTTTCACATCTGGATTTAGGGAGTTTTATCAAGATGTACTTGGATTATTCTATTCATTGGCCCAGAGGCGTAATACGAATCAGAGTCCCTAAGGGTTTTGACGAGAGACCAGTAGGTTGACTTTTGTACTGCATTGGAAGAGATAAATGGAAATCAGTGTGTTTATGATTGTAGAACCCTCACTGGTAGACACTGAAAAGGGCCCCAGATTCCTCCTCTGGATATGAGAGAAATAATCTCATCAGTAGGCATCGGTAAGGGTTAGCATTGCTCATAATGCCTAGAACTAGGGGATTTAATTCTAACAATTATGTTCTCCATGCAACTTTTGTAGAGATCCACATTGAATGCATCATTGCTCATTAGAGTCAATACTTCCCGGTGGATAGAGCACAGGCATCAGTACATTATATGCCAAATTCCTTTCACCCTTCATTTCTTGTTCTTTCCTTCATCCAAATATTTGAGTGTCTGCTATATTATAGTTTCTGCTGTATGTGCTGAGATTACAGCAGAGAACAGAACAGGTCAAGTCCTTGTCCTCATGAGACTTTCCTACCAATAAATGGATCTTATGCTATAGCTCTTTGTAAAAGAGTCTACTTGGATTCCATCATGACTCTTGATTTGTAATGGTGGCTAGAAGAGGGAATCTAAAGATCTCTGATCCAGAATGCAGTCATCAGTTTGCCAAAGACTAATTTTTACTAAAGCTAATGCTCAAGAATTGCTACTTCTATGGGTGAAATACTGAGCTATTGCAAGAGTAGCAACAGCATAAGGGGATTTTGAATAAGTTACTGTGTATAAGCCATGATTTGCTGAGAGAGGTTTCCACTCAACAGTTAATAGCCATTTTCTTTGTCATGACACTGACACAGAACCAAATTGGGCTGTACTCTCTCAGCATGGGACTTTCCTCTCTCTGCACGGGACTCTCCTAGGCACATAGGAATTTGTTGACATACAAGATGCAGGATATTGAGACCTTGGTGAAAGGCAGACTCTTTTTGCTTCCATTTCTATCTGGTGGGCTTCTGCATCTCATACTGCAAATTAAAAGTAACAGATGAGACTGCAAAGTAGCATGTCCCAGTCATATATAAAAGTTATTAGACATAACCTAAATTCTGATTCTGGAACTAGAACAATCTAATTTAAAATATTAAAATGCCCTCAACAGACGTATCCTTGATTAAGTTAAAATTTAATGAGTTAAAGCTTCTTTATCAGTAAGCATTAATTTTATAAGCCTACTGTTAATCAGTTAAGTTAGGCTAAAATGAAGACTGTATTTGCAATGATAGGTAAAGTAGTTTTAAAATATGTAAAAGTATACAAAGACATTCATAAACCTTGAGGCAAATCCAAAAGGCAAGTATATATGTAAGGCATATATTTTGAAAATATTTATGCCTTTCTCTCTGCAGTTGTTAAATGCTAGCCAAGGATTAGAAACTTTCAGAAGTTTGTGGAAATGTTAGCCAAGTAAGCACTCTGCTAGGAATGGCCAAAGTAAACGCGTGTTTCATTCTCAGTGCTTCAAACCAACTATTCTTGTAAAGATATATTTACCAGGAAGTAAACATCTGCATTTGGAACATAAGACATGTATATGACTAGTTTAAAAAGATGCTTGTCATTTTATTTTGTCACTGTGTAAATTTTGGCCGAATGTTCATGTTTCGTAAAAGCAATGCATATCAACCTTATGTTATGTAGCATAGATATTTGTTAATGACTCACTTTTCCTTGCATCACATAGTTTTTAAAAATACAATTGCTTTGCTCATAGGCTGCACCGTTAGCTTTCCTTAAAGAATTACTTCCAAAGTGTATATTACTTTGATTATCATTCAGGAGGCTAGACAATTTGAATATAATATTTTACAAATAATTTTTTTTATTTTCAAAGTTGTCTTACAAGTTTTAGCAAAATATGCCAATTTTGCATAATTTTAAGATTCTCATAAAATATGTCCAAGGGACAAAATATTTCCATGCCCACTTTTTTTGCCACTTTTGAGACAAGAACAAGTGATAAGACTTAAGAGCCAGTAAATTTACTGACATAAGCACTTTAAGTTTTTATGTGTTCTAAATGAAGATTGGGAAGTGATTTCATTTTTTTTCTCACTAGCCCATCAAATCACATAATATTTCAAAGGACAAAGTAATACCAAATGCTATTCTTTATAAAGTACATAACACATTTAAAGCACTGATAAATCATTTGTATGATATATATGTTAGAACATAAAATAGTTTAGGATTAATCACATCTCACAAATTGCTAACTATAATAAAATTTTAAAAAATAGTATATTAGGCTGTTATGGTTAATGCTATTTTAACTCATTACAATTTTAGGAAAGGTACATCACTTTGTGGGCTAGATATTTTCATTTCATTTTTATAGAAAAGCACCTAATGAATTAAAATTTTGGTCAAAATAAATATTATCAATCTTGTGGTTGGTTTGGGGAATTTCCATGTTTCTTGCTACTTAGCTCTTTTTTTTTCTATTTTAAAATAACTTTCTGCACCCAAAAGATACAGAATCTGTGATGTTGTAAATGGATTACTTGCATTTATAATTATCAAGTCAATTGCCAGTATTTCTTACTATAGAAAAAAATCTCTCTGCCTAGCTTTAAAAAGGAAAATAAAGCTCTTTCTTAGAAGTATATTTCTTTTGAAGTAAGTATTAAATCTGTTGATGCTAATGCCTCTTTTGATCCTAACAAATTATAAACCAAAAGCTGTAGTCTCTTTGGTGTATTTTAGTATTTCAATTTCTATTTTACCACAGGTTGCCTAGGAATAGAGCATCTAGCTCATCTAATGCTATTGAAACTCAGTGAAAGGTCAGAACTGAGAGAGAGCAAGATTACTGTAGTTGCTCATCACAAAGTGACATGAAAAACAGATGAAGTTACAGTGGGTTAGTAGTTGAATTTCCAGCTAAAGAAGCTCTCAGCGCAAAATATGGAAACTGGGATGACATCTGAAAGCCCTCAACTATTTCAGATTTGAAATAAACAAGGAGTATACAGATTCTCTCTGTGTCAATATATAGTGCTTTCTGCTCATGCCACCTTTATTTAGACTAATAATGCTTATCTTTGCCTGAATAGAATATGAACACATTTGTCTAAAATGTTTGAGGTATCAAGAGAACTTTTGTTTTACTGAACTCAAACCAGCAATTATAATTCCTTAAAGTAATATTTCTTCTGGGGAGAATGCATCATAATAGGCATTTTCTTCCAAATATATAATAAAAAAGGTCCAATCTGCATTTATCTACATCTTTTTTCAGTTCATTTTATCACCACCACCACCACCACTATCATCATCATCACAATGACACCAAAAAAAGATTATGTTAGTATAGAAAAGCAAGTTTTCACAAGTAAAAAGGTGCCAGAAAAATGTGACTAAGAAAGTGTTTCTTGTTTGATCACCAGTGGGATCACAATGGAAAAAAAAAAAGAAAAAGAAAGAAACTCTCCTCTAAGGGGTTTAACTTTGTGCTCTCAGAAATAGGACATTTGTGAATGTCTAGCTGAACTGAACTTAGGAAATCAATCTTCATGCTACTTCAGAGTAAAGATAGGATGTAAATTTGAAAAAGTGTGTTCCTCTATGGAGTTGGCTTCTATGAGAATGAGAATGTGACAGACATGGTGGTATAGGTCAGAACTCTGTCCCAATGCTGCACCTTGGAGATGTACAAAATGATGTGCAGAGTGGGTATTTGGGGAGACCTGGTCATTCAATTATGTGACTTTGGGTATCATGCCAAAAATATTGTCAGTGCAGCTTCAAAGGGGTTGCTGCATGGTCACTGTGGCAATGACCTGGATAGATAGTGTCTGAGAGACGGTGACGGACGAGGGCAAGAGAGAGGCAATGTACAGCAGGACCTCAAGTAATTCAGTGGCATTGTGGTCTGAGGCCAGGACCCTCCTCTTTTAAATTTTCCAGTCCAGGTACTTTTGTGAGATTCAATGGAGAGTGCAAGGAACACAAGTTGTGCCCAGCATTGGGACCTGTGCAGCCTTGAGTAAGTAGGTCGTCAGAACTGTATTTTCTTTAATATAAAAAAAAGAGAATATTGGCATTTCTTTCTCCTTGAATATTGCAGGGCAGGTAATTGCTGTCAAAACTCATAACAACAGTTTAATTAGCTTCCTGTTATGAGCTCATATACATTTTATGTACAGTGCTTGCAAAAACCTTTTTAGATAAGTTTCCTCTTGATGTTCTTGAATGTCTTTATGTATCTATTATAATACTTAGTATGTCAGTATCATAGTTATTTAATCATACTTTTGTGCATTCAACAAATAAGTATTGTTTACCTAGTATGTGTCAAACACTGTTCTTGGTGTTGGGAAAAAAATACAAGAAATAAGGCCCCTACTGTCTAAAAAGTTAACATACTAAATCAGAGACATCTTGAAGACAGGGACCATAAACTATGCATCTCCTTATTCTCAGATTCCCAGAGATAGGATAAGGTCACCGACATCTGTTTTTCAGTGACTTAGTGCTTTGCTAAGCATTTCTATATTGTTTTAGTTAGGATTCTTAACTTACAACAAGGCAGTTTTAGCAGGACGGCATTGTATTGGAAGGACTGGGCCTCAGGACAGCCCTTGTGACCTAGGGGCTGGAACTAGGGAAACTCAGTAACTCTCCAACCATATTTTTTTTTTATTACTTTATTCTCTCCTACAGTCTTTCCCTACTTGAGGAGGCATTTTTAACCAGCATCCTTAGATTTGTCCTTCCAGTCACATGATCTCATAAGCAAAGAGATATGCACTCTAGCTGTGGTTGTAAAAAATTCTTGGAAAGGACTCTGCCTGTCCTGACATGGGGCAAACATCCATCCTTGAGAATTTACCAGGGACATAGGGTTACTATAATTGGTCCATGTTGGACCTAGTGATCATTCCTAGGTCAGCACACAGGGCTGACTCCCAGCAGAAGGCAGTAGAAGCCTGAAGTGGATAGATGTATACCAGGCAGACTAATACAGCTACCACATGTCATTCTTACAACAACTCTCATAGAGGAAAATACCATATTGCACGTTTTACCCAAAACTAAATTTTGTCTCAAAGACAGTCAATAAGTTATCTATAGTCACTGAGCTTATGGAGATGGGATTTAAACCCAGTTCTGACTGCTAGAAATCTGGTGCTCTTTTTTACTGTACTACGCTATTTCTATCATGCTTGGAACATGAAAGCTCCTAAGAAATAGTCACTGAATAAATACATGAGCATCAAACTATATGTAGCTAGGATAATCCAAAATAATCTATGCAATTTTTACCCAGAATTTAAATTGGAATACATGTAAGCCTATGAATTTTTAGATTTGAAAATGAGAATACATAGCTAGATAGATATATAAATATGTATATGAACACACTGTGATATACTTGGGAAACTATGAATACAAAAGTACAAAAATAATTATTCAAGTTCCCATGTAAAAAGTCCTATTTTAAGTTCTTTACTTGGAGCATACTTTTTTTTAAATTTTGGAATTGCCAAAATCAATTTTATTTTGACAAAATAAATCAGCTAAGTGTGCTCTTCTGGCACATCAAGGAGAATTTTCCTACTGAAATGATTTCTAATGGTTAATTGGGTCATTTGCCATTGTCATTTGGACGGCTTTCACCCTCCTCTAAGCTTGTGTCTTGTGGTAAGTGAAATTTATATGTTAGTTCCAACTGATTGGCAGCTGTCACTTGTCAGTGGCCATATGTGAGGATCAGCAGATGCCTTAAATATCGATTGCAGAAGCTTATCTAAGGTATCTCAGTGTAAGTGCTTATAAACAGGTGTGTTTCTAGGAGACACTTTACAAAAGCTCAGCTTCAGATGGCTAAGCCCAACATCATCTTACTTACAGACCTGGTGGGTGTGCTTGCAGTGAGGCAAAGACAATGAGAGAAAAGGAAACAGAGGGCCAGGAGTGGGCACTTCTTGTGGAATCTCTTCAGGCACCCAAATAAAGCTTATTTTTTCCCACTTTCCTTCAATGTACTTTATCAGAAGTCAGCCCATTTCCCATAAAAAGCCAGTCAGTGTATATTTTAGGCTTTGTGGGCCACAGAGCCTTTGTTTCAGCTACTCAATGCTGCTGTTGTAGCACAGAAACAGCTATAGACAACATGTAAACAAACAGACATAGCCATGTTCCAAATAAAGTTAATTTACAAAAACAGGTTGGAGGGTGCCATGTTTGGCCCATAGGCCATAGTTTTTGACCCCTTAGTTATATGTAAGCTATTATTTCAAGCATAGCATCTGTAAGCATTTATTGAACTACTACCTAAGTGCAATGCTCTGTATTAGATTCAGAAAAGAATATGATGTCAGTAGCTTTGAAACCTATAAATGTAATTGAAAGACTGGAAAAAAGAGCACAGTGTTTTGTGATGATTGCAAATATAAAGCCTCTTAAGAGACAAGAGGAGAGACTTGCAAGCTGTATAGCCATGTGATCTAGAAGAACCAGTGGTAAAAGAAGAACATAGAGAATATTACAAATGTATAGGGGATGACAAAGAATAATGGCAGAAGGGAGGAATAGCAAGGGTGTGACTGAGGAAAAGTCATGACGCGTATATATGTATGTATATAATATATATATGCACCAGCTTATTAAGCATGATTTAGAGTGATGTAGCATATATATATATAGCATATATATAGCATACACACACACACACACACACACACTCTAAATTCTACTTTCTAACACTTTGATCCAAATCTTCACTGTATTCATTTGGACTATATTCAATTGCTTTCCAACTAGTCTTCCTACATCCAAGTTTCTACCCTCCAATCCAAACTCCTTACATCTTATACATTCATGTTTTAGCTCACATCATGTCCCTTCTGTTTCCAGACAGCCACAGCCCCTGATTGCTTAAAATTAAAACCTGAACTCATTAATTTAACACTCAAGGCCCTACACAATCTGACCCCAAATTTCTTCCTGTTGTTTAAGATGCTAGTCATGACTTTTCCTCAATCACACCCTCACTTTTCCTCCCTTCTGCCATTATTCTTTGTCATCCCCTATACATTTGTAATATTCTCTATGTTCTTCTTTTACCACTGGTTCTTCTAGATCACATGGCTATACAGCTTGCAAGTCTCTCCTCTTGTCTCTTAAGAGGCTTTATATTTGCAATCATCACAAAACACTGTGCTCTTTTTTCCAGTCTTTCAATTACATTTATAGGTTTCAAGGCTACTGACATCATATTCTTTTCTGAATCTAATACAGAGCATTGCACTTAGGTAGTAGTTCAATAAATGCTTACAGATGCTATGCTTGAAATAATAACCTACACATAACTAAGGGGTCAAAAACTATGGCCTATGTTTTTGACCTATATATGCTACATCACTATGTATGCTACATCACTCTAAATCATGCTTATATATGCTACATCACTTATATATGCTACATGCTTATCACTTATATGCTACATATATAAGTGATGCTACATCACTTATATATGCTACATGCTTATATATGCTACATCACTCTAAATCAGGCTTAATAAGCTGGTGCATATATATATATATATATACATATACATATATATGCGTCATGACTTTTCCTCAATCACACCCTTACTTTTCCTCCCTTCTGCCATTATTCTTTGTCATCCCCTATACATTTGTAATATTCTCTATGTTCTTCTTTTACCACCTGTTCTTATAGATCAAATGATTTATGTGTGTATATATATATATATTTCTATATATGTATCTTAAGTTCTGGGATACATGTGTAGAATGTGCAGGTTTGTTACATAGGTATACATGTGCCATGGTGGTTTGCTGCACCTATCAACCCATCACCTAGGTTTGAAGCCCCACATGCATTAGCTATTTGTCCTGATGGTCTTTCTCCCCTTGTCCCTACCCCTGACAGGCCCCGGTGTATGTTGTTCCTTCCCTGTGTCCATGTGTTCTCATTGTTCAACTGCCAGTTATGAGTGACAACATGTGGTATTTGGTTTTATGTTCCTGTGTTAGTTTGCTGAGGATGATGGCTTCCAGCTTCATCCATGTCCCTGCAAAGGACATGATTTCATTCCTTTTTGAGGCTGCACAGTATTCTGTGGTGTATATGTACCACATTTTCTTTATCCAGTCTATCATTGATGGGCATTTGGGTTGGTTCCATGTCTTTGCTATAGTGAATAGTGCTGCAAGGAACATACATGCGCATGTATTTTTATAATAGAATGATTGAAATTCCTTTTGGTATATACCCAGTAATGGGATTGCTGAGTCAAATGGTATTTATGGCTCTCGATCTTTGAGGAAATGCCACACTGTCTTCCACAATGGTTGAACTAATTTATATTCCTACCAACAGTGTAAAAGCATTCTTATTTCTCCACAGCCTCACCAGCATCTGTTGTTTCATGACTTTTTAACAATCGCCATTCGGACTGGTGTGACAAATAGATCCCATTTGTCAATTTTAGCTTTTGTTGCAATTGCTTTTTGGTATTTCATGGTAAAATATTTGCCCATGCCTGTGCTCTGAATGGTATCGCCTAAGTTTTCTTCTAGGGTTTTTATAGTTTTGGGTTTTATATTTAAGTATATAATTCATCTTGAGTTAATTTTTTATAAGGTGTAAGGAGGGGGTCCAGTTTTAATTTTTGCATAGGGTTAGTCAGTTTTCCCAGCACTATTTACTATATAGGGATTCCTTTCCCCATTGCTTGTTTTTGTCAGGCTTGTTGAAGATCAGATTTTTTAAATAGAAAATGAAAAACAAAACTAAATGAATATGAGAGTTACCTAAGCATTAGAATGATTGAATAATTCTAAGGGGGTCAGGAAAGAGAGAAGCCATGGAATACTTTTAGAGGTCAAGCCTGGATAACTAGAAGAAAATATACATATTGAAAGAAATAGAAAAGTCAGGATGTAAAGGCAATGTTAAGAGAAATGTGGCAATTTAACCTTAAATATATGATACAAAATGAGAAGGAAGAAAAGGCTGGGTCCAATGGCATGATGCATTTTCCTCATGTTAAAAGTTTATCATTTAGAGTTGCATAATGGGCATATGAAACTGAAATTGCCTAACTCTTTTATATCAAATTACCAGATGACTTATAATAGTAGACTAGCAATTATACTACCAATCTTATTGGACCAGCCATCAGCCTTAAAGGATAGTAACGTTCTTTTTTAAGAGAAAGTATATAGAAGAACAGATGTGATAGGGTATATTGGAAGTACAGTTAAGTGATGATTTTCATGTAATATATTTTATTAAATGTCAGTGATCATTGTTTCAGAGATTAATGGCTATCTCCTGGTTTAAATTACAGTACATTTCATTACTGGTAGTGATCAAATGATGTAAAATTGTAAAAGCTACATCACTCTGAATCATGCTTAATAAACTGGTGCATATGTTTTGATAAAGAACAAAAAAAAATCCCTGCTAAATCATGCATCTCTCAATTACTGGCTAACATGGGAATAAAATTCTAGGTTACATTTTCAGAATGTATGTTTTTAATTAGAGATCATTGATAATGTCATTTGGTAATCAAATTTAATTCTAAATTGAAAATTAAGGACACGTTTTTTTCAAGTGAAAAAAGGGCACTGGTTAATGAAGAACAAGATAAAAAAATGACATCTTAAATGCTTTAACTGATTAATAATTTATAGCATTTTAAATAGGATATGTTCTTCTAAAAGGTTTGGAAAATATTCAAGATGTTGTAAAAATTAATTCTAAGATCACTTCTTAGTGGTCTTTATGTGAATGAGCCCCAGTAATATCTGTAATTTATAGAGTGAAATTTTACTACAGGTCAGTTTAATAAATAGCCATTTTTCCCAGAATCTCAGCGAATACAGGGTTTGAGGGGCATGAGAGAAGGAATGTACCCATCCTCCAGTTTTTTCTGTTTGGTCTGTTACTATTCAGATACACAGAAAGGGGGGATATACACGGGAGGGGTAAAGAATTTTACTTTGCATCTCAGAATCAGCAAATAACGTAATGATGATGACAAGAGTGCCGAATTTTGTTCATGATTCAGTAAATTCTGGAGAATGAAATGAAATCTCCAAAAATCAATGAATGGAAAAATGGAAATAGGAATGGAAAAAGGAAATAGGACAAAAAAAACGTGGTAAAAATTCCTCTCACTTGAATGACTAAAAGACACCAATTCAGTGTTGACTCTTTTTCATGCATATAAAGAGAAAGAGGAAATTTGATTGACCAACATTTGTCTTATGTAGAATTTGCAGAGTTTGAAACAAAATCTATTTTTTAAGGGCTGAGTGTATGGAGGTGTGATTCAGGGAGGAGACTCCAAAAGCCACTTGAAGTAAAAAAAGCTCAAGTGTCCTCATAGAAGGACACCTCACTGAAGTTGAGGTATTTTTTTTCGTTTTGTTTTGAGCATTGTAATGAATTTGGATACATGTGTTTTGGGGTAGCAATTGTAGTGGTGTTAATTGCACTGTGCAATAGGGGTGGAAAAATTTAAGTACCCAAGGAAAATACAGAGGGTTGGAGCAAGAGATTAAATACTGTGTAAGTGAAAAGTATATAGGAGAAAAAGAAAGTCCATGATTGAGTAGAGATTTCAGTCTAAAAGAAAATAGAAGTATTTAATATGAATTTAAGTAAAAATTCTTCTGCAATTCTGCAATTAAAAAGACTATTAAAATGACAACATGCTTGGTGAATTAGGTTTCTTGTAAGTTTTCCCTTCAGGTTGGTGTGGGGCCTAGTAGGGGTCACAGAGTATTCATGAGTGAATGGATGATAAATATGAGTTGCAATAAGTATCTATGTCTTTGTTCTCTTTACTTGAACTAATTTATGGAAAAACCAAAACATCTTACTGGATCAAAAATTCAGGCATGGAACGATAAACACAAGTATGTGTGGTCCCGATTCTCCCTGTCAAAATGAAATTGCACCACCCAACACACAAACACCTCATAATGCAAGTACCACATTTGGTAATTCATATTATTTAGTACATAAGAGGTTTCATCCTTTTTAGATTATCCTGCCCCTAATCCTTAATGAGAAAGAAGCTTCTACATTTAGGCAAGTGAGGGAAGGTTTAGAAAATTATCAACACTGATCCTTAAAAAGACTCTTCCAAGGGCAGCTCCTAACTTCTCTCTTTTTTTCACTTCAGCTTTTAAATTAATTCTTACTCAGCTCTATTGGATCCTTAAGCCAGCCCTATGTACAGTTCAGCCAGTGAGGTTTCAGTAGAACTTAGTAAAATGTCTCTTTTTCTGAGCCAAAAATGTAGCCAGTTTAGGAACAGTGTAAATTATTAATCATAATTGTGAGCTCCAACTGCTAAACCAGGGCCCGAAGTTGTGATTTTACAGCAGGTAGGCTAGCAGAAGCAGAAAGTTTCTCAAGTCAATCCTGAAAGATTTTTGCTTTTACCAAGTACCTGCTGAATTTGTTGTGGTGTTTTGAATTTGGGGAACATTCAAAGCCAAAAAAATTCATTAGCTAAAATAGAAACTGATCAAACAGAAATGGATGATAAGTCTTTACTTACAGATACGAGATGGAGAAAAGGCAAGAACAGAAAACATAAATGAAGAGAGGAAATTAACTAATGATTTATCTGGTTGAGAAAAATAGAATGGGAAAGGCAGGAATAAGGAGGGCAAAAAAAAACCTCTGGAAACAAGTCCTACACTGACAGATGGTCAAGAAAAATAGTATTTTCCACAGGCACTAACTGAAAAGTCCTGTGGAGGTGACAGTATAAGTATAAAGGACTACACTGTAAATGCCCTCAGAGAATCCTAAGCAGGCCCACCATAGACTTCAGTGGGAGTCTTGAATGAAGTTTGTATTCTAAGATGTAGTCAACCAAGTTTTCTGAGTTTACTACAAGGCATAACCCTATTAAAGTGTATATATATATTGGTGGAAGTTTTTCAAATGACAAAAGGATAGTGGTGATGGCATAGCCAAATTTGTGCCCCTGTAGCAGCTGGCCATCCTCACTTTGGCTTTTATTATTGATTCAGGGGATTCTTGTTGGCCATATTGTGGTTGAACAGTAGGCAATGGCCCTAGAGATGTGGACACCGGGAGCCTCAAGCAACACACTCAGAACAGAGGATTGAATAACCTTGGGAGGACAGCAAAAAAATTGCACATTTCATATCCTAACCAGAAAAACAGTCACTGTTTTAAAGTATAAGCAATTTTACTCATGCTAGCCCAGTTTACCAAACATTGTAAGAGCGGTGTCTGATGAACTCAAATCATGTTCAGTTTCTTGAATTTTTCCTGGAGAGTAATTTGGATAAGCATCAAATTAAGTGCAGCTTCATTAATAACTGCAGCAGCCACTGTGGTCTCTAGGGTAGTTACACTAAATGTATTTACATATAAAAGTTATTATTCTTTAGTCTCTATGGAGATATGGAAATGTACATAGCTAATTCCAACTATTAAGACCTGCTCTGGGTGGAGGTAGTGGGATACTGAACTGTTATGTAACTCAGAAGGAAACTTGGAATTATGTTTCAGTGTTGACAAGTAAATGCTCCTGCTATTCCAAATTTGATAATATCTTTAGCAAATGTGGCATTAATTACTAAAATATGCTGTCTTGTAACTTGAACAATGGAAAACATCACTCTATCTTTTTTGCAGTCCCCAACTCATTTTACTTAGGAAGCAGCAAAGTGAAAAATGACATAAGTGATTAGGAATGTAAGTAACTAGCCCTTGAATACAAGTGGCCTTTTTCTGTTGAGAAAGGAGTTCATTACTTGCTGCTGTTCAAAGAATGACATGAAGCCAATAATGCACTTTGTACAATTTTTCAATCACTCCTTACCAAGTGTACAGTTTCTGTGTGTGATCCAGTTATAAATGACTGTCAGAGTAAAGTTCTATTTGAAAATTTATTGAATGTGACAAATATTTTTATTTTTCTGATTCACACTCTTTTCCAATTTTCTAACCTTTGATTTGGAGTTCTAAATAAATGAAGACATCCAACTCAGTAGCATTTTCTACTGCTCCATGAAAACTGATGCTTCATATAAAAAATGCTACTATTAATAGATTTTAATAAATGTAAAACATTACTAATGCTTTATGTAATTCTCTAGTTCCTTTCCAACACATGCCTTTTGACCTTTGGAATAGTAAATCCTATATCACTCTGTTTCTTAAATCTCGGGGTTATTTTATTTCAACTTATTTTTTGAGTCTGTGACATCTTTCTGAATTTTGCTTGTTCACCAAACTAGGAGTATACATCATGTATTATTTTGTCCATTGACACAATCAGGTTGGCCAAGCTACTTTTTTTGCAATGGGTAAGAATTAAGTTTTATCATCCAAAAAGTGAGGGTGTGGCTTAGATTTTAAAAATATAATATACCATATCAAGTTCTGGTAATTTTTTTAATGTTCCTTTTGTTTTCTTCATAATATATGAGAATTGTCTGGAGCCATTTTTACTAAAGGAGGAAAAAAGGGGCAGTTTTGCATAATGTTAGCATTTATTTAATAAGTTGTTGATCTCATCATAGGTTTGGTGTACAATGATCATGGTTAGATCCCACTGATAAAACAGGTATTGTAAACAGAGGGAGAATAATGTTATTTAATTACTTCTATAATATTAATAGCTACTGAGCATATAGGTTTTCAAACAAGAAAATTAGCACATATAGGTTTGTCACTCTACAGAAAAAAATATCAAATGCACTATTGTCTTCAAGCAAAAATAAGTATTTATGTGTACACACATATACATTGCATGTGTGCGTTCACACATATACATATTGAAATTAACAGTGATTTCAAAGTTATATTTCAATAGATTAATGATAGGAAAAGATATTAACCAGAGGGCAAAGAGTAGAAAATGTTGTGGGAAAATTGAATAAAGAGAAATATCAAGCACATCTTGTGATAAATGTTCAGCATCGTACTGAGGTTCTGCCTAGTTTAGTGCATATGGTATCCTGACCCTGATTCCTAGGCAAATTTTATTTATCATATTTTGATATTTGATTTCTTTCATTAGAATTTTATCATTTGTATGTATAGAGATCTTATACATGTTCGTTAGATTTATACCTGAGTATTTCTTTTTGAGTGCCATTTTAAATGGTAATTTTTTAAAAAAACTCAAATTCGAGTTTTTCATTGCTCTTGTAGTAATACAATAACAACTGACTTTTGTATATTAACCTGTAACCTGAAACATTGCTATTCTTGATTAATTTCAGGATTTCTTTCTTTTTTGTCAATTCTTTGGGATTTTCTACATAGACAAAAATGTCATCTGCAAATAAAAGCAGTTTTAGGTCTTTCTTCCTTCCCAATGTGTATACTTCTTATTCCCTTTCCTTGCCTTTATCACGAACTAGTACTTCCAGCCCAATATTGAATAAAAGTGGTAAGACAAGACATCCTAGCCTTGTTCCCAATCTTAGCAAAAAGCTCTGTTTCTCACTACTAAGTATGTTGTTAGGTGTAGACTTCGTAGATGTTCTCTATAAAGTTGAATAAGTATCTTTTTAGTCCTAGTTTGTTGACAGTTTTATCATAAATACATATTAGATTTTGTCAAATGTTTTTATCTACATTAATTTATTGAGCATGTAATTTTGTTCTTTAGCTTGTTGATGTAGTAGATTATATTAATTGGTTTTCAAATGTTGAACCAGTCTTGTCTACCTAAAATAAATCCCTCTAGTTTGGAAAAAAAAATATATATATATGGATTTGATGGGCAAATATTTTATTGAGGACTTTGTATTTTGTATCTACTTTCATGAGAGATATTGGTCTGCAGTTCCACCTCCCCCTCCCCCCTTCCTTCTTCTCTTTCTTCTCCTCCTACTCCTCCATCTCCTTCTTTTTCTCTGTTTCCTTCTGATCTCGAATTCCTGGGCTCAAGTAATCCTCCTGCATCAGCCTCCTTAAATGATGAAATCACCAGTGATCCCATCTGGCCTTGGTGCTTTCTTATTTGGGAGGTTATTAATTTTTATTTTATTTCCTTAAGATATATAGGATAATTCTCCTTGTATGAGTTTTGGTGGATGTGCCTTTCAAATAATTGGTTTGTTTTATCTAAGTTATCAAATTTGTGAGCATTGACTTCTTCATAATAATCTTTTTATTATCCTCTTAATGTTTATAGGATCAGTTGTGCCAACTTCTCTTGTATTTGTGATTTTGGCAATTTATGTTTTCTTTTTTTCTCTTGGTTAGCCTGGCTAGAGGTTTATCACTTTCACTGGTCTTTTCAAATAAGCGCTTTTGATTTCATTGATTTTCTCTTTCAATTTCCTGTTTTCAATTTCATTGATTTCCACTCTTATTTTTATTTTTTAAATGTTGCTTGCTTTAGGCTTGAAATGATCTTATCTAGTTTGCTAAGGTGGTAGCTTAGATTATTGATTTTAGAACTTTCTTTTTTAATATGTGCATTTAATACTATACATTTTCCTCTGAGCATAGCTTTCACTGTATACCACAAGATTTGGTATGTTTTATTTGTTACAAAAAGAAAAACAAACTTAGACAAATTAATTTTAACAGAGTTTAACTGAGCAAAGAATGATTCACCATCAGGAAGCCTCCAAAGCCACACTAGGCTCACAGAGACTCCAGTACAGCAGCATTGTGGAAGAAGATTTACGGACAGAAAAAGAAAAGTGATGTACAGAAAATGGAAGTTAGGTATAGAAACAAATGAATTGGTTACAGCTTGGTGTTTGCTTTATTTCAACATGGTTTGAACGGTTGGTCACTCACCTTTAATTGTCCAAAAGTGAGTAATTGGCACAGAGTAGGTTATAGTCTGTTCACACATTCAGTTAGGCTTCATTTCACTATATATGGGTAAATCTTTAAACCAAACTTAAAATGTGTAAGAAGGCAGCTTTAGGCTAAACTTGATTTAGCATGTTATAACTTTCATTTAATTCAAAATATTTTAAATTTCTCTTGAGTCTCTTATTGACTCATGTGTTATATAGGAGTGTATTAGTCCATTCTCACATTGCTAATAAAGACATGCCCAAGTCTGGGTAATTTATAGGGGAAAGAGGTTTAATTGACTCACAGTTAAGCATGGCTGGAATGGCCTTAGGAAACTTACAATCATGGTGGAAGGGGAAGCAAACACATCCTTCTTCACAAGGCAGCAGGAGAGAGAAGTGCTGAGCAAAGGGGGAAAAGCCCTTTAAAAAACCATTAGATCTCCTCAGAACTCAATCACTATCACAAAAACAGCATAAGGATAACCGCCACATGATTCAACTACCTCCCAATGGGTCCCTCCCATGATGCATGGGTATCATGGGAACTACAATTCAAGAACAGATTTGGGTTGGGACACAGCCAAACCATATCAAGGAGTGTGTTATTTAATATCCAAGTATTTGGGGATTAACGATCTTTACATTACTCATTTCTAGTTTAATTCTTTTATAGTCTGAGAATGCAATTTGTATAATTCCTGTTATTTTTTAATTTGTTAAAGTGTGTCTTATGGTCAAGATTGTTTTACATCTCAGTGAAGATTCTATGTGACCTTGAAAAAATCTGGTCTGCTGTTTTTGGATGCAGGATTCTATAAATGTTGATTACAGCAAGTATATTGATAGTGCTCTTTGAGTCAATTATATCCTTATTGATTTTCTGCCTGCCTAATGTATCAATTTCTGAAAGAGGGGTCTTAAAGTCTCCAACTATAATAGTGGGTTTGTTTGTTTCTGTTGCAGTTCTATCAATTTTTGTTTCACATATTTTGATGAGCTCTTGTTAGGTAGGTTCATATATACATTTATGATTATGTTTTCACAGAGAATTGAACTCTTCATTATGATGGAATATTTCTCTTTTTCCCTGATAGTTTTACTTGTTCTGAAATCTGCTTTAAGATTAATAGGTATTTGTGATTTTTTTATTAATGTAAATGTTAGTATTTTGCATCTATCTTCACCTCTTTCCTTTGAACTTCTCTGATTTTTACAGTTAGTTTTCTTGTAGCCAGCATTTAGTTGGGTCTTATTTTATTAATGTACTCTGACAATGTCTGCTTTTTAATTGGTGTATTTAGAAAATTCACATTTAAAGTGATTAATGATATAGTTGAATTAATATCTACCATGTGTATAATTGCTTTCTATTTTTGTGTTTTTTTTTTCTGGTAGTTTTTTTTTTTTCCTTTCCTGGTTTTATTTATTTGAGCATTTTTGTATTGGTTTATTTTATCTCCTCCCTTAATATACCTTAATATATCACCTTTTCTTCCTTTTCACATTTGATAGTGATTGTACTAGAGTTCACAATATCCTTTTTTTTTTTTTTTTTTTTTTTTTTTTTGAGTCCGAGTCTCACTCTGTCGCCCAGGCTGGAGTACAATGGCATGATCTTGGCTCATTGCAACCTCCCCCTCCCAGGTTCAAGTGATACTCGGACCTCAGCTTCCTGAGTAGCTGGGATTACAGGCACCCACCATCATACCTGGCTAATTTTTGTATTTTTAGTAGAGATGGGGTTTCACCATGTTGGCCAGGCTGGTCTTACACTCCTGATCTCAGGTGATCTGCCTGCCTCGGACTCCCAAAGTGCTGGGATTACAGGTATGAGCCACCATGTATACCCACAATATACATTTTTAATTTATCTAAGTCCACCTGCACTACTTCATTCATACCTATAGCATAGTATTCCCAATTTCTTCTTCCTTTCAATGACGTCGATCTTATTTGTTTTATTTTTTCACATTCTACAATCACTCAATGCATTGTTACTATTATCACTTTAAGCCAATATTTACCTTTTAGATCTACTAAGAATAAGAAAAAAATCTTATTTTTATACCTTCTCTCACATTCTTCCTTTCTTTATGTGTATCTAGTTTCTGAGCTGTATTTTTTCTCTCCCTGAACAATTTATTTGTTCTTCTTTTAGTATTTCCTAAACTGAAATGATAGAAATCGAAGCAAAAATGTTATGAGAGGTAAATTTTTAATGACAATGACCTGGTTCCAAAACCTTGTAGAAGATAATTCTCTTTAAAGGGAACTTGGGTTCCTTAATTTAGTTTCAGGAATTTAAAAAATCTAACCAGGGTAAATAGGTTATTGAATGTAAGAGTGGCGTCTTGTTTAGTGGTCTGGTTCAGCTTTGCTTCTTACCTCCTGCCTGTTGTAAAGGCATTTTGGAATTACTCTTGGGTTTGATTATTTGACAAGAGTGAGATGATATACTTCAAACATTCAGAGTCTGTCAGATTTAGTCTAACATAGATAATAAAAAATGACTCAATGAAAAATAAGATGTATTAATTTCCTATTGCTGCTCTAAGAAATGGACATAATGTTAGTGGCTTAAAACAATGCAAATATAGCAGGCTATCTTACAAGTCTGGAGGTAAGAAGTCTGAAGAGCATCTCATTGGCTAAAATGAAGGTGCTGGTAGAGCTGTGTTCCCTTTTGGAGACTCTAGGGGAGAATATATTTTCTTGACTTTTCCAGTTCCTAGAGGCCTCCCTTATTTCTTGACTCATAGCCTCTTATAGTTTCCAAGCCAGCAAGAGCTGGGTTAGTCTTTATCAAATTTATATTACTCTGATATTGACTCTTCTTCTACCCCTCACTTCTACCTTTAAGAACCCTTGTAATTACATTGGGCCCACCCAAATAACACAAAATACTCTCCCCATTTTAAGGCTAATTAGCAACCTTCATTCTGTCTACAGCCTATTTCCCTCGTGCCATGTAGTATAATATATTCACATGTTCTGAGGATTAGGACATGAATATCTTTGCAGAACCCATTATTCTGCCTACCTTTTAGGTCGTCCAGATATAATTTTCATGTAATGTGAAGGTTAAGTGTGGAGTATGGGGGCTGTGAAGTACTAGGTAAGGATTAGCCTAGCCCCCAATCTCTTTTTCCTTCTCATTGAAACTTGATGGTTGATTGGCTAGAGGTATTTATGTAAAGGAAGGAGCCAAGGATTTACGGGGATTCTGGCTTGGCTGGCAGAATGCATGGAAGTTCTAATCATGGAGACGAGGAGGCTCTTAGGAGTTGATTGAAGCAGGTGAAGAACTCAGTTTCACATTAAACTCGAATTACCAAATGGATGTTTGTTATATAGTTAAATAGGAGCATGAGGTTTAGTAGAGAGAAATATGTGCTGAAGATAAAACTTAGGAGTTGTTCACATATAGAAGGTAATTAAAATAGGAATAGGGGCTAAAATCTTCCTAGGAGTACTTGCATAATAAAAAATAAAAGGAGAGGGCCTGACCTAGAAATCTAAAAGTGAACATTAATAACCTAGGCTCAGACTGATTTTTCTGTGAAGAAGACTGAGAAATAGTGGACAGAAAGGTAGGGCAACACTAAGAGGATGATGTCATGAAGCCTCAGGAAGAAAGTATCTCTAGAAGATGGACACATTCAGAAGTACTAAATGACAGAGAAAGCCAATTAAGCTAAGATCTGAAAAGAAGCAGTTGACTTTCACTGTGAACAGATAATCTTGACAAGCATTGGACCAGTGCTTTGGAGACAGCAGTAGCCCCATTCAAGTGTTTTAAGAAGGGAAATGGAGGTAAGTAGCTAACTGGAGAGTAATGAGGTGGTATTCAAAGGGGCCAAGGGGAGAGCATGAGAAAAACCTGAGCACTTGATGTTATGATAGAAGCCATCAGAGGGGCTGTTGTTGAGGGTACAGGGCAGGGGCAGGGGTGGTGCTGATGAAACTCTTCCACCTCAGATCATCAGGCATCAGATTCTCAGAAGGAGCATGCAACCTAGATCGCTTACATGCATAGTTCACAATAGGGTTCTCACTCCTATGAGAATCTAATGCTGCCATTGATCTGACAGGAGGCAGAACTCAGGCAGTAATGCTGCTTTGCCAGCCGCTCACGTCCTGCTGCGTGGCCTGGTTCCTAATAGGCCACGGATGGGTACCGATCCATGGCATGGGGGTTAGGGACCCCTGCGTTAGAGAGATTTGTGAGAAATAAGTTTAAAGTAGCTGTCCATGATAAGAAAGAGGCAAATCTTTTTACAGTGTTTGACAGCTAAGTCTAGCCACATTCTAGTGTACTGAAAATGGAAATAGAAGTAAGTAGCTAATTGGAGGGCAACAGGATGATATCCAAAGTGGGTAAGACTAGCAAATAAATGTAGCAAATAAACTTTTACACTTTGATCTATTTTTTCCTGAAGATTGCAATCTTCTTTGGCAACTCGATTCATAAAGACATTGCAGTAGTCTTACTTCTAAAGTGGCTCCCCATGACCCCCAATTCCTGACATTCATACCTTGTGTAATCCTCTCACCTTAAATGTGGGATGGACTTGATGACTGGCTTCTACCAAGTAGAATATACCAAAAGTGATCGATGTCACTTTTGATATTAGGTTATGAAAACCGTGATTCCATGTTGAAGGCACTTTCTCTTCCTTATTCACTTGCTCATTCTGATAAAAACCAGTTGCCATGTTGTGATCTACCCAATGGAGAGATCTATGTGGCAAGGCACCAAGGAGGGAGGCCTCTGGCTAATAGCTGTAGAGAAAGTGAGGCTTTAAGTACAGCAGCTCATGAGAAACTGAATCTCGGCAACAGCCAAGTGAGCAAGCTTGTAAATGAATCTTGCTCCCAGTTGAAGTTTGAGATCATGAGAGCTCTAGCCAGCTCCTTGATTGTAGCCTTGTGACAGAGTCAGAGCACAGGACCCAGCTAAACTGTGCTAGGATTGCTGACTTACTGTGACATAATGAATACTGTTGTTTTAAATCACTAAGTTTTTTGTTATTTACACAAATTTATGGGGTATATGTAAAATTATGTTACATGTATATAATGTATAGTGGTCAAGTTAGGGCATTTAGGGTTTCCATCATCTGAGTACAGTACATTTTTGTTAGCTATAGTCACTAGGTTTTCAGGTAGTGTGTTACACAGCTCTAAATAATGAATGCAAATATCATGTTCTCTCTTAGGAATTTTTCTTTTATTATTATCAATAGAGAGCAAGGTGTAAGCTAGGTGCATGGTGAACATGATGGTTAGTAGTAGGTGTCCACTTGACTGGATTGAGGGATGCCTAGATGGCTGCTAAAGTATTGTTTCTGGGTATGTCTGTGAGGGATTTGCCAGGAAAGATTGACATGTGAGTCATTGGACTGGGAGAGGACCAACCAGCTTCAATGTGTGTGGGCACCATCCAGCTGGCTGCCAGCATGGCTAAAACAAAGCAGACAGAAGAAGAAGAGAGAAGCCGTTTGCTAGTTCTCTGGCGGTCTCTCTTGTCCAGAGCTGAGTGCTTGCTTTCTCTCCTCCTGCCCTTGCACATTAGACCTTAGGCTCTTCAGCCTTTGGACTCTAGGCTTTCACCAGTGGCCTCCCAGGGGCTCTTGGGACTTCAGCTTCAGACTGAGGGCTGCAATCTTGGCTTTCCTGGTTCCAAGGCTTTTGGACTTGGACTGAGCACACTACTGACTTCTCTCTTTTAGCTTATAGACAGCCTGTCACGGGACTTTGCTATCTCACCATGTGAGCCCATTCTCCCTAATAAACTTCCATATATACGTACATGTATCCTATTAGTTTTGTCCCTCTGGAGATCATTGACTAATACAGTGAGTTTAGGAGGTAGTTTCTCAATAAAAATAATCCCAACTAAAGGTAAGTGCTTCAGGTGATTAATGCAAGTCTTCTTTGGGGCTTGGGAAGATTAACCATCAGTGTTATTCCCCAATCTTCAAGTGAGATTTATGTTGAACAAGTGGTCTATATGATTCTTTGCTATCAGTAAAATGAAGAATATCTGACTCTTGTTCTCAACTGAAGACTCAAAGAAGATTTATGTAAAGCAAGTTTTATCCTAATGGAAACAAAGGGATTAAGCACTAGACTCACAGAAACAATTTTTATACATGAAGCCTGAAATATAGAAAGTTCTTCCTCTGAAAAAACAAAGGCTCACTATATTCTTGACCATATCATAGGGAACATTATTGCTTCATACAATAATGAATGGCTTTCCTTTTCCTTCAAATCCAAGATGGGCATATCCTCCAAAAGAAGACACAGTGAACGGAAGATGAAATCAGTCTCACCAGGTCTCATGCTTATTTCAGTTTTATAAGGTGAAGAGTAAGCGATATTTAAATGAAAAAAAATTATCAGGGGCCATAAATAAGGTGGCTCTATGGTTGTAGAAAGCACTGAGCAGCTTAGCTCATTGCTATTAAGAATTTACAAGATAGACTGGATATGTCAGGGAGATTTATCCCTTTGAAAAAGTAGAAGGATATTTAGGGGCTGTGTTTTTCAGATAAGAAAGCTGAGGGGACCAGTTCTTTATACTCTTGTTACATACTACTCTGATCTGTATCCCAGGTTGAAAATGTTGAGTCAGGTAGTTTAGGCTCATTTGTTCTATTTACTGAGCATCTACCTTGTGCCAGATTCTGTGCCACAAAACAGGTACTTATGTGTGAACATAACACATTTCCGAATTAAACTAAAAAAGGGACTGTATAGCTAAATGAGTTTCAACCAGCAGCGAATACAAGCCAGCCAGTGCAAAATATGAAACACAATTACCTAGCATGTAAAATATATATACCATTAATCCCTACTCTCTAGGCTGTTGTTGAAGACCTCATCACAGAATGGCTGGCATGTTGTCTCTGTCTTGATCTTGATAGAAATCATTCTCTTATCAGCCAGTCTTCAATTGTTTCTGCAAACATTTGCTACTTTTAGGTAGTAGTCTTGACAGTCATTGCAAAAAGCACTTAGCTTCTTAATGTCACCCAGTGTTGGTTAGATATTTAAATACTTCGCAATTTAGATTTTTTCTGCTCTGTATATTTTTAATTGTTGTAACTGTTACTAGTCAGGACTATTTTTGTTATAAATAAAGGAAGACCCAATTCTAACAGATTAAGTAAAATACAAAGCAAAACCAAAACAAAGCAAAACAAAAAAATAATTCATGGTCTTCAACTGAAAAGCCCAGGAGTAGGGATAGCTTCAGATATCTGCAGTATTCAGGGCTCAGCCTCTCACTGCCTCATACTCTGCTTTGTTCTGAATTGACACAGTTCTGGATACTTTCACAGTGGCAAGGTGGTCATAGCACAACAGCCAGCAAACTTTTTCTGTAAAGGCCTACATAGGAATACTTTTATCATTGCAGAGACTTCTGTTCCAATGACACAACTCTGACATTGCAGTCCCAAAGCTGCCACAAATAATACATGAAAGAATGATGTACTGTATCCCCCAGGATCTTTGTTTACAAAAACATGAACTGGGCTGGCATTTGTTGACTCCGTGCCGAACCTATTTTTACATTTTCTCTCGTTTGTGTCCAGAAGGAAAAGTGATTCCTTACCCCATAGTGAAATATAAGTCATGGACCTCATACTTGCATACTAATGCCAGCATTGGAACACAAATTGATAAAACAGTATTTAGCATAAGGCAACTAAAGGCAACTAGCCTTTGCCTTATGCCTTAGCCTAGTGATTCTTTACACTCAGAATGGGGACAAGGCCAAGGAGAGGCTGAGATCCATGGTCACCTGCATTGTCCAGTACAACTTCCTTTCTATGCTGCTAACTGCTGTCTGCCAGCCCGGTGAGATGCGTTCTATTATATTGTTATCCAAACACCTGTATGTCTAAGGATGTTTCCATTATCTCACTACATATTTTTCTATAACTCCAAAAAATGCAAGACTTCTAGTGTTGTTATGTACATAAGGACTCTGGCACATGCCCATGAGCTTAACATTACTTTACAGTCTCTTGAAGCCTACATCTTTACCCAAGCCCTATATGCTCATATTTGCTGAACATATATGATCAGCTGGGATATGTGTTAGCATGCAGATTTCTGTTTTTTGTTTGTTTATTTTTTTAATAGGCCTACTGAATCTGGAGTGAATCAGAAGATTTTTTCAGTCAGGAGAGGGCCATTTTCAACAATTGCCCTGGGTGATTATTATAATTAGGCAAGCTTGGTAAATATTACTTTAAGTAATACTGCTGTGATATCCACCATGGTCAACTTGCATTATATTCAGGGTGAAAATTTATATTTGTTCCTTTTAAATGTGATGCAAGTGTTTACATTCTCTGTTTTGTGTAGGAGAGGAGTCTTCCCAAAAGGCTGGTGTATTAAATCACCTGGAAGCTTTTAAAAATACTGATGACTAGGCTCAAACCTCCTCCGGAAACATAGTGATCAGCTAGATGACTGAAACCACAGTTATAAGAAATGGTTATACTAAATCATAAAAAAAATTGTTCTTTACTTTTTTTTTTCAAACAGAACTTACTCAGCATTAACATAATTTAACTGAAAAAAACCTAGTAAAATACCTTTACCACTACAATTTTAGAAATTTCATCTAACTATTTAGGACAAGCTGTGGTAGTTGTAAGACTCAAGATAAATACACCTATCTTCATTATACAGGAAAAATTCGAATTTTAAATGAGGAGCTGTCCAAAGTCCTACCATTGTTTCTCATCCCCAAATTACGTCAATAATATATTTTCATAGGTTAATATTCAGTTACCATTTACTGAAAATAAGCAACAGTTTTTCCAAAAATAATTAACTTCCATTTTAAAAGTTCAGTTATAATATAAATATTCCTCAATTTTCAGTAATTAAAATTGCATAGTATTCATAGGCAGCTGTGTAGCTCTAAGGTTCTTCTTTTAGAGATAGGAATACAATTCAGAATCAAGGACACCAAGCTGAATGCCCAGGCTGAAGCCACACTCAAATTCTCATGGGAACATTGAGTAAGTTAAGTAGGATTGTCAAAAGTGTGCATATGATATAGAGGTGGGCACTATGGATAACCAAAACAAATACCTGGATTGTTCTAATTGCTTAACAGAGATAATCTCCTATAATTCTCAAAAAACCCTTCGGGTAGTACTGTTATTTTCTACACTCTTGGGTGAGGAAACACTCTGCCATAGTCATAAATTGTATAATTATTACAGCAGTGATTTTATCCAAATACACACTTAGTCTCTACTCATCTGCCTCTTACAGCAAGTTTAGATAATTCACATTGGGATAAGGCAGTGGAGATTGTTAGAAATGAGGCTTAAAGATTGTTTCAGATAATTTGTCATCCTGTCCTGTCTCAAAGTTTGCATAAATTGACTTGTAGCATGCTTAACAGTGCTAGACAAGTCCTAGAAAATAACCATAACAAGATGTAGACAGGGATTCAGGCTGGTGAGCAAGAAGCTTAAAGAACAGAGCCATCAAATCACTGTGAACAGTGACACGGAGGCTGTAAGTCAGGGAGCTCTGTGCCAAGGGAGGAACAAAAACGGGGACGTCCAGGTCAACCAACTCAAGGCAGGCAGGCAGCATCATCAGAAAGGCTGAGCACATGCACAGGTGTCCAACCTGCAAAAAGAAGGTGTCAAGCAAAGCAGTGCCTCAACCCTGTCTAGATCTAGAGAGAATAAATAAGCAGATGCTGTTCAGTTTTTACCACCTCATGTTGAATTGGTCCTAGGAACTGAGAAAGAAGCTTAAGAGTACAGAGTGAGTTCTGTGGGGAGAGTAGGGCTTATCAGCTTTAAGAATCGGCTGGGCATGGTGGCTCACGCCTGTAATCCCAGCACTTTGGGAGGCCGAGGTGGGCAGATCATGAGGTCAGGAGTTTGAGACCAGCCTGGCCAACACAGTGAAACCCTGTCTCTACTAACAATACAAAAATTAGCTGGGTGCGTTGGCGGGCACCTGTAATCCCAGCTACTCCGGAGGCTGAGGCAGGAGAATCTCTTGCACCCGGGAGGCAGAGGTTGCAGTGAGCTGAGATCATGCCACTGCACTCCAGCCTGGGTGACAGAACTAGACTCCATCTCAAAAAAAAAAAAAAAAAAATCAGGATTCTTCAGCCCTTTCTACAAACATTGGCTCTTAGGCTGACCTCTGCCTATCCAACATAAGCAACTCTCTTCTAGTGCTACCAGCTGTTTTATATAAAACAAAATCTGGATTTGATGCTATTAATTGAGTACAGTCAATACAGGGTAAAACTCTTGATGTAATTCATCTGTCAGTTGTAGATGGAGTTGTAGATGGATCTGCTACTTATCATTGAAACAATTGATTTTGGGAAGACTTTAGGTCAAACTTAAATTATAAGAGGTAACAGAAGAATGAAACTTCAATTTTTCTGACTTCACATGGAAGAATAAGCATACTTACTGGTCTGCCTTCATCTAAGAAGCAATTTGTATAATAGCCGAGAAAAAAATATTGAAAAGGCATAAATTTATACCAGTAAAGATAGTATGATGTAGGGAGGTTATTAGTGAATGATGGATTTCCACAAATTTCTAAAAGACAGAAGTCAATGGGAACGTTTTTATAAATCAAACATAGAGAAGGAAGTTGTAGACCAGAATACCCAGAGGGACACCACAGAGAAGGGAGACAGATGATCCCCCCTTGTGGCATTCACAGAAGCTCCAGATTTGGGTTCAGACGGTGGTGGAAGAAGAGGCTAAAAACAGGATGATTGATTGAAAGTCTATCATGAAGCATATGCACTAGCGTTCCTGTCTATCTCTTGCCTCTGCCTTCCACACTAGCTTATCAGCATTTTGATATGTGCCCTCCCATTAAAAAGAAAGGCTCTTCTCTAAGGATTTCAAGTTAACTGATCAAAGAAGAATAGGGCTACTAGGATAAGAATTTGTGTCCAAAATGATGCCCTCCTTATTCTGAGATTTGGGAGGTCCCAACTTAGTGAAAATCTCCTCCCCCTGTCACATAAACTAAATCCTACAAGTCTTCAAGCTATAGCTATATACTGAGAACACTCAGTTAATCTTTCTGTCCCCCTTATTTTTAACTATAAAAGGCTAAAACCTGATGACTATATACTAAAAAAATCAGTAATATGAAAACGAAAGACAAATAAAGACACAGCTGATCCCAGAAGAAAAAGTGAAAATTCAGAGGACCGAAGAAAGAAAAGAAAAAACCATTAAAATTCTCAGAGAAACTCAAGGTCACCTTGTATCCATAACATTATAACAAGATGTTAACAGAAAAAAAGAGAAAATAAATATAATGTGGATATTTGAAATTATTATTATTGAATAGAAGGTTTAGCAATGGTAAAGATCATTAAAAGGATATAGACCATACAATTAAAAGAAGGGACACAGAAAATGGTAAATTGTTTTAGGAATAAAAGAATCAATCTAGCAGGAGTAGAGGGACACATCATACTGCTCACCAACAGCCTTAGGAGTTAGGATTTTTAGAAATCTTCAAATATCTTCAAGGGAAAACAGGTTTGAGCCTAGAATTCTAGACATAGCTAAATTATTAATCAATATAAAAGCATAATTAAAACATTTTCAGATCTACAAGGACTCAGAAAGGATGTTTATATATTATTCCTAAGGAAGTCATTTAAGGTATATTCCAGGAAAACGAGGACAAGGACCACAAGAGTCAGACATAGCTTACGTGCAATTGTGGAACTAAACCAAGAGTTCAATAAAAGAAATTCAAGGATGATAGCAATGAATAGTGATATAGTTTGGCTCTGTGTCTCCACCCAAATCTCATGTCAAATTCTAATCCCCATGTGTTGGAGGAGGGGCCTGAGGGGAGGTGATTAAATCATGGGGACGGATTTTTCCTCTTGCTGTTCTCAAGATAGTGAGCAAGTTCTCATGAGATCTGGTTGTTTAAAAGCACTTTCCCCTTCGTGCTCTCTCTCTCCTGCCACCATGTGAAGATGTGCTTGCTTCCTCTTCACCTTCTGCCATGATTGTAAGTTTCCCGAGGCCTCCCCAGTCATGCCCCTTGTACAGCCTATGGAACTTTGAGTCAATTAGAGTCTTTTCCTTTATAAATTTTCCAGTCTCAGGTAGTTCTTTATAGCAGTGTGAGAATGGACTAATACAACTATGTGTAGAAAATGATTAATTTAAATTAAAACAGAAAATCTGTGAGCTCTAAGGCAAAAAAAAGTCTTCAAATATAAATAATTAAGTAAAATCTTCCAACAGGAAGAGCTAGTAAGAGTTGTAAAATATTGTTAATGTGATGAACAAGGTATGGGCCTTCTGTCAAAAAATGAAAGGAGACAACTAGGAACTTTAGGGGAGGATGTTGGGGGAGATGCAAGCAGGAAACTGGTAAAGTCATGGTCTAAATAGGTGTGGTTAGCTTTAGCAGCACATTGAGGTCATCTAGGGAGCTGTTGAAATAGTGATGTTCACGATACACCCCAGACCAAGTACATAAAAATCTGGTTTTGGGCAGCAAGGCAAACATATATATTTAAAGTTCCCCCAAGTAATTCCAGCGTGCAGCCAAGGTTAAGGACTAGTATTCTAAACATAGGCAAGCTAAGTTTTGATTTGGTTTTGAGGAATTGAGCAATAATAATAGAATATAATTATTTTGACTTTGATTTTAGGAATCAAAGAGATTCTCAGAAAACAGAAATTATCATCCTTCACTTTATAGTGAACTGTGTTTACACAGTTAAAAAAGGCAAAAATTCATTTCGTTTTTAACTTTTAATCAATTTTAGATTACATTATGATAAAAATTCTATTTTAGATAATCACTCATTTTTCAATTTACAGCTATTTACATATTTTAGAAATTTTCTTAAAACACTCTTGTAAGACAGAAAATGAATATTCATATTATTGTTTGTTATGGCCCGGTATAAATTAAGAATAATGAAATGGGCAAACTTCCCTTGTCTCCCTTGCAGGAAGTGTGATGGGTATGGCTTGCTTCTTCAGTGCCCCACTACTCAAACCTCTAGGGGAGCATACAGACAGGCAGGCTGGGGTTTCAACCCCACGGCAGTGTCTACGTGTGGATGTTTACAGCTTCTGAAGCCACAGTGAGCGTGTGTTACATGGTGCTCTTTTAGTTTAGCTGTCCGTAGGCGGCTTGTGTTAGTCAGTTGAGTTAGACCCCTGCCTTACTGCAAGGACAGAGAGCTTTCTGTATCCCAGAGTTCTTGCCTTCGTATACCAGAATAATTGGATCACATGTGGGCATGGAGAATGAGTGCAAGGTTTTATTGAGTGGAAGTAGCTCTCAGCAGATTCCGGAGCCAGAGGGAGATGCCTTTCCCCTGGAGTCAGGCTGCTTGGCGGCCGGGCTGTCCTCCAACTATCCCGGCCAAACTCCATGGCCTTCCACCGGTGGAAGGCCAGCATCTGTCTGTGTGCCCTTCTGCTGCATGCTCCCCTCAACATTCTGTTGCCATTCAGCTGCTTGTGTGTTCTTCCGCCAGTGTGTTCCTCTTGACGTCAAGCCACTTGTGTCCCTGCCTCCTAGAGTCTCAGGGGATTTTATGGGCATAGGATGGGGGCATCATGGGCCAGGGTGTTCTTTGGAATTGCAACATTTGGGCACAAAGGCAGAAGTGCCTGTCCTCACCTAGTTCCGTGGCTACAGGCCCAGGGGTGGAACCTTAGCTAGGGACCTGCCCTTCTCTTCTCAGCACTTTCGTGCCCCCTTTCCGTATCAATAATACTCTCCTCTCACTGCATTCTGCTCCTGACCCACATGTAAAATTTCTCATAGAAACTCCAATCCAGCACAAACCAAGCACGTATAAAATAAGAGCCTTCATAATTTTTACTCTACTCCCCTTAATTTTTCTTCTTAGCACTTATTAACAGCTGACTTTATTTATGCATCTATTTTTGTCTCTCATTCTGATTTTTCTGAGAAATATTCTAAGTGAAAGGCAAAAACTAATATTTACTGCTTGTCTCAAGGGTGGATACTGAAAAGATACTACATACCTACATATGAAATTTTTTAAAATGGAATAAACTGTATGTTCTACAAGAGTGTGAGCCATGCCTTATTCCTCTTTGTTTTTTGTTACTAATCAGAATGTTTATTGAACTGAGCTACAAATATGCACAAGTCCATGGTAGAAGTAGAACAAGACATATGGACTTTGGAGTTCTAGCTTTGAATAAATTCTCATCTTTTCATAAAGACTCTGCCATATTTCCTGCTACCAAATTTGCAATAATTTGGCAGAACTTTGCAATAGATTAACCTTGTTTCTGTGGTGACTATGAAAATGTGCAGGGACATGACCAGTCTTTGCAAGACAGAGTATAGGTCTGTTCCAAGGGAGCAGTTTAGTTGATTTAGCTGATCTAAGACTTCTTAAATCTTTACATAAAAATATTCATTAATACTCTGTAATTTTCAGAGCCCTGGATAAGGTAGGAAAAAATGTAAGTCTTGTTGCCTGATTTCCAAGATATGATTGCCAACCTTACTGTATTCATTTGAGTTTCATTCAAACCATTGCCTTTCATCCAAGTTAAATATGAGATGAAGAAAAAATGTAGATAAAATACTTAAACATGGATTCATTTCATTTACATGCAAATGTATGACTCTCAAATTGTTAAAAAGTACTCATACAAGTAGGTAGGCTGTGTCAAAGTTTTATTTAACTCATTATAGTCATACAGGAACCCACAGAATGAAAACCTGATTCAAAGAGGATATGAGAAATTAAGATTTACAAGGTCAGTGGAGAAAGAAATCTGGAATAAGATTTCCTAGTATTATATGAAACACATTAATATACTACAGGGAAATAAAATTATAACCTTGAGGGGTTATCTTCTCTATCAAACAGAAAAAAAATGACACCTGGTTAATTTTCTACAACTCAAGCTCTAACTTTACAGTTATAAGACATGTGAATCCTAATCAACAGTAACTAGTAAATCAGAATTATATTCCATGAGAGAATGAGATGACCCTCAGGGAGTCTTTTTAGAAAATGTTCTAGTATAACATTATTTTAAAAATTAAAAAATCTTTTTTCCTTATTTCCAAGTTTGGGTTTTCTTTGTTTCTTTCCCTGAACATATACTAGTTAATCCCTAAATGGTGTGGTTTGAAAAATGTCTTCTCATTTTAAAGGGAAGAAAATTCTTTGGGAAAAATAAAGATAATATAGAACATGAGTATTTTGGAAGAGAGGTCAAAAGTTATCTTACTTTAAGAGCAGTAGAGGTAATTTCTATTTAATTACACTTGTTTCACTCTCTAGCGGATAAAGAGATTAGTAAGACAACATTAAAAGCATTTTTAGCTTCTCAGAAGAATTGTGTTAAAAAACATATAGTGCTTCTCCTTCTTAAAAAATACAGTTGTTTATGTCTACTTCCAGGCTAGTAATCGTTAATAAGAATAAAACTGCCAGGCCAGTAGAACATACTCTGTCCAAGGTGCTAGAGAGAATTAGAGAATTAAGCTGCTTCTACTTTGTGGTGTTTGCCTGAAGGTGACTTCAGTTATTTCCTTGTTGAATTCTATTATTCTGGAGTTTGGGAGGCCCAGGGCTAAGTGTTGTGGCTTCTACCTTGAAGTTCCTCTATTTGATTCTTTGTGGCTTCTACTGACATTAACAGTGCTACTTGTAGTTGATCATATTCTGTTTGGTGCTGTTTTCTAATTGTTACACAACTTTAAACCATGTCTTCCTCAAAACCCTGTATTCCACTTGAGTTTACACATTTTTTCTGTCCTTAGACCTTATACAGAGCTCAACAATGGGATTCAAGTAATTTCAAGCCCGTCTTAGGGCAGGGGATCTATTCATTTGTCTTCTAATCCCCAAAGGATGAGGAAAAACAACGGTGTCCCATTTTAAGGTCAAATTTAGGAGAAATTGCAGTAGTGAAATGGTCACTAACTCTCCCTTTCCTCGTATCTCCCACTTTCTGGTGCTTCTCTTCTTTAGCCTGACACCACCAACTTCCTGTCACTCCTTTGCTCTCAAGGGTCTTTAGTGTGAACCACGTGAGAATGTAAACCTCTGGATGGCTTTGGAAATACATTGTTATTTAGGCTTACTTGGATATACCACTGAATATAATTTGCATTAATATTAGGAAAAATTAATTTTCCATAGGTTTGGCAGAAGGTTTGGCTATGGAATTGAAACACAAATACCTCCTGCATACTGTTGTAAAGCAAGTCAGGTTGATGCTAACAATGTTTCTCATTCCTATCCAGATTAGTTCTGTTAAAAATGTCAATTGAGCAAAGAATATGTTGGCTGTAAAGCTGGGATGCCTAAGTTTGACTCTGAATATTGTCCATGATTCTACCATTGATTCTCCCATGTGACCCCTGGAATGGCAGCATCAGCATCACAGGAGAACTTGTTAGCAGTGCATGTTCTCAGGCTCTACTCCAGATCTTCTCCATCAGAAATTCTGCAGATTAGACCCGGTACTCTGTATTTCAACAATTTTTTTACGTGTTCTCCACACTAAAGTTTGAGAACCACTGGACTACACTATTTGCGTGAGCCGTAAGTTATTTAACTGCTTTGAGCATCAGTATCCTCACTGATAAAATGAGGTAAATAATATCTCTCCTCAGACAGTGTTCCTAAAAATTAAATGAGATAATCCATGTAGGTAACTTAAGAGAGTGCTTGGCACAGAATAACAGTTTGATATTTTTTGGCCCTTGTTAGCTGTTAGACTCCGATGCCTGAGCCACTTATAATCGATTGAGTAGAGCCTAACCTGCTTGGCCACTCTTCTCAGTCCTGTCTCCTTTAACCCTTATTCTTATAAATAGAAGAGGAGATTCTAGGGTGAATGAAATACATTTTTGGTTCAGGTAGTAGGAACGCTACTAGTTGTGTATGTTTCTAAAGTCCCCTATTTTTTATCTTCTTCCACTATGAAATTGGAGTAATAATTTATTTGTGTGCTTTTTGAGAATTAAGTGTGATCAAACCCATAAATCCTCCATCATAGGGCACATACTAGGTGTCCGACATAAAAAGCTGCTGCTTCTGCTCCTTCAGTCTCTCACCCTTTGGCTCCTTACTCTCCTTCCCTTTTCATGGCTATTATTTGCATTTTGTTCTACAGGATTCCAAAGAAGGATACTGGAGGGACCCCAGGAGTCTGAAAAATAGTTGTATTCTTTCTTCCCAATTCATCTAAATTAGATGCTTCCTGGAGACCCTTTCATTTAGATAAGATGATGTAATAGATATCATGCGGATGGATCAAAAACTCGGTAAGAACTTGGATAGTGTTTCTGGTTGAGGCAAACCAAATCCATTTGTATCTCAACTTCAACAATGTTAATAGATGCCCTTCCTAAGATAGAGATTGTCCAATGTAGTCAACTTGCCACCAATTGCCTAGTTGGACTCTTCAAAGAATGGTGTTTTATCTGGGACTCAGTATTAGTTTCCATTGCAGAAAGTTTGAGATTTAGTATCATTAGTAGCAGAATCAGTAGTGATCAGCAGTATTTGCCCCTTAGGCTCACGCATGGCCTCCATTTTGGCCACCAAGGCTACTATATTCATGAGCTCATTGTGCAATCATGGGGGTGGGCAATGGCACAACCTAACTGACATCAGCTGGTTGAGTCACTCTTCTGTTGTGGTTGCTCTCTAATGGGTATTAACATATGATGCAGTAATCTTCATCCTTATATGCTCTTCCACGTCTGCACTAACATTTTCTTTTCCAGAAATCCTTTGCTCTAATGCACCAATCTTTTCTTCCCAGGACTCTGGCCATCCAGACAAGCCATTCACCACCATTACTCAGTAGTCCAAATTCATTAATATTGTTAGCACGCCCAGTGAGGGTTTCTCCTCACCACTGTTCTTCAGAGGCACCTGGAATTTGCTCCCATGAACTATTCATGTGGATGATGAAATTGATTCAGATTTGGCCAGTGGAGTCTGTTCAAGCTGATTTCTATGTTCTTTTAGTATGTTCCACCATTCTTAAGCATATTCTTATTTTGTCTCAAAAAGATGTTCCAGGCTTACCTTGTACTTTCTTTGACCCAGCCCAGAAACCAGTCATTTCTAGTCATTTCTCTTAAGTAGTTCTGGTTCCTTTAAGTTGAGAATAAAATTTAGACGCCAAAATATGGGTGTTAAGTATATATATTGCTATTAGGGTGTCACTGCTATCAGGTACTCTCATGGCACAGAGCTATAGTATGTATATATAAAATGTGTATATACACAGTGGCATTTACATACATTTTATCTCTATATATCCTATATATAGGATATATAGGCAATATATATAGGATATATATAGGTGATATATATAGGTGATATATATATGATACATATGATATATAGGTATATATATCGTATATATATAGGTATAGATATATATACACGCATATAGGATATATATATAGGCGATATATATAGGATATATATATAGGTGATATATATAGGATATATATAGGTGATAAATATATAGGATATATATATATATCCTCTCTCTATATATATATATGTGTACACACACACACACACACACACACACACACACACACACATACATAACCAATATTTTGCCTCTGTTCAACAGTGGCCTACAGTACTCACACAGACATCCTACCAAATTCACATTGACGATTCTTCACCCTGAGCTACTGTTTCAATATTCCTTATACGGATCTCCTTCTCACTCTGTTTGGGCTTCAAAACCCAATGTTGAGCTTGCACAGGACATTGTATTCCTGGAGGGACTTTTTTCTTACCCTTCCTTGATTCTAATAGTCCATGCAAGGCTGACCTCCTCTGTCTGGTAGAATTCGTCTTCACTCCACTTCAGACACTCTGTGCAGGTCACTCTCTTCTCTGATGTCCTCCTTACTCTGCTGACTTTGGTTTACCCCTTTGTGCCACTTTCCACTGAATGCCTACCTTGCTCACTCTCTATCTTGTAATGATGTGGGACTTCTGGTTCTTGCCCCTATCCCTACACCTTTCTCACATTGCTCCACCATTATCTACTGCCTATTTTAGTTTGCATTCAAGGACCACTTAATACCCAGCTATTTTAGGTTAGGTTCCCTGAGAGATTGATTTTATTAATAATATGGAGAGTTACTTGAGGGATCTTTACTGGGGAATGCTCCTAGGAACAATGCCTGTGAGGGAATGAAAGAAATATCCAATCCCATAGGGAGTTTTACAGCTGTTACTCCTTCAGAGTTACTCCAAATAGAGGCATGCATGAGGTCTTTCTTCTGTCACATCGACTAGTAATTAGATGTGGGCTGCACCCAGGAAGAGGCCAGTGTGAAACAGTCGGCTCTTGCTGAAGGGAGAATCTGAACAACAAACTCCAATATCCACCTGATTTGGTTTCTGAACCTGGACAATAATAAAATCAAGGAGTTCACTTTTCAAAGATATGTATTTTTAGACAACATTCCCAGAGAGTATATTTCAATGGCACCTGGACATGGCCTAGAAATATGTTTTTTTTTTAGGTCCCTGGATGCCTCAATATTTGTCCTGCTCACCTATAGTTGGATGTTAATTAATATACTGACTTCATGTATGTTTGAGCCTAAGATTTTTGCTCTCAGAATGGGCAGATGGCACATGAAATTCAGGACTCTTAATTCTTATAATTGTTCTCTTTGGATACACTTTATGTACCATCTCTTCTGATGGTTGATCATGGTACAAAGAATTATTTTTATTTTTTCTATTTGTATTCTGTAGTCATGAAATGGCGATACTTCTGATGTGACCACACTTGTCATTAACTTCATACAGAAGAAGCTCAACTTTTTAAATGTTTTAAAGGTTTTGTATGTTTTAACACAGTACATATTCTTTGTTAAAAAGAAAACCATAGATTGCATATTGCATAACCCTTACTTTAAAACATGTTGAAATCATGTAATTGGTGTTTTCAGCTGCATGTTTTCGGATCAGTACAAAAAAGTTTTAGTGATGGCCTCTTTCCACACTGGAAAGATTCTTATAAATGTCAAGAAGAAGAGTAATCTTAGAGGAACCAGGCACAACCTCGTAGCACAAATGCTAAGACACGTCCAAGTCTCTTAAATGAAGAAGTGTCAAGATGAGCAGTTTCCCTGTGCCCTTCAGAAGTTCTTTGCAGGGATAGCTAGGTATACATGACAGCTCTATATGTAGATACCTTAGTCTCAGAAAATTCACTGAGCTGAAGGAGCAAAGCAAGAGGAAGTGAGCTCTGCAGGATGAACTCTGCAGCAATGTGGGTGTCTGAAACTGTGGCAAGCATAGAGAAACTGGAGATATTGGAGCAAATGGTTCTAAGCAGCATGAGCAAGTACAGACTTAAATTATTGCTCTACACAAGTATACCGTATGCTTTCTCCATGGTGGAGGTAATTCATGGTGGAGGTAGGCCTGCTTCTTTACTATTTCCTCCACTCTGTACCACATTACAGGTTTGATAGAGGGAAATAAGAGAGTCATATAGAAATGTAAGGGAAAGCTCATCCAGCATTAGTTAATTATACATCAGTCTTTTGCTGAGGCTCTAAAAGAAGGAGTTTCAAACCAAATCAGAAACTCTCCCTTCCTTTTATTAAATGACTGCCTAGATACACCCTAGAGAGTGTATAACCATCAAGAAATAATGACCTGCATGTCTCCATTTCATGAAGAGATGTTTATTTGATCTGTTTGATAAATGTATTATGAATTTCATATATGTGCTATTTCTTATGACAGAATTGTGGAATCCCATGGTAAAAAAGTATAGCATGTACTTACTATGCTGAAAATATAAATGGAAACTCACATTTTATACATATTAAATTTTCCTATTTATTTTCATTCAGTCAGCAAATGTTCATTTGATAATTACTATTCCTGAGACACTACGTGAGGTGCTGGGAGAAATAAAGGTGTTTAGGTTCAAGGTTAACTGCTGATTAGCTCTCCAGATCTTTTTTGAGAAAGGCTTATCTATCTGTCCTTTGAATACCTTCATTGTTGGGGAATTCTGCCTAATTAACTACCATATTAGATAGCTTTGTTGACATTTCTATCTAACTTTACACACTATCTTAATTCTGTTTCTTGGAATCACATAACAACATCCTAATTCCTTTTTCTCTTGATTTTATTTAAAATATTTGAAAACAGCTATCATTATTTAGCAGACTACACATCTGGAATAATTAGTTTTCTTTCAAGTAGTAAAATCATGTACTATGGTAGTCATTTGGGGCACTTGTGAATATAGCACTGAGAGAACGTAGGAAGTGGTGATAGACATTATGAAGCAATAGTACCACTGAACTAGCTCTGGTATAGACTGTGAGCTTCAGGCAGCAAGTTATCTTCAATGAGAAATACCTAATAATCTATTTACCGTTTATTATGAACTATCAAAGGAAAATAAGGTGAAAAAACTGCCAAATTGTTGGATAAATTTAAAAATCTTTTATATCTGAATTTATAATTTTTTTGTGTTAATATATTTATGCCATCACATGTTAATGAAAATCTAGGAAAATATAATATCCAATATTTGGCTTTGATTAGAAAGCACACAGAAAATAAGGATGTAAAATTGAGGATAAGTATCTGCCATCCTATATCACAGTTTGAAGCACATTATGGAAGAATCCTTGTCAAGTCAAGAAAAGTAAACTCAGAGAGACCCATGAAACTCTGAGCTCCTAGCTTGCAAGTATGGGCTTAAATTACTGCTCTACACAAGTACACCTGGGGCTGGGAATCCTCTTGGAAGTTCACATGGTTGTTGACAGAATTCACTTCCTTGCAGCTGTAGAATTCATGGGGACTGTGTCTTTAAGGCCAGCAGGAGGTGACACTTCATTTTCTTTTAAAGGACTCACCTGATTAAACTAGGTCTGCCTAGGATAATCTTTTAATTAACTGGAAGCCTTCTGATTAGTAACCGATTATGGAAACGCTATCCTATTTTATTTACAAGTCCTGCCCACACTCAAGGGAAGAGTACAAAGGATGTGTACACCAGGAGATGGTGAATCTTATAATTCTACATAACACAATATCTGACACATATTTCCAAGAGAAAAGCCACCACACATAAATAAATGATAAATTATTTGGAATTTCAATCTTTCCCACTTTCATATATTTAGTGCAATGACTATTTCCACCAAAAGTGACCAGCTCAAGATGTGATTAGTCCATCTTCACTTTCAGCTGCTCTGCCTCTTCTAGGTGTACCTATTATCTGTCTATGGACCACAGGCAATATCCAAAGTTATTTCTAACAGCTAGTTTCCCTTCAGAGTAATGAGAAGCCAGTAGGAAATGCAAGCATATAATTAACAGATGCTGACTGATATATTCATTCTTTGAGTGATTCAGTGCATATCCTGTGTTCTGTCTCCATACCCTCTGACAGATGATCCATGAACCACAGATTCATGGAAGCCTGTCAAGAAATCAGAATAGAGTGACTTCTCTTCATGCATAGAATATTGCCATATGTTGCCATAGAAATCTATTGGAGATTCTATTCATTTCTTTCATATTTCCACAATCTTCCTTTTGACAATTAATGACAGGGAAACATGGTAACAATTCTTCAGAGGGTTTTAACCTCTTGAAGCTTTCAGCTAAGATATACTAGCTAAAGAAATAGAAACAATCTTTATTTACATTTTGAACGCTTTTGTTCTTCTTCCTTATATTTTTGACAATTTGTATATCTTTTAATCCTTTTTCCACCCTTTTTCTCACTTGAATAATTTCTTTACATGGCCAACACCTCATAATGTGATGGAATTAAACTTGCTTCAGACTGACCCTAAATTATGATGCCGCCAGGCTATTGTTGATGGATATTTTGAATTGTTATAAGATTACTGGACTGAGCAGTTTTTCCACAGCTCAGCATCACCATAATCTAATCTGTTTTCTGGCTGCAGTGTCAGCTTGCAAAGAGGGAGATCAGGCAGAATTCCAGGAGCCACAGTCAAAGCAGCTGCAGGCTGGCGGTTTTGCCAGGACACCAAAAGGAATGATGGAATTAAGAAGTGCTACAGTCAGCTCACATAATGAAGATAAAATGATAATTAGCCTTGTGGTAATTTGAATTACTGAACTATATCTTTGTTGCACTCCAAAATATTCTAGCAATAGATACTGAATGGTTTAATCTGTTGAGATTTTGTCATTTTAAGAAACTGAGGGTAATGGCTTTTTTTTTTTTTCAAAATGAAAATAAACTGACATAATTTTACACATAAACATTTCAGCCTGTGTAGAGCCCAAGCATCGGGCATGGCCCCAAGTAAAATCCAGTAGAAATGATCATCAAACTTAGTTCTTATGCAACCTGAGTATATTTTGTTCTAAGTTTAGTGGAGAATAATATTATTATTATGTGTACGTGAAGGTGAACTGACATAAAAATTACCATCTTAAACTTTGATAATTTATGGTCTATCTTATTGTTATAAATATATAACTTTCAATTAATCCAATTTATAAAACACACTATTTACTTTATTTCAGTGATAACTGTTACAGGCTCTGATGAGACACACATTTTCTTTTTACATTAAGTTTTAATTCATCCCACAGTGGCTAATAACCAATTCAAAATATTTCAACAAATTCTCAGTATCTGTAGGGTTTTGGTGTGGGTATAAAACCAAAAAAGAGTTTTGTAGTAATTCAGAAAGTAGAACTAAGTCTTTATTAGGAAAATTTTCAGATAAATCCTCTAAAGTGACTGAGTAAATACATGCCTATGTAAGTGTTTAAGGTAGTTTAAAGGTACATGAGTTTAAGTGGCCCATTTGTTATCAGTGAAAGTCTGCATATAAAATATTCTTTGTAGGGTTGAGATGTAAATTTACCAATATACAAGACAAAGGGATAAGATAAATACAAATACTTGAAGAGGAAAAATTATTCTGAGTATTTCTACAAATTGTGAGTCCATACAATTTTACAGTGGACGGACTGAGATTTTATCTTCTCTCTACTATTTGTTAATTGTGTTCTCTTATGAAGTTTCCTAATCTTTCTGTGCTTTGTTTTTTAATGAGCAATAATGGAGACACCAAATAGTATCTGTCCCATTGAAATGTCGTATTACATAAATAAGCATATTTGGGATGCTTAGTACAATGTCTAAAGCATAATAAAAATACTGTAAAGTTTAGCAATTATTTTTGTTATTCGTGGACTCCATCTTTGTCAGACTGAGCCTTCAGGAAAAATGTATTATGTGCCAGGCATGATACTAGAAATTCAGGAATACAAAAATGGGCAATACAAGTTCCTATCCTTACAGAGCTTACCTTCTATTGACACATCAGTAGACTGGTGCTCTCAAACTAGCATATATTAAAATTACTTGGAACCCTTGTTAAAACACAAATTGCTAGGCCCCACCCCCGCCCCCCCAAATAAATGTAATTTAGTATGTCTTGGGAGGAGCCTGAGAATGTATATTCTAACAAGTTCACAGGTAACACTAACACTGTTAGCATGGGAATCACACTTTGAGAACCCTGGCCTAACAGATAATTTCTAATATAGTGAGGTAGTTTATTTTACATGGATATAAACAGAATGGCATAGGAGTAAAAACACCTGGACCAACCCAGTGATTTCAAAAGCCTGTTTTAGAAGAGATGGTGCCTGAGGTGATAATTGAGGGATACATATTAACCAGGTGAACAGCTGCAAAGAGTATTTTATGTATAAGCATTAACAAAGGCAAAATTTATATGAAACACTGCTTTGTGTGATAATTTTTTCTTCTGGCACTGTTTTAGGAATATTTCCCTTCTTTTTATCTATATATGATTTACTTCCTTTTCAAAAATATTAAAAACAATTATCTGATGTTTATCTACTCTTTCATAAGGTAATCAAATATCAAATTTATACTTGCCTTGAAAAATGAGTCCAAAGTCTTATGAAGTTAAAACTCTTTATAATCCTAAATTTTGGTATAGATTATTAAGTTACAATATCAGTATTTCCATTTATATTCGTTGTTCAATAGTAGGTATACAATTAGGTAAATATATATTTTATGTAACTTATTTTATGTAACTATGAAACATGAAATAAAATATTATTGCCTGAATGTGTTTCTGTGGTTGAAATAATACAAAGTAAATGTTCAAAATAGATGCTCAATTGATTAATTTTTAGAATTAATTTTATTATCCACACAATACAAGAAACCCAGTAAAACAATCCAAGAGCTGAAAGACAAAGTAACTGTTTTAAGAATGAACCATATTGAACTTCTAGAGCTGAAAAACTCACTACAAAAATTTTATAATACAATAAGAAGTAGTATCAGCGGAAGAGACCAAGCTGAGGACAGAATCTCAGAGCTCAAAGACTAGTTCTTCAAATCAACTCAGACAAAAAAATGAGTTTTAAAAAGTGTACAAAACCTCTCTGAGAAATATACTATCATGTAGAGACACAAGATTTATAATTCAGTGGCATTCCTGAGAGAGAATAAGCAACTTACTTAGAAAATATATTTGAAAATATAGTCCACTAAATTTCCCTAATCTAAAGAAGTTGCATGCAAATCCAAATTATACAAAGACCCCTAGCTAGACATAAGACAACAATTTTAAAGGTACATAGTCATCAAATTTATCAAGGTCAATGCAAAGAAAAGAATCTTAAAGGCAGCTAGAGAGAAAGAAGAAGTCATGTACAGAGGGAACCCCATTAGACTAGCAGCAGACCTTTCAGCAGAAACCTTATACGCCAGAAAAGACTGGCTTTTTTCAGTGTCCTTAAATAAAAGAAATTTCAAAAAAGAATTTCATATCCCACCAAACTAAGCTTCATAAGTGAAGAAGAAATAAAATATTTTTCAAACAAGCAAATGCTGAGGGAATGCATTTCAACTATACCAGCCTTGTGGGAGGTCCTTAAGAGAGTGCTAAAGATGCAATAGAAAGAATGACACCTGCTACAACATAAACACACTGAAGTACACAGCCCACAGGCACTGTAAAGCAACTATGCCATCAAGTCTACGTAACAACCAGCTAACAATATGATGACAGAATCAAAATTACACATACTAATACTATCCTTGAATGTAAATGAGCTAAACTACCCACTTAAAAGACACAGAGTGGTAAGCTGGATTAAAAGACAAGACTCAACCATCTGTTGTCTTCAAGAGACCCATCTCACATAGAACAACACCCATAGGTGCAAAGTAAAATAATGGGGAAAGAAAGATCTACCATGCAAATGGAACACAAAAAAGAGCAGGAGTTGCTATTCTTATATAAAACAGATTTTAAGCCAATAAAACTTAAGGACAATGAAAAGCACTGCATAATTATAAATGGTATAATCCAACAAGAAGAATTAACTGTGCTAAATATATATGCACCCAACATGGGAGCACTCAGATTCATATAACACGTTCTTCTTGGCCTGTAAAAAAAAACTTAGACAACCAATAGTGGAGACTTGCACACCCCACTGACAGTGTTAGACAGATCTTCAAGGTAGAAATCCAACAAAGAAATTCTGAACTTAAACTCCACAACTGACCAATTAGACCTAAGACATATGCAGAACACTCCACCTAACAACCACAGAATATACATTTACATTATTCTCATCTACGCACAGAACGTATTCTAAGATCAACTACATATTTGGTCATAAAGCAAGTCTCAATAAATTCAAAGAAAATTGAAATACACACACACTCTTAGCCCACAGTGCAAAAAAATAGAAATCAATATCAAAACAATCTCTTAAAACTTCATAAATACATGGAAATTAAACAACTTGCTCCTGAGTAACTCCTAAGTAAACACTGAAACTAAGGCAGAAATCAAAAAAGTCTTTGAAATTAATGAAAACAGGAACACAACTTACCAAAGTCTCTGGGATGCACCTAAAGCAGGGTTAAAAGGAAAGTATATAGCTATAAATGCCTTCATCAAGAAGTTAGAAATATCTCAATTTAACAATCTAACTTTGGGCCAAAAGGAACTAGCAAAAAAGGAACAAGCCAAAGCTAGCAGAAGAAAAGAAAAAAACCTAAAATTAGAGAAAAACATAATGAAATTGAGATGTAGAAATCTATATAAAAGATTAATAAAACCAAGATATGTTTCTCCAAAAATATAAACAAAATTGCCAGACTGCTACCTAGATTAACAAAGAAAAAAAGATAGAAGATCCAAATAAGTATAATCAGAAGTAACAATGATATTACAAGTGATCCCCCGAAAGGCAAAATATCACCAGAGAATACTGGGAACAACTCTATGCACACAAATTAAAAAACCTAGAGGAAATGGATACATTTCTAGAAACATACAATCACCCAAGATTGAATCAGAAAGCGACTGAAACACCTAATAGAACAATATTATGCTCTGAAATTGAATCAGCAAAAACAAAAAACAAACAAAAATACCAACCACAAAAAGCCCTGAAAGGATTCACAGCCAAATTTTACCAAATGTACAAAGAAGAACTGGCACCAATTTTACTGAAACTAATTCCAAAAAAAAATTGAGATGGACGGACTTCTCCCTAATTAATTCTATAAAGCCAGCATCAGCCTAATATCAAAATCAGGCAGAAACATGAAAAAGAAAGAACTTCAGACTAATAAGCCTGATAAACATGGATGCAAAAATCAACAAAATACTTGCCCACTGAATCTGACAGCACATCAGAAAGTTAATGCATCATGATCAAGTAGGCTTTGTTCCTGGGACAAGGTTGGTTCACACATACAAAATCAATAAGTGTGATTTGTCACATAAACAGAATTAAAAGCAAAAACCATATGATTATCTCAATAAATGCAGAAAAGACTTTCAATAAAATCCAAATTCCCTTCATGATAAAAACTCTCAACAGACTGGGTAAAGAAGTAACATACCTCAAAACAATAGGAGCCATCTATGAGAAACTCAAAGCCACATCATACTGAATGGGCAAAAGCTGGAGCCATTCCCATTGAAATCTGGAACAAGGCAAGATGCCCATTCTCACCACTCCTATTCAACATAGTACTGGAAGTCCTGGTAAGAGTAATCAGGCAAAAGAAATAAATAGGCTGGGCCTGGTGGCTCACACCTGTATTCCCAGCACTTTGGGATGCCAAGGTGGGTGGATCACAAGGTCAGGAGTTTGAGACCAGCCTGGCCAAAATGGTGAAACCTCATCTCTACTAAAAATACAAAAATTAGCTGGGTGTGGTAGCTGGTGCCTATAATCCCAGCTGCTTGGGAGACTGAGGCAGGAGAATCACTTGGGCCTGGGAGGCAGAGTTTGCAGTGAGCCAAGATCACACCATTGCACTCCAGCCTGGGTGGCAAAGCAAGACTCCGTCTCAAAAAAAAATTAAATGAATGAATGAATGAATGAATAAATAAATAAATAAATGGCATCCAAAAGGAAAAGAAGTTTATCTCTATTCACTGACTGTATGATTCTATACTTAGAAAACTCTGAAGACACCCCCAAAAGGTTACTAGAACTGATCAATGATTTTAGCAAGGATTCAGGATACAAAATCAGTGTACAAAAATGAGTAGCATTTCTATACACCAATAACATCCAGACTGAGATTAAAATCAAGAACACAATCCCATTTACAGTAGCCACACACACACAAATGAATTACCTAGGAATACATCTAAGCAAGGAGGTGAACGCTCTCTGAGAGGAGAACTACAAAACAATGTTAAAAGAAATCAGAGATGACAAAGTAAATGGAAAAACATTCCATGTTCATGGGTTGGAAGAATGAATGTTGTTAAAATGGCCATATTGCCCAAAGGACTCTACATATTCAACGCTATACTTAAACTGCCAATGTCATTCTTCACAGAATTAGAAAAAAACTATTCTAAAACTCATATGGAACAAAAAAGAGCCCAAATAGCCAAACAATCCTAAGCAAAAAAAAGCAAAGTTGGAGGCATAACACTATCAAACCTTGAAGTATACTATAAGGCTACAGTAGCTAAAACAGCATGATAGTGGTATAAAAACAGACACATAGACCAATGAAATAGAATAGAAAACTCAGAAGTTTTCCCAACCAACAGAATGGGAGAAAATATTCACAACCTATGTATTTGACAAGTACATAGATATCTAGTCTGATATCTAGAATCTATAAGCAGCTTAAATCAACAAGGAAGAAACAAATAGACATATAGACCAATGGAACAGAATAGAAAACTCAGAAGTAAAGCTGCACATCTACAATTATCTTATCTTCAATAAGGACAACAAAAGCAAGCAATGTGGAAATCACTCCCTGTTCAATACATGGTGCCAGGATAACTGACTAGCCATATGCTGAAGAATGAAGCTAGACTCTTACTTTTCCTTTCAACATATACAAAAATTAACTCAAGATGGAAGAAATATTTAAATGTAAGACCTCAAACTGTAAAAATCGCAGAAGAAAACCGAGGAAATACCCTCCTCGACATCGCCCTTGGCAAAGAATTTTTGGTTACATACCCAAAAGCAGTTGCAACAAAATCAAAAACTGACAAGTAGGACCTCATTAAACTAAAGAGTTTCTTCACAGCAAACGAAACCATTCATAGAGTAAAGAGACAACCTACAGAATGGGAGAAAATATTCACAAACTCTGTATCTGACAAATACGTAGATATCTAGTCTGCTATCTCAAATCTGTAGGCAACTTAAATCAACAAGCAAAAAACAAATCACCCCATTAAAAATGGACAAAGGTCATGAGGAGATACTTCTCAAAAGAAGACATTCAAGTAGACAGCAAACATATGAAAAAAAAAAGTCATCATCACTTATCATTAGAAAAATGCAAATGAAAACCATAATGAGATATCATTTCACACCAGTCAGAATAGCTATTATCAAAAAGCTGAAAAACAACAGATGGTCACAAGGCTGTGGGGAAAAGGAGACTGTCTGTGGGAATGTAAATTATTTCAGCCACTATGGAAAGTAGTTTGGAGATGTCTCAAACAACTTGAAACAGAGCTACCATTTGACCCAGCAATCCCACGAGTATATACCTAAAGGAAAATAGATCTTTATACCTAAAATACACTTGAACTCATATGTTCCTTGTTGTGGTATTCACAATAGAAAAGACACAGAATCAACTTAGGTGCCCATCAATAGTGTATTAGATCAATAAAGTGTGGTACATATACACCATGAAATATTATGCAGCCATAAAAAGAATGAAATCATGTCCTTGGCAGTTGGAGGCCATAATTTTAAATGAATTCATTCAAGAAGAGAAAAACCAAATACTGCGTGACATCACTTAAAAGTATGAGCTAAACATTGAGCATACATGAACATAAACATGAGAATATAAACAGTATGGACTCCTGGGGTGGGGTAGTGACGGGGGAATGGGTTTAAAAGCTACTTGTCGGGTACTACGGTTACTACCTGAGTGCAATATACCCAAGTGACAAACCTGCATGCACACATATCTGCTGTGTGGAAAATACAATTTGAAATTAAAAAATAATTTTATTGCTTTTGTAAAATTACTCAAAGCAAAAAGATAGAGTCTACCACTAATTTTCACTAGTAAGGAATCACTATTATTACTACTTGATGTCCTCAAAATAAGATATTTCTCTATAAAGACTCAAGGATAGAAAGACAAATAGAAATAATTTTTAGCCTCCCAAAAAGGATAAAATATTTGTAAACCATACATCTGATAAGTGGCTATTATCGAAAATACATAAGGAACTCAAGCAACTCAATAGCAACAAAATGGGTAACCCAAGTAAAAAAAAGGGCCAAGGACTGGAGTAGACATTTCTTAAAAGAAGACCCACAGATGGCCAATTATGTGAAAAAATGTTCAACATTACTAATTATCAGAGAAATGCAAATTAAAACGACAATGAGATAGCACCTCACACCTGTTAGAATGCCCATTATCATAAAGACCAGAGATAGTGTTGAGAAGTACGTAGAGAAAAGGGAACCAATGCACCCTGTTGGTAGGAATGTGAATTAGTACAGCCATTATGGAAACTGTATGCAGATTCTTTAAAAAATTAAAAATAGAACTAATATGTCATCCAGCAATCCCACTTTCAGGTACATATCCACAGGAATTGAAATCAGGATTATGAAGAGATATCTGCACTCTCACATTCATTGCAGGGTGATACAAACTAGCCACAATCTGAAAATAACCTGTATGTCTATTGACAAATGAATGGATTAAAAATGTGGTGTATATACACACAATGGAATACTATTCAGCTTTAAAAAACAAAATTTTGTCTTTTGTGTAAACATGGATGAACCTGGAGTACATTATGCTGTTAAATAAGCTAGGCACAAAAAGGCAAACACTGTATAATACAATTATATGTAGAATTTAAAAATGTCAAACATTTGAGTTGAATGAGGTTACTGGGAGTTGAGGTTGGTGGTGGTGGTAGGGGATTGAGGAAATATTAGTCACAGTATGCAAAGTTTCAGTTAGACAGGAGGAATAGTTTTGAAGATTTATTGTACAACATGGTGACCATAGTTAATAATAATATTGTGTGGTTGGAAATTCCTAAGAGAGTAGATTTTAAATGTTCTCACAACCAAAAAGTGTTAACTATACAAGGTAATAGATAGGTTAAGTAGCTTGATATAGTTATTTCCCAATGTATACATATATCAAAACAACATGCTGTATACCATAAATATTTATAGTTTTTATTAGTCAATTAAAATATAAATAATTTTAAAAGGAAATTAAACACATTAAATAAGGAAGAATATATGGAGGGATTTACTTAACTAAATGTTTAAGGTGATTGAGTGTTATTAAAATTTATATGATTTACAACTTTTTAAAATTTATAAACATAACCCTCAAAATTATAAGTTGAACTTTGAAGCCTAAAAAATATTAGGCTTGCTTTTACATTTCTTGCTACATGACAGTTGAACGGAGATGTGATTTCTGGGATAGTCAGTAATCAGAGGATTAAAATAAACCAGAAGAAAGACTCTGAGATAAGAAAAAAGAAAAGTAGTAACAATAGCTATAAGAACAAAAACCTGGTGTAACCTGAAAATAGCAATAAAGATATTGTGGGTGCAACAGAATTGAAAGGAGATAATTTCATGCAATAAATTATGGACCTTATTAAGATGTATGGGTGTTATTCTAAGAAAAAATGATAAACCTTTGGACTTTTTATAGCTATTTTTAAAAGAAGGGTTGACACAATACATGATTTAGACATTAAAATAATCACTTTCTTGCTCTAGTTGGAAAAAACAAATTACTTCAGACAAATAAAGGAGGACATAATTCCAAAACCACTTAAATATCGTGATATATACAGATGGCCAAAAACAGGAAAATATGAACAACTGTATTATTCATCAAGTAGATGCAAATTTTTGGTAACTGTAGCATAACCAATATTCATAGACATGGCTTTGGGAAGTGTAAATTGGTACAACCAGTTTGCAAAACTACCAGTATACATTAAAACTACCTATTCGTATAGCTTTTACTTTTGCAATATACTACTTCTGTTTATACACTCAACAGAAACAAACACAGATCTATACATCAGTGGATATATTTAAGAGTGTTCAAAACAGCCCTACTCATTATTTCCCCAACCTGGAAACTACCTCGATGTCCATCAACAGTAAAATAAATGCCTAAATTATCCTATAGTAATGCAAAAAGAATGAAAAAACTGTAAGTATGCTTAGCACATTTGGATGACTCTCTCAAACATAACGTTGCGGGAAAAAAAACAGACACAAAATAATACTGTTGCTTCCATTTATATAAGTTTCAAAAAACAGGCAAAATTAACTTATGCTGAGAGACATGGTCTGATCTTTTGTGTTACTGACTATTTCTGACGCCGTGCTGGTATTCTATTTCTTGATTTGAGAGGTATATACAATTTGAGAAAATTAATCAACTTATGCACCTATGATTTGTGCATAATTTTGCCTTTTTCGCTTTAATAACATGTTGGAAATGTGAAAAGGAAATTGAGGCTTTAAAATGCTGTATCTTGAAGTGGAATTTTAATTTTAATAACAAATCTCCAAAAATTTTCATAAAAAGGGGCACATACTATATATGATTTTCTCTAAAATTATTAATTTTATTTGATTTTAACATAAAGCATCTAAAGTGAAATGAAAAATGTGCTAACATTTTGCTAAAAGTACTCAATTTCTTCACTATAAGAAATATCAATTCTTTAATGATTTCTATAATGGTAGGTAAAAAATAATTTTGAGGGTGGAATTGCGCTGTTTCAATTTTAGATTGTGTTTTTTGAGTTTCGGATGTAAAAGAAAAGGAAATTAGCAAACTTTCCCCAACCTTCTTGATCTTTACCTTCATATTCTGATTTCTGTTACTTATATTACTATTTTTACGTGGTGAAGTTTAACAACATTTACATCCTCTTTGCTTCAGGTAGGAAGCTTTCAATAACAAGTAACCAAGGACTGAAATCACAATGGTTTAAGCAATAAGAAAAATTTATCATCCAAAGGTGATGGAGGGATCCAGAGTTGGCTAAAATCATCATCAGGTAGGCCAGGTGTGGTGGCTCACACCTGTAATCCCAGCACTTTGGGAGGCTGCAGCGGGCAGATTGCCTGAGGTCAGGAGTTTGAGACCAGCCTGGCCTCAACATAGTGAAACCCTGTCTCTACTAAAAATACAAAAATTAGCTGGGCATTGTGGCAGGCGCCTGTAATCTCAGCTTCTGGGGAGGCTGAGGCAGGAGAATTACTTGCACCCGGGAGGCGGAGGTTGCAGTGAGCTGAGATCGCACCACTGTACTCCAGCCTAGGTGGCAGAGCGAGACTCTGCCTTAAGGAAAATAATAATAATAATAATAATAATAATCAGCTTCTTCTATTATATGTTGATTTATCCTCTTGGCTCCACTCTTGGTCCCAAGATGATGACCACAATTCCAAATGACACATTCAGATGACAACACTGAGTGAAGAACTGTTTCCTTCTTTTCGTCTCTGATCTTGTATAGAATTGAGAAGCATGAGGCCAATTTGATTTTCACCTATTGTTTATATGTTACTTTTTATGCCACAGTACCTGTGTGATTCTTTATTCATCTTATTTCAGCATCTTTCTGAGGATATACTTTTTTCTTAAGTATTCTGTCATTTTTTTCCTGTTTCAGATATTTCTTGTTGTGTTTTAGAGACAAAAGTAAGTGTTCGCTGGATATTCTTTGTTTTCCTATCACTGCCTCTGTCTCTCTTTATTTCTCTGTCTTTTTGTCTCCATTCTTTCCTTCCATTTCTAATTTCCTCAAGATCATTTATAATGTGTCTGTATTTTCAGTTGTTTTTATTTTCTTGTTTAAGCCATATCATACAGGATACTCTGTGTAGTATATATATATTTTCCATTTATTTCCTGAATACTGCCAGCCAGTTTCCTCTCTGAATCAAAACCTTTCTTAACACTTGTCTCATTTCTTGTCTTATTATCATATTTCCAAAGAAATAAGGTGCCCATGATTTCAATGGAGATAACAGAAATTGATTTTTTCAATCATTCTGTATTTTCTAAGATACTTCCTATATGTTACTCATCCATCTTTTATGTATGTTCTTTTCTTTTTCCTTTTTCCTTGGATTTAGTTTTGCGTTGTGTTGTGTTTGTCTGTTTAGTAGTTCTTATGGAAGGACATAACACTTTTTCCTCTTTAAATGGGGCCAATAACCTTTTGAAGGTTAATGTGGGTGGAAGTGGAGGAATGGATTGAAACAGTGGGCAGCTTCGATCCAGAAGTTTTGTACAGAATATTTTATTACAAACTCTGTTATTTCCTTTGACTTATTCCAGTTTTTGTTGATTTCTTGGATTTTTTTTCTCATATTGGAGGATCATCTCAATTCATTGCTCATGAAGCTAAAAGGGAGAAAAATGGGTCCATTAATCTATTGAGGTGATCTACACTGAGATCAACTATATAAAGCTTCTTTTATTTAAAAAAAAACATAGCATAGAAAATGTTTTAAAATAACAATTAAAAATCCAAGGGGTGGCCTCAGTTTTATGAGAAAAAGGTAATACAAATTACAAATAGAAAATTATGTACAAAAGTTAACATTTATTTATGATGAAAAAATAAATTGCCATACGTTACAGATTATAAAAAGCTGTCGAGTACCAGTAAAATTACAAAACCCAAAATTAGAAAACCCAAAACCCAAAAACCAAAAATTACAAAAAGACAATTATTTTATTTTAATTAAATAATTGCCTGATAGACTTCTTGCTATTTCTTTCCTACTTCAAACTTTGATTGCCACTTTAGATGTCAATTATTTAGATTTTATAAAAACTAGAGAGCAATTGAGTCTTTTGATTGAAATTTATTTTTACGTTATTGATAATTTAAAATATTCTTTTAGCTTCACAACTTACTATTATAATGTCTGACAAATGTCATGCTATTGCTGTCAAATATGAGTAGAAGTTGTATTAAAAGTTTCTTTTATTTATGACAGGTAAGAGTTGGATAAATTTTTCACAGTCTAGCTTCGCATGCTATGCATTTCAAACCCTCTTTTCTTTGCTGCCTGTATCCTTCCAGTGCCATCCTCAGTAGAACAGGTTAATAGCTCCGTGAGACCTCTTCTCTGTATCTTTGTGTCTCAGCACTGAGGGAGTTAACACAGTGGGCTGCAGGAGTAATCCTGAAAGCCATACCTATACCAGGATGGCTAACAATAGCTCAAATATACACAGACATGACTGTAGTCCATGTGGACCACAATATCAAACTCAATTGTTCCCAGCTCAACTACTTCATAGACACTCCAAATATGATCCTATACAACAGAAGTGTGTTGAAAGTTAAATCGAAGCGGAAAGATGCAGCAATCTTAACTAATTTTGATTAAAGTGTCCTGCTTTTGCAAATCCCATAAAAACATGTAGAGTAAGTTGCTAGAAGGGGCCCGTACAAGGAATGGCTCTGACATTTAAGTTTCATTAGCATGTTGGTTAATCACACCTGAATAAAAGGCAGACATGGGAGAGAAGTGCCCTTTTTTGACTTAATATTTAAAAACCAATTCAAGCAAGCAGTAAATACTACAGAAGAAAAAAATCACCATTACAGCTGGTATCTGGATGAGCAGATTTTCTAAGAATCCACAAGATTAACTTTTAAGAAAAAATTCTGTCCAGTATTGCATTTTGCAAATTGAATAGTATGTTATGGAGTTTATAAGAATCTTTATAATTTTATATGAGAGCTACTCACAGTGAACAATTATTGACAGTAGGAGCAGGGAGCCACTCTTTATTAAACATAGAAGAGCAGAACTTCTCAGAAAAGGAATTATTCTTTCATTTTTGACTGAATTTGAGTTATAGGACCTCTAAACTTATCAACTGACCTTTAATTTTTTTTTTGTTTTTCAGTAAAATAAAACTTATCTAACTTATTTCCTCCATTTATTTTTTATTTTACTTTTAAGTGCCTGAAAGGAAAGGGGAATGTTTTACTCATTTTTTTTGTTTATTCTTTCAGTACTAGCTTCACAATGGTCATCTAATATTGCTTACTCGATGGAATGATCCTTCCACACTCATTTTAACTTAGTTTATCTTTCATGCTTTCTCTTCTCATGTATCTTATGACTTCACTTAACCTTTCACTTGCTTTGTTCATTATATATTTTTTAAGATGATACTAATTTTATGAAATTTGGAATGAATAAATGTACAAGAAATTGTTAAATGGCATATAGAAATATGCCCCCAGAAGCAATCACTTTTTATTTTCTTCCAATGTTTTTCTTATGACTTTTGCATTGTAGAGATTATTCTATGTATAAGACTTGTGCTTGTTCCTATCAAATTCAAATCTGTGCCTAATTTAATAATCAAACTAAGCTAAAACATTTTTAATGAAATTCAGCATTTTCCCTTAGTCAGACTATTTTACCTCCAGTTCCAATTCCCAGAGCCATTTGCAAACTTTTGTCCATTTTGTATGGTGTTTGGTGTTTGCTTCCATATTTCTAAAACAAAGAGAATCGTATGCAACTATCAATTTCTCTATTGTGGCATTACATAATGAATCTTTGATCTGGTTATTTTGGTAAGATTTAGCTCCCAATGTCACTCTTATTTCCTCTTACATCAATAATCTGATATAATAGCAGCACAATCTTTGTCCAATCAGTGTTTATCATGATTACCTAAGTGTTTTAGTCAGGGCTCTCCAGAGGGACAGAATGAATGGGATACATGTATATATGAAAGGGGGTTTATTAGGGAGAATTGGCTCACATAATCACAAGGTAAACTCCCACGATAGGCCATGAGGAAGAAGGAAGCCAGTAGTGGCTCAGTCCGAGTCCAGAAACCTCACAAGTAAGGACGCTGACAGTGCAGACTTCAGTCTGTGGCCGAAGGCCCAGGAGTCCCCAGCAAACCACTGGTGTAAGTTCAAGAGTCCAAAGGCAGAAGAACGTGGAGTCTTACGTCCAAGGGCAAGAAGCATCCAGCATAGTAGAAAGAGGAAAGCCAGAAGACTAAGCAAGCGAGGTTATTCCACCTTCTTCTGCCTACTTTGTCCTAGTGGCACTGGCAGCCCATTGGATGGTGCCCACTCACATTGAGGGTCCGTCTTCCTTACGCAGTCCACTGACTCAAATGTCAGTCTGCTCTTCACAGACACACGCAGAAACAATAATTTACCAGCTATCTAGGCATCCTTTGATCCAATCAAGTTGACACCTAATATTAACCATCACAATAAGTATTTTTCACTACTGAATCAAGGACCAAGAGTGATTATTTTTCTTCTTATATAACATTAAAAATTAGTTTCTTCTTTTCTATTTGCTTGATTTTTATAGACTTGTAAGCTTCATTCAGATACTCATTTGTCATATTACAATTAGTACTTTTAATTTTTCAAAAACTTTGGTGCAAATTATTTATTAGCCCTACTTATTTTCTAGAGCCCTGTCTTGCAACCCTCTTTCCTTCTCTAACCTGTACTATTATATAGTAAGAATTTTCCAATGTCACTAACATTTTTATTTTTAATGGTTTTCTTTTATGTCTAAAATTAAAAGTTTTATGTTGTTGTATCTTTTCCTCTATAATGTCTTTCAGTGTTTTGGGCTTTCAAATAAATTTTGCTGGGAACCATTCTTTATTAAACATGGAAGAGCAGAACTTCTCTGGTGGACCTGGGGACACAGAACCTGATCTTATAAGCCTCCTTTTCCAATTATCAGTTTATTACTTCTCAGGTCTAAAGTTAATTTTTAATACCTGCTCTGCAAAAGTGGATGGAATTCCTTTAAACTGTTCTTCTTTACAGTGAGCACAATGTTAAACTTTCTCAATAGAGGGCATTGGAGGGGCAATGGAGAAGGAGAAAGCTTCTCTTGGTTGTTCCATCATCTGCACTATCTCCCAGCAGCGTATTCTCCACCAGCTGTGGCTCACCTGTGCTCCAGAGGCTTGTTTCCTGCTTGCCTAATTACTGTGATCCAACTCTGTCTTGGGCACCTCAGTGAACTTCATTGTCAATCGGCAGGCTGCAGCCATGCCTTCTCCAATGTGGTCTGAACCTCACCCTTGGAGAGGACACCTCCTTTCCAAGTTTGCCCTTCTTTGGATACTCTCTCAGACATACTGTGCCCTTTTAAGGTTCTCTTTACATGTTATAGTTACTCTTTATCATACTTTAATGATTTGTTACATTAAAATTCCCCAGCTTGAATCACTGTGTAGTTTCTTTCTCCTGGTTGGACCTAGATTGATACACCTTCCCTTTGATCCCTCAGGTATCACAGAGGAAACACTAAACTCTCAAGCATAGTTTGATATCGGCAATCTAAAAATATATACCCGTTAATTTGAATTAGCACACACACATACAGCAAATTAAATCTAAATGGCCAATTCAGCTCATTTCTTTCACTATTACATAACTTTTTTGTTTCAATCAGGTTGACATGTTTGGGATTTGAACTGTTTTAATGAAACTAATTTTTACATACCTAAAACACTAGACCAGGACTCAGCAGACAGCTTTTTGTTATCCATACCATGAAACTAAGGAAAGTTGCTGAATGCTTTTAAGCTTCATTGTCCAAATCTGGCAAAATAAAGAATTTGTACTTGGTTTTTATGACCCTTTAGAGTTCCCAACCTTTATCTTTGGAAGTATTTATAATGTTTTCATTAACAATCTTTAACTATTCTAAAAGGTAGTTCACTCCCATCATTGTGAACTATGTTACATTTTTTATGGAAAAGAAACTCAAGGCTAAGACTTCTATCACCACTGAAGATGACTCAGAACAGCCCCAGGGAACATGCTGAATTATAATTATCAAAAGAGTGCAAGTCTTACAGTTGCTCCCAATGCTGCTAGAAGCATGAGTGAATTTTAAAATTGTATTTCCTTAGATTTTATTCCTAATCTCTAGACTTCCCTAGGGGTTTCCCACTGACAGTGATTGACTTCTATGGAATGAAACAGCTCAGATCAGAATACTATAGGTTTTTATAGGGTCCCTATAAAGATGCTTCAAAAATTAGAAAATATTTTTAATGATGTCTTTTTTTATATAAAGAAGATAATTTTAAAAGTATAGTGGACAGGAACAAACATCACCCTCAATTCTACCATCCAGAGAGATCCTGTGAACGTTTTTATCTATGTTCCTTAGTTTTCTCTTATGAATATATAGCACCATATGTGTAAGGGTTTGTTCACTCTTCTATCTTCAGCATCTAGAACAGTGCCAAGTCACATTATTTGTCATGTGCTTCCAGAACCCTGACAAACACAATGCCCATCTGTTTAAATACAATAAAAAAACCTGTAGATAATATACAAATAACTATCTCAGTGTCATGCAATTATATTTTTATTGTATTTTGATTATTCTTGAGATTAACATATTTTGATGTATTTTCAATAATGGGCAATTACTTTTCTATTGGTATCATTTTTACAGTTTTTATTGGGGTTAACTGTTTTCTCTTTGGTATTTTTGAGTTTTGTGCTTCAAAAATGTTTTCCAGTTTACCAACCTACCAATTGAGTATACTAGGTTGAATTAGTAAAACGGTTTAGGGTAGTTTTGTAATATCAAAGTTTTGGTTTATTTTTGAAATCAAATCAATCATCTTTTCCAGAAATCTTTTCCAAATAAGGATATTCAATCATAAAAATTTTGTTAATGCCATAAATGCTTTCAACTATATAATGATTTTATGGATGGCAAGAAAGTGTGACAAGTAAGAGTACCTTAGAAACTTTACAATCCTTATCTGGGTTTGATTTGCTCTTTTTCTACCTTGTGACTTGTTACTCTCTGTCACTGACATACCTATCTAATGATCACCTTTGTCCAGTTCTTTTTATCTATTTCCATTGCATTATTAAATGACTCAGATTTTAACTGTTAAACCGGGTAGGGAAATGAACAGATCCTGAAGGTACAATACAAATTTGACAAATGTATTGACCATGTAATCAACATTCCTATCAAATCTAATATATTCCTACTGATGTTTTTGTATACCAAATCTGTCAATATGAAGAAGGGGTGTTAGTATCTCAAATTATGAATGTATTTTTTTCTTTTTCTCCGATTAGGTCTGTCAGCATAGATTTTATGTACTTTGAAGCTCTTTTATTAGGTGTAGACACATTTTTTACAATTTTTGTACCTTAGAGATGAATTTAACAGTTTTGTTGAGGAATAGTTTATATACCATAGCAATCACCCATTTTAAATGTACAGTTCAAAAAATGTTAATAAGTTTATATAGTTGTACAGCATTCACTTCAATCCAAATTTAGAATATTTCCATCAACATAAAAACTTCCTTCATATCCCTTTGTAATTAATCTCCTGCCTCACACCTGAACTCAGATAACTACTAATTTGTTTTCTGTTACTACTTTTGTCTTTCTAGAAATTTCATATAAATAGAATCTTATAATATGTAGTTTTATAAAATGTTTAACTTGGGGGGAGGGGGGAGGGATAGCATTGGGAGATATACCTAATGCTAGATGACGAGTTAGTGGGTGCAGCACACCAGAATGGCACATGTATACATATGTAACTAACCTGCACAATGTGCACATGTACCCTAAAACTTAAAGTATAATAAAAAAAAATTAAAAAAAAAAAAAAATAACTTCTTTCACTAAACATCTTTTTGAAATTATTCCACGTTGTTGTGAGGATCAATAGTTTAATATTTCTTACTGATGAATAGTAGTACTTCATTGTTAAATATACCACAGTGTGTTTATCTGTTCACCTGTTGATGTTTTGTTTCTAATTTTTAGCTATTATGAATATCTCTGCTGTAAATATTCACATATGAGACTGTGTGAACAATGTTTTTATTTCTCTTGGGTAATGACAATACCTAGGGATATCTAGGAGGGGAATAGCTAATTGTGTATTAGGTGTTCGTTTAAACAAAAATTCTGTAATGTGTTCCAACATGACTTCACCATTTTCCATTTTCCATTCTAAACATCATTTAATGGGTGTTACAGGTTTACAACACTCTTGCCAGCACTTGATATTGTTAGTCTTTTTAATTTGAATTTCTCTAGTGGAGTTTATTGGTATCTTATTGTGGTTTTAATTTTTGTTTCCCTAATGACTAATCATGTTAAGCATATTTGCATGTGCTTTTTGCTATTTGCATATCTTCTTTAGTAAAAGATTTATTAAATTTGTCTTTTTTTAATGTTCTCTATTTTTTGGATAAAATTGCTCTATTGAATACATTTTTTGAATATATTTACTCTATCTTTGGCTCACTTTTTAATTTTATTTTTTTTTCTAGGGCAATTTTTTTCAGTTTTGATAAAGTTCAAATTATCAATTATTTTAATAATTTCTACTTTTTGTGTACTGAGAAATCTTTACCTAAAAAGTCACAAAAATTTTCTACTATGTTTTCTAAGATTTATTTTCTTATGTTTTACAACTAGATTTATGATGCATTTTTAGGAAATTTTCATTTATGCTCATATTAAAATTGAGGTTAGTTTTGTTGTGGGTTTTTGTTATGTGTGTACACGAATATCCAATTGTTTCAGCACCAGTTATTAAAAATACTGTTTTTCGTTGAACTACCTTGACACGATTTTTGAAAAAAATTTACCATATATATGATACATGTGTCTCATACACACACACACACACACACATATTTACCATATTGTGTATATATACATATATGGCAACTATGTATGTGGTAAATACATATGTATGTAAATATATATAGACTCACATATTGTATATTTACCCACATATGGTAAATATATACATATGAATGGTAAATATATATACATATATGGTAAATAAATATGTGGGTCTATTTATGAAGTCTATTATTTCCTGTTGATTTATATGACTCTTCTTAAGCCAATACCACACAGTTTTGATTACTGTGGTTTTATAATGGTTTTAAAATCAGCAGTGTAAAATCTTCAACTTTTCTTTTTCAAAGTCATTTTGGCTATTCTTAATCCTTTGGTTTTCTACATATACTATGAAGTCTGCTTTTCAATTCCTACAGAAAACCCTGCTAGGATTGTGTTTGGGTTTACACTGAGTCTAAATATTAATTTAGGATAAATTGTCAGGTTAACACTATTAAATCTTGTGGCCCATTAAAAGGGCATATGTTTCTATTTATTTAGATCTTTAATTTCTCTAAGCCATGTTTATAGTTTTCCATATATAGTATCTTTACTTATTTCCTCCCTTTTTAATTCCTGATATTAATAATTTTTCTTTTTTCTTGATGAGTCAGGCTAAATGTCACTTTTGTTTCTCTTTTTAAATAAACAACTTTTGATTTCACAGAATAAAGAGTCTGTGGGAAGGAGAATATTAATGAGCAATTTTATAGTGGAGATAAGAAAGAATATGGTTAAGGAAGAGTGAGCTTGAAAAAAATATCTAATATGAACTCTTTCCTCTATTTCAAAATGTCCGAATTTCCCTTCACTCATTCTCTTTCTTACATCTGTTGCAGAGGAAGTCTTAAGCTAATTTGATAGCCATTAGGCAGACTGCAGTCACAATTTATTTGCCTTGATTTAAAAATTATTTAATGATTGAAAATACTTTCTCCTGTTAACAATTTCTTCATTGTCTTCCATGGAAAAGGCATTTTTTTCTGATTCTTGTCTATTATATGCTGAGAACTGGAGCTCTGGAGCTCAACAGACTAGATTTGAATTAGGAGTTTGCCATTAGCATTGTGCTCTTGAGAAAATTAGCAAATTACTTACCCTCTCTGGACCTGTTTTCTCATATGTAAATGGGAATAGTAATATTACTTATTTCATAAAATACTGTTTTGTATAGATTATATAGGCTTACCGCCACCATTTAAGTTCAAGCTCTCATTACCTGATTTATAACACTGTAGATTGGCTTATCAATATCTGAAATTTAAATAAATCACACAAAATCTTGAAAAAAAAGAACTTGTCTGTAATTTATTTAAAAAGTGTTGATCTCTACTGTGATTTTTAAAAAAATTTTATTCATTCTACTCACCTAGATTTGATTTCCTTTTCTTTTTCTAAAAGCTTAAGTTGGAAGCTTATATGAGTTGATTTGGGAAGCTTATATGAGTTGATTTTAGTTCATTTCCTGCTCTTAGAAGAAATATTTAAAGTTTCAATATTTTGTGTTTTTAATATATTTCCATATATTTATATTTTTTCTTTGAGCCATGTTAATTTAGGAATATATTACTTGATTTTTCATGTTTTAGTATTTTCTAGATTTTTTCTGTTACTGATTTCTAATTATAGTGTGGATAGAAAAACACATTATTTCAATTCTTTACAATGTTTTATAGTCTAATATAAATTTTATTCCCACAGTATATTTTTATTTGCACTTGAAAATGAATATATTCTATTGTTGTGGAATAGAGTGTTCTATATTTCTCAGATAGGTTGTGTTGCTTAATAAAACTGTTACATTCGGTTTCCTTACCAATTTTTTGTCTACTAGTCCTATCAATTACTGAGACATAAGTGTTAAAATTAACTGTAATTATTGAATTTTTCTTTACTTCTTTTAATAGAAGTTAGTTTTGCTCTGTGTATTTTTGAGGCTTTGTTGTTAGCTGCATATACATTTATGAATGTTAATTTATACTGATATATTGACCCATTCATCATTATAAAATGTTCTTGTCTCTAGCATTAACCTTTGTTTTCATGTCTATTTTGTGTGAGCTTGAAGTACCCACTCCAGCTCATTTATGGTTATTGTTTGTATATCTTTTTTATCTTTTAAATTTCAACCTATTTATATATATAAACTTGAATTGTGCTTGAATTTGAATTTGTCTTTAAATATAAAGTTCATCTCTTTTAGATAGCATATAGCTGGATTTTGCTTTTTCAATCTCGTCCGACAATCTCTGCCTTTTGAGTTAATCAATTCATATTTAATGTAATCACTGGTATGGTTAAGATTAGAACTGCTATGTTGCTTCCATTTATATTTGTCTCACATCTATCTTCCATTTGTCTAATTTGTTTTAAAATATTTATTAAATAACTTTATTAAAGAACAAAATTTAAAACAACTTTATTAAAAAATTAAACAAGTTTCTAATTCTTTTATGAATGTTTAAGAATTTTTTAGTCAATTTCAGTGGCTCTAGATATTATGATATACATATTTAAACTGCCACTATTGACCACAAATAATGACTTAGTCCCAGTAAAATATATTAATTTCACAATGATGTATCTCAGTTTCTTCCCTTATCTAGGGATGTTATAAGCCTGACAATACAATGTTATCGTTTGTTCTTTAAACAGTTATATGATTATTTAAGAGCATAAGAAAAAATATATATACACACGCACATATACATAGAGTTTTTAGAACTGTTTTATTAATTATATTATTGTTACTATGTATGTGATGTGTGGCGCTTTTTCTTGCCACTTTCAAGATTTTTTCATTGTTTTGGGATGGGATAATTCTACTGATTTTTAGTTGAGTTATTGTTTCTTACATTTGCCATCTCAAGTCTGCCATTAAGCCCATCTAGTGAAACTTTCACTTGTTATTATCCTTTTAATCTCTTTAACTTTCTTCTTTGTTAACTTTTCTGTTAGATACCCTATTTGTTGGCTCAATGATCACTTTTTTTTGTTTTTATTTTTATTTTTTTAGAAAGTGGATCTCACTTTATTACCAAGTCAGGAGTTGCAGTGGCATAATCACAGCTCAATAACCTGGAACTCCTGGGCTCAAGCAATCATTCTGCATCAGCCACCTGAGTAACTAGGACTACAGGCATTTGACACTATGCCCAGCTAATAAAAAATAAAGTTTTTGTTAAAGATGGGGTCTTGCTAACCTTGCCCAGACTGTTTTCAAACTCCTGGCCTTAAGGGCTCTTCCTGCCTTGGCCTCTCAAATTCCTGAGATTACAGATGTGAGCCACCACGCCTGGCCTGGTAGCATGTTCTTTCAACATACTTAGAATATCTGCTTTGAATTTCGTTTCTAAATTCAACATCTGGGCTCACCCTAACTGGTTGTACTAAGTATTAAACTATTTCGTATCAACTAGACTACTTTGATTCTTGAGTTTGGGTATAAGTCATATTTGTTACTATTTGGTTGAAATCTGGTCATTGTTGATAGTATATTGTAGTGAATCCAGATTCTCTTTTTATTTCTCTGAAAGTTTTGAGATACATATATATTATAATATATAATATATATTATATATTATAATATATAATATATTATAATATATAATATATTATAATATATAATATATTATATATTATATATAATAATGTATAATTATATTACATAAATTACATAAATTATATATAATATATAATATATAATATATATAATATATTCATATCACTTATTTGTGACTTATTCATATTATATATTATATATTATATTATATAATACATAATATATTATATGTATTATATATTATATATAATATGATATATAATATATATTATATATAATTTATGTGATATATAATATATAATATATAATATATAATTTATATAATATATAATATATATTATATATTATATATAATACGTATTATATATATTATAATACGTATTATATATTATATATAATATATATTATATAATAAATAATATATTATATAATAAATTATTATATAATAATATATAATATATTATATAATAAATTATTATATAATAATATATAATATATTATATAATAAATTATTATATAATAATATATAATATATTATATAATAAATTATTATATAATAATATATAATATATTATATAATAAATTATTATATAATAATATATAATATATTATATAATAAATTATTATATAATAATATATAATATATTATATAATAAATTATTATATAATAATATATAATATATTATATAATAAATTATTATATAATAATATATAATATATTATATAATAAATTATTATATAATAATATATAATATATTATATAATAAATTATTATATAATAAATTATTATATAATAATATATATTATATAATAAATTATTATATAATAATATATATTATATAATTTATTTTATTTATTTATTTATTATAATAATAAATTATTATATAATATATATAATATATATTATATTATATAATAAATTATTATATATTATATATAATATATTATATTATATATTATTATTATTAATATAATAATATTATTAATATTATATATAATATATTATATATTATATATTATATTATATATATAATTTATATTATATATAATATATATTATATATATTATATAATATTATATATAATATATATATAAAATATATATTACATATATTGTTTTGAGACAGAGTGTCACTCTGTCACCCAGGCTGGGGTGCAGTGGTGTGATCTCGGCTCACTGCAACCTCTGCCTCCTGGGTTCAAGCTATGCTCCTGCCTCAGCCTCCCAAGTAGCTGGAATTACAGATGCATGCCACCACACCCTTCTAATTTTTTTTTATTTTTATTAGAGAGGGGGTTTCACCATGTTGGCCAGGCTGGTCTCGAACTCCTGACCTCAGGAGATCTGCCCACTTCAGCCTCCCAAAGTGGTGGGATTTCAGGCGTGAGCCACCATGCTCGGCTGGTTTTATTGTATTAACTACTTTGACTTAAATCACAGAATCTATCTTCCCATAATGATGTGTAGCCACTGCTATCTCTGTTCTTTTTTGTTTTCCTGCCTATGTATATACCCCCTGGGTCTGTGTGTCAGTCACTGATTTGGCAGAGGTTATTCATGCTCACTTTCAGTACATAATGATTTTCCTTTCTGCCACCCAGGCAGTGTGTGAGTTGATGTAATTTATCAAGACTTCCCTGGCTTTCATTTTTGCTGGGTTCTCTTGAGTCTCCCACAATCATGTATACCTTAATAGTCAGCCAGATTTGTGGTGAGTTTATTATCTCACTTCCATGGTCTCCTGGTAGGTTGAGAAACCACCCCAATCAAGGGCATAATCTCTGATTTCTGCTTCCTTAGGTCAGTGGATCAGCAGTCTATTTGGGCTCTTCCTCTCTGTTATATAGCAGGAAGTGCTTTCTTGCAGAGAATAGAATGTTTTTGGGAATCCACTTTGTGTCCTTTGTATTTTTTTTCAAGTATCATGGTCCTATATTGCCTGTTGTTTCGTGCCTTAAGACATTTGCTTCATATACACTGTCTGTTTCTACCACTGTTTAGAGCGGAGGGCAAGTCTAGTATGATTTACTCTGAACATGACAGGATGTGGAAATACAATTTATCATGTTTTCCATGTAAATATCTAAGGCCATAAAACACCAAATTTATTTTAGACATTTGAAATAGTCTCATTATTTTAAAGATTGTAATGTATATGTAGTTTCAGTAAATTTTGTATTATTAAATGAGCATTACTCCACCCTACTTGTTACTTTTCCGAAGTACCCATATTTCTGTTTAGTGTTGACATTCATATCACCTCAAGCCTGTGAGAAAATTGGTAGACAGTGGCTGAAGCAGAATTCAACTTTCACTACCAGCAGGACCTCCAATAATATAATCATCAAACATTTATTAGGAATCAAGTATATTTTGAACAAACTTTGAAAGTTATGCAAATACCTGATAAAGCATGATTTCACTTCTCCTAACGCTTACAGTCCATTCGGGGAGAGATTATAAGATGTATGATAGTGCAGGCCAGCCAATGTAAAGATTTTATGAATGAGCAGTGAAAATATTAAGTGGTCATAGAAGGTTGGATAGATTTTATGGGAAGAGATTGAATAGATAAAGCAAGTCTTAAATACCCCTCATAAGGAGTAGGTAGTAAAAGAAATGAGTAAAGAAAGAGGTTTCTAAGGTGAAAAACAACAACAAAAAAGATAATAAAAAGTAATGCCGAAGGTCTGTAATTTACATTCACCTTTAAATTTGCAAGACAATAGGGAATGTTGGTGACTCTAATGCGGTGGAGAGTGAATGACTTTATAAAGGGGGAGTCACTCTCAGTTTCTGTTTATTGTCCTAAGACAATGCAAACCTACATATTGCCAGATCTCTCAATTTTTCAAAAAGTTTGAAAATCTAATTTTTTTGCAAAATATCACAATTTTTTTAATGTTGGTAACACATCAACTATTTTATCCTACCACGGAGGCCACCAAAATTGTCTCTGGGAATTAATTTTGCATATAGGGTACCAGTCTGTGACCTCAGAGTTCACACATTCTGAAAGATGGAATAAATTTGTGGCAGGAAAATTTGTATTAAATATATTCTGTAGCAGAAAAAATGAAATAATGAAATAATTACTTAATAACTTATCATAGTTATGCTCCTTCCCTGTAACATTTGATGATCACTATTGCAACTTAATAAGCATAAAATAATAGAAACACCTTCATATCCTTTAGAAAGCAGATGCATTTGAATTTTATTTAGAAATTCATGGCTAAAAATTGTAAACAGAATCATTATTTTTATGTATTTGCTGTTTGGATTCAGGGCTCCTTGGGTTTATAAAATGACATTTTTTAAAAGAGAGGAAAAAAACTCCCTTGCAAATACCAACTCAGTGTTGCACAACAGATTGCAATGCCTCCACAGGGGCTGCAAGCTCATCAGTGTGCAAAGTACCCAAATATTGTACCAATTTAGAATGCATGTTACCAGCTAGATTATAGCATCTTTGGTAAGCCATTAAATTTATAGTCTCAATATCTGTTCCAACATTTTTGAAGTACACATTATCCTTAGTTAACTTAATAGAGAATAAATTCTTTTACTGCAATAATGCCCTAGAAAATAGATGTTCTGTTTGAACTGCCTTATTGGTTAGTCTAAACCAAAATGCAAATCTTTTGACATTCAAGTTTGCTTTTTCATACCAAAGTGTAATTTTCAATTATAAAAAAAGTAGTAAACACAGAGAAAACTTTCAGTTTCTTACATCTTTAAATACCTAGAAAAATATTTAAAATAACATTTGATTAATTGTAAGTGAATTTAAGCCAAATAGATATTGCTTCCTTCAAATAAATATGGAATTGAAATAAACACAGGGAAACATTAAACGAAGAAATAAAGTGCTCCTGCTGAACCTGAAATATTGGAATACTGGAGCAGCCCCTTCCCTGAATAAATATTGTTCCAGGAGAGTCTCTCTTCCAGAACATGTATCTATGTGTATATGCATTCATATGTACCTTTGTGCATTTGCACGTGTATTCCTCATGGAAGTTTAGTAAATGGGGCTAACTCAATGTTGATAGCTGCTTTTGGTAACATGTATGCAGTTGCTAACATTTCACCAGTCTTCACTTCATCTCCCTTAAGCTTACAAACTAGATAACATCTAAAGAGCCTAAGTTCACTTATAAGTAATTAGTGTAATTTTGACCTCCAGTTCCATCATTGTAGGCTGCTGAAACTTAATCTTTTCTTAATTAGATCTTGTTTATTCAAAGCGGTAAATAACTAATATTTTCAATGAAATCGTCATTAGACAAACTACAAAACCATCTGGTTGAGCTTTTATCTTGTTTTTCTTCTCTTGATTTTTTTCTTTGTTCCATTTACAACTCCTTTTCAGAAAATAATATAGAAATCAGATTAATTTTTGAATTTAAAGAGAAAAAATAATGGCAATAATTTGGTTTAATATAAAATACTTCATTTTGTACAAATACACCTCAGACTTCATTACTTAAAATCAATTAAAATACAATACCGCTTATTGAATGAGAAGTCAGGTGCAAAGCCTTTTTATTATGTCATTGGTTTAATTTCTCTAATTTGATTATAATTACTGACAATCTAAGCAACTGATGATTTCTTGGGGAAAATTTAAAAATATATACATGCAATTAAACACTATACAACAAATCTTCATTTCTTGTTAATTTCATTCAAATACTTGCTAAGTATGTTCTTAACAATATTTGGGGAGACCAAATAAATCAGGACTTGTTTATGGTGTTTTTCATTTTTTCCTGTATATATTCCTTTTTGTATTTGTGTTCAGTGGAATAATCTCCTTTCTTTGCCCCTAGATGGCAACTCTAGCTGATCTCATGACTTTTCTGCTCTCCTCTAGATAATATATGTCAGCCCTAATATCATTTTAAGTTGTAAACATAGTTTCAAAATCAATTTTTAGAATATGAAAATCAAGATATTAATGAAACCACTGAATTTGGTTTTAAAGGTGGTTAAAGTTGAAGTTCCTGAATTGTCTCTGATTAATACTAAACCTGACTCTCCTGAGGTATTTTCATATGTTCTTCATAGGTTCCTTATAGGGGGCATTGACTAAGAGGCTGGTTCTATATTTGACTCTATTTTGGGTGTTATCTTTTGGTTAATTTCTCAGATCTTGGTATTTGATAATAGGCATCTAGGTGTTTCTACTGAGGTCTTTTGTTATCTTACTTTTCCTATAGTCTTCATTTTTTTCACAGGAAACTCACACACCTCCTTTGGACTAACTCATAGTTGATACCAAGGCAACAGTGAATGAGTCCTGTTGCAAATTACATACTTCAGGTTTTATCACTAAAGAAAGGCATTGGTCAAATTATGTATTGCTCTCTAGATTCTCTTGTTTGAGGGTCAGATGCAATTTTTTTTAACTTTTTTAGTTTTCTCAGATAAAAGTCAGGCATTAGTTCATACAGCCCTCACAATTTCAGAGAACGCCGACCAAGATGTCTAAATAGTTTCCCTGAAGCATTTATAGCTAACATTAATGTGATGTGATGAGAAGTGCATCTTCCATCTTTCATAGAGACGGAGAATATAGTCAAAGCACTATGAAAGATTTTTTTTCCATACGAAGATCCTCTTTTAAGCATCACTGACCCGTTTACATATACATTAACTTTGGAAAAGATTACGGACTGCAAATTTGTCTGGGACATATGTGGTCTGTCTCACACACATTTGGTTACCATTCTTTTATACAACTTGAGTTTCTTTCTTTTTAATAAAAAGGCTTTTACAGTTTTAAAAAGTTTGCAGACCACTGATGAAATGGTGCCAGGTTTAACTTAGAAATATAGAAAAAAATCAATAAGAAAAACTTAATTTTGTACAACTATGAATTTAAAGATCTTCTCTTTGAAAATGAATTTTTGTACTCATTACCTTTTGAGAGTTGACCTATAGGCCAAACCATGGGTAAAATTCATGCCCTTATTGAAAATCTAGGGAAAATTATCTTTCTGATGACCAATGAAAATAACCTTTATCTTCTTATAATCAAGAAGAAATTCAAATCATATGCTGTACTCTCATTGAATATTAATACCCCGACTATTCTCTGTGATATGGAATATATCATCTATTCAGTGATTTGTATAAGGTAGTTGGTCTTGTGGATGCTCATGTTTGGCATTAGTTAAAATCATGGAAACAGTACCATTTATATTTGAGCAAATGTTCATAGAATTAGAGATTGAAATAACCTCACAAATTATTTACTTCAATTCATTAACTTTATAGATAAATATATAATAATATCTATTTTTGTACAGAACATTTCAGAAGATGGTAACACAAAACGTTATTAGTCTCATTCAAGGTCAAAGAGCCCTGAACTAGATTTTACATTTTCAGATCGGAGCCACTATCTTTATATTGCACAATCATTGGTACACATATTTCATCTTGGGAAACTGAATGGTAAAATTGAAAGATTTAGTCTATTAAGTGAAATACATCTAAAAAGAAATAGATTTCTGTTCTAGGCCTCTATGGACAACTACAAAGATAGCAATTATTAACATAATGAAAATATCATGACAATTTTCCTTTAATTCTAGGAATAAACCCCACTACTTCTACGTACATGAAAGGAGAAGGCATTCAATGTCATGGGGCATGTGTACCTAGGCTTCTGAACTTTTTAGATGATAGGATTTTAAGTTGTAAGGAAAATGAATAAGCTGTTTTCTACCAAAGACAGAATATTTCATTTCTCTTTCCCATAATTTTTAATTTCTGATTTTCTGTCAACATTGTCATAAAAAATGATTGTTCAATTACTCAGCATGTAGATTATCAGGGAGGAAAAATACATAGTTTTCTTTCAATAACATTTATTTTCTCATTTTTATTTTGCTTACATGTGCAGGACTTAATGAAAACCATTCTTTACCAGCTCTTTTGTCATTACTGACAAACTCAATGCAGGTTCTGAGTCAGACTGCTTAATAGGTAAAGAGAGTAAAAATGAAACATAAAATAGCTAGAGAGAAACACACCGTAAATACCTGGGGAATTTTAAAAAAAGGTTTGTAGGCTACTTATGTGCAAATGAAGGCATTTAATGGTAACGTGTCTTCAGTGATAAATGGGGAAAAAAAGTCTTGAATAAATTTCCCGTTATAAAATGAGAAATTGTCATGCTTTGCCCTTTTCATTTGCTCCTCGAGAAAGGTGAACTTATCTTAAAAAGTTTATATCAGCAGAGCTGCTTTTATTCAGCTAATGAACTGCAGTAACTTAGGAAATGGCACTATGTTGAACGATATTAGAGGGCAAGAATAATAACACTTTTACAATATTAAATTACTAGGAAGAATTTCTAAAAACTAATTTTATTCTCAATATTTTTTCTAAGCAAATGAGTGACAGGTAAGAGAGGGCACAACAGTTGCAGAGGTTCAAGCACAGGCCTAGGGAACTGTTCAGTGGCTCGTAAAGGACCACTCGTCCCCAGGGAAGTAGGTCATTTTCAGATTAAAAGTTTATTTTTTGAGTTCAGGGTTAAAGACACGCTAGTGTACCAGAAGCTATTTTCTGAAGTGTCAGCATAGCAGATACTGCCTTATAGAGGGGAAACAATTCATTAAGAGTCTTGCCCAGTCTGAAGCTTTAACAGACAAGATGTAAAACTGGTATATTAGGAGTGGAAAATGGAATTTCTTTAAGCATGTTGCAGCTCCCATTGCTCCTCTCACACAAGAAACTTCTGAGGAAAAATTAAGTTTGACATGAACAAAAGGCAGTTGGAAGACAATGGAAGAATCAAGGACAGAAATACAACTTTTTTTGATACTTTAAGTTCCGGGGTACATGTGCCCAACGTGCAGTTTCGTTACATAGGTATTCACGTGGCACGGTGGTTTGCTGCACCCATCAACCCGTCACCTACATTAGTTATTTCTCCTAATGTTATCCCTCCCCTAGCCCCCCACCCCCTGACAGGCCCTGGTGTGTGATGCTCCATATGTCCATGTGATCTAATTGTTCAACTCCTGCTTATGAGTGAGAACATTCGATGTTTGGTTTTCTGTTCTTCTGATAATTTGCTGAGAATGATGGTTCCCAGCTTCATCCATGTCCCTGCAAAGGACATGAAGTCATCCTTTTTTATGGCTGCACAGTATTCCATGGTGTATATGTACCACATTTTCTTTATCCAGTCTATTATTGATGGACATTTGGGTTGGTTCCAAGTCTTTGCTACTGTGAATAGTGCTGCAATAAACATACATGTGCATGTGTCTTTATAGAATGATTTATAATACTTGGGTATATACCCAGTAATGGGACTGCTGGGTTAAATGGTATTTCTAGTTCTACATCCTTGAGGAATTGCCACACTGTCTTCCACAGTGGTTGAACTAATTTACACTCCCACCAACATTGTAAAAGCATTCCTATTTCTCCAGATCCTCTCCAGCAACTGTTGTTCTCTGACTTTTTAATGATCACCATTCTATTTGCTAATATAATTAATTTCACATCCATGTTTTTCTATTACAATTAGTGTATTTATGTTGCTATTAAAGTAGCTTTTATCATTATCATATGTTTTGGCTATGATCAGCAATGAAAGGCAAAGGGACTTTATTTTCCTGATAGTAAACTGCAAGATATATTTACAGAAATAGTTTCCAAATCACTTAGTTTTAGAAGTGAATCAGTTTTCTTCTAAGAATACATATAGCAGGTAACGTTTAAGTTAATTGAAAGTGCTTGACCATGGAATATAATCAAAATCAATCGTTGAAAAGGAAATCAATTGCTGCATTTCATAAAAGCAGTTTTGCTTTGCCACGTAGAGGGTTTATTGTTTTGCTCTAGGCTAAGGTTAATGTTGGATAGTGCAATTTTTTTCCTACTACAGTAGTCTAGTTTCATGTATATAAATCCAAAGAGTGATATCTCTGACGAGGTGGTGTTAGTTTAAGTAAAACAACAAAAACTTTTCTTTATGAGAAAAAGGTTTGAGTGAGCCACATGAAATTAATATTAAGTTTTCTGTCGTCAACCTCATTACTTTGGTAGATGACTTGCATTAAAGGCAGTGAAGCAAGGAGTCAGAAGACTGTGTCTCTGCAATTTCTGCAGTGCTGCAGATACACATTTCACACAATTTCTACAGAAATGTATGTTGATTGTGCTTTCTTAGGATATCTGTGCACTGGACTAGAAATTATGACATTATGATTCTTCAAAGTGTTGCTGTTTCAAATTATGAGTAGAAACCATTATTATTAATAAGCAAAACCAGAAAATACTAAATACTCATTGCACTTACATTACATACAATATTTGGATGCATGCATAAATACAGACAAAAAACTTATTCTTTGGAAAATTCTGCAAAAAAACATGAATCAATTATATTTATTACTTTAAAAATAAACTCAAGACCTACGGTTGTATGTACATCAATAATAAGTTTCATTTTTCAAAACAGAAATAGGTTTGTATTTCTCCCTGAGTAAAGATAAAATTTTCTTAATTTAGTGGGAAAATAATCTTCATCTTGTTCTTTCAGACATTTTTGGGGATCTCACCTACTTGCTAAGTTCTCATTCATTGGCCATAACTCTGTTTATGAATGGCCATCCTAAGTGGTTGAATGAATTAACTTGACATAAGAAGTCAACCTGATTAATGACTATGATGTTTCTTTGTAGCTCACTTTACCTCTATAGCATATATTAATTGCCATTTATCCTCTGAATGGAAATTCCCTAGTAACATTTGTCTCTGTAAATATTGTTAATTTACTCATTGATAAAATCATTAATGATGATAGTGATGCCTCCATACTCAAAAGACAAAACAAAATCCACTTCCCAGTTCTGCATTTTAAGTCCATGTATCCCTTAGAGATAGTGCTAGAATTTAATCTACAGGGGTGTATAGCTAATAATTCATTCAGTTGCATAATAGGTGTAGTAAGCAGATACAGAAGGCAAACTAATATACACACCATATCTTAAAGTTAGCTTAAACTATCCTTTCTTGATCCATTGCAAAATGACATCAAAGTTGGTTTCTTCTGTTTAGCATTTGTTCTGGAGGAAATTCTACCCCAAATGAGGTGTTTTACTGAAATTTCAGATGCTATTTGTTCTGGTTATTCTATTAAATTAAAACTATACTTCTGGTTCCACTTAGACACCAGTTTATTGGCCACCATTTTAAGCTCATATCTTCTTTCAACTAATATTATCTTTGAGGTTTGCTGGTCAGGCACTTAAAAGGTGCCAGCATAATTGAAGTAGTGCAGTGTACATTTATGGTGACTGGGCTAATATAATCAATGAATATTATTATCAACCTACTTTGGAAGCAGTGATACTTATTCCTGTGAATCTCCAATATTAAAAGCTGTCTTTGTGATTAAAATCATTTAGAATAACGTAAACTTCATTTATTTGATTTCTGATTTAAAAGTAGGTGTTACTTATTCCCCCTGTGGTGGTATACACCTTTATATAACCCATTCTTTCCCTCCGTCCCTCCCTCATTTTCTTCCTCCCTTCTTTCCTTTCTTTCCTCCCTTTCTCTTTACATGATCTTAGGTTCCTTTGAGACACTGAGATTGCAACTAAATAATTGTAGCTTTATATGATTTTGAGAATTCATCATATGTGTGATTTCTTTGAAGTCCTTTTGCTAAAAAGCCCAGTATTTTTAAAATATAAATTGTGCTATCTTCTCAGTTTTGCTGACCCACATCACAAAAAAAACCTACCTGTTCTATGCACTCTGATCTCTTAAAAAATGAAAGAAATATTTTTTAAACGTATTAATAAAACTATAACAACCATCTATAAAGTTTGAAAACTAACTTAGCAGAAAACTACTAATCATAAAAAAAGTAAACCACACCCAGTCATTTAGAACCAAACCTAGGACTTTGAGCAAGAATGAAGCAACCCATGGAACTAACAAACTGTATGCACCAAAAAATCTGGTTCAAGAGCTAACAAAGTCTCCTTTATTTTTAGGCTGGTTAATTCAAAGAAATATACACTCCTAACTTGTCTTTCATAAGCATTTCAGTGGTATTCAGAAACTCACTAGTAGCTTAATCATATTGCTCAGGTAGATTTTGCTACACAATTTGAAACTATGAAAGCTATGGTTGTGAAAGTGATGGTTCTACTTCCTTCCAAATTCTTCTCTGGTATATCTTAAAATGTATTCCAAATAATTCAGGTTCCAGCATGGTGATGACTATAGTAAATCTGGTATATCTGATGTAGGTTTGGTGAGTTGGCAGAGAGACTAGGGACCACCTACGGAAATGATTTACAAGGGGAATTGTTTGTAAGCTATAGACTAAGGCTTGGTTTAAGCAGTTATTGGTTAAACTTCTCTGCTTAGTTGATATTCCTGTTACTGATATAAAAAGTAACACGGACAACAATGTTGTGGATCCAGACAATGGGTCTTGTAGAAAAATGATTAAAGTGATTAGCCTTGTACAAGAAGAACAATGCACAAATGACAGAAGGATTGCTAAGATCAGACTTCAGAGTTCCTTGGCCAGTAGGGGGATGGTTATAAAGTAGAAATTGGATCGTCAAAAAGAGTCTTTTCTACAAGCTCAGTCATTACTGTTGGCAACACATGGACACCCAGAGGCCAGAACCTTGAGTAAGATCACTAGGCTTCAAACTCAAGCTCTGTAACTCATGGGAAAACTTTGGGCAAGTTGTACGCCTCTCTTCTCTTGAAGACAGGGATTATTAAATTACATAATCAAGCTAAAGTGTCCATAACATAAGTAAACAATCAAGATTGGTATATATTCAAATAATGCTTTAGTGAGAATCACTTTTGCATATGGTTTCGGCTGTTGTTGCAGGGCTTGAGTGATTAAACTTGAAGAAATCATGGAAAATATGGGGATCTTGGAAGGCCTAGTGGTATCACTAGTGGTAGCTAGGAATTTGCTACTCTTCCATGAGCGGACAATAGTAGGATTGTGTCTGGAATGGGTGGGTTCTTGGTCTCACTGACTTCAAGAATGAAGCCGCGGACCCTCCCGCTGAGTGTTACAGTTCTTAAAGGTGGCGTGTTCAGAGTTTGTTCCTTCTGATATTCTGATGTGTTCGGAGTTTCTTCGTTCTGGTGAGTTCGTGGTCTCACTGGCTCAGGAGTGAAGCTACAGATCTTTGCAGTGAGTGTTACAGCTCTTAAGGTGGCGCATCTGGAGTTGTTTGTTCCTCCCAGTGGGTTCATGGTCTTGCTGGCTTCAGGAGTGAAGCTGCAGACCTTCGCGGTGAGTGTTACACCTCATAAAGACAGTGTGAACCCAAAGAGTGCACACTAGCAAGATTTACTGCAAAGAGTGAAAGAACAAGGCTTCCACCGTGCAGAAGAGTACCCAGCGGGTTGCCACTGCTGGCTGGGGCAGCCTGCTTTTATTCTCTTATCTGGCCCCACCCACATCCTGCTGATTGGTCTATTTTACAGAGAGTCGATTGGTCTGTTTTACAGAGAGCTGATTGGTCCGTTTTGACAGGGTGCTGATTGGTGCATTTACAATCCCTGAGCTAGAGGCAAAAGTTCTCCACATCCCCACTTTATTAGCTAGATACAGAGTGCTGACTGGTGCATTTACAAACCCTGAGCTAGACACAGAGTGGTGACTGGTGCATTTACAAACCTTGAGCTAGATACAGAGTGCCGAATGGTGTATTTACAATCCCTTAGCTAGACATAAAAGTTCTCCAAGTCCCCACTAAACTCAGGAGCCCATCTGGCTTCACCCAGTGGATCCCGCACTGGGGCCGCAGGTGGAGCTGCCTGACAGTCCTGTGCCATGCGCCCTCACGCCTCAGCCCTTGGGTGGTCCATGGGACCCCGCACTGTGGAGCAGGGGGCGGTGCTCGTCGGGGAGGCTCCTGGCGGCGCAGCAGCCCACAGAAAGGGGGATGCAGGTGGGGGTTGGGGGGAAAGGGGGGCGAGGAGGGCGAGGCGGGCGAGGCTCCGGCATGGTGGGCTGCAGGTCCCAAGCCCTCCTCCGCGAGGAGGCAGCTAAGGCCCTGCGAGAAATTGAGCACAGCGCCAGTGGGTCGGCACTGCTGGGGGACCCGGCCCACCCTCCGCAGCTGCTGGCCTGGGTGCTAAGCCCCTCATTGCCTGGGCCTGCGGCCAGCCAGCCGCTCCGAGTGCGGGGACACGCCCACCCGGAACTCTAGCTGGCCCGCAAGCAGCCCCGCCGGGTGCCTCTCTCTCCACACCTCCCCTCAAGCTGAGGGAGCCAGCTCTGGTCTTGGCCAGCCCAGAAAGGTGCTCCCACAGTGCAGCGGCGGGCTGAAGGGCTCCTCAAGCGTGGCCAGAGTGGGCGCCAAGGCCTAGGAGGTGCCGAGAGCGAGCAAGGGCTGGCAAGGGCTGCCAGCACGCTGTCACCTCTCAGGATGAGATGCCAGCGGTGAGATCCTGTCCTAAATCTTCCTGTCTAAACCTAAGGTATTGTGTACTCTTACTGCTGTCTCACTAATGCTTCAATTCCTTCACTTCATGTTTCCCTTGTTCTATTTTCATCACTTCTTTCAGTCAATTTAAATTCCATTGTTATGCTCCTCACCTTCTCAGCCAGTCCTCTGTGCATGTGTGTGTGGTTATAGATGAAAGCAAACATAAATTTTAAAAGAAATTGGCTGGGCGCAGTGGCTCACACCTGTAATCCCAGCACTTTGGGAGGCCGAGGCAGGTGGATCACGATGTCAGGAGAGCGAGACCATCCTGGCTAACACAGTGAAACCTGGTCTCTACTAAAAATACAAAAAATTAGCCAGGCATGGTGGCGGGCGCCTGTAGTCCCAGCTACCTGTGAGGCTGAGGCAGGAGAATGGCCTGAACCCAGGAGGAGGAATTTGCAGTGAGCCGAGATCTCGCCACTGCACTCCAGCCTGGGCGACAGAGCGAGACTCCGTGTCAAAAAAAAAAAAAAAAAAATTAAAATAATAGACTTATTTTAGAGTAGTTACAGATTTATAGGAAAATTCAGCAGAAAGTACAGAGAATCCCTCATACCCTAGCTCTTCTACCACACATGCACTTTCCTGTTATTTACATCTTGTATTAGTAAGGTCCATTTCTTACAACTCTTGAACTATCACTGTTGCATTTTTATCAACTAAAGTTCATGTTTTTTTTTTTAATTAGGATCCACTTTTTGTGGTATAGTTTTATGGATTTTTACAAGTGTGTAATGACATATATCAACTACTCTAGTTTCTTACAGAATAGTTTTACTGCCTAAATAACCACTGTCTCTACCTATTCATTCCTTCCTCCTTCACCTGGAACCCCTAGCAAACACTGACTTTTTAATAGTCTCTATAAGTTTTGTCTTTTCCAAGATGCCATATAGTTGGAATCCCATAGTAACGTATCCTTTCCTTCTTTTGCTTAGCAATATGCATTTTTAGTTCTTTCGTGTCCTTTTGTGGCATGATAGCTCATTTTCTTCATTGTGTGTGTGTGTGGAGGGAGTTTCTCTGAATCATTATTTTTACTTATTATTGATATAAATGTTTGTAAATATTTATGGAACATATATGTTTTGTTATATGCAGAGACCATACAACAATCAAATTAGGGTGTTTGGGGTGTCTTATCACCATACATACGTATCATTTCTGTGTGTTGGGATCATTTCACATCCTCTCTTCTATCTAAAGATATACATTACATTGTTAACTATAGTCACCCTAATCTGCTTCTGAACTTTAGAACTCATTCCTTCTAACTGTATGTTTGTACCCACTAACCAATCTTTTTTTATGCCCCTTCCTTACCCACATGCTCCTCCCAGCCTCTGTTATCTATCATTCTATTTACTACCCCTATAAGATCAATCATTTTAGCTACCACATATGAATGAGAACATGCAATATGTTTTTTCTGGCCTGACTTATTTCACTTAACATACTGTCCTCCAGTTCCATCCATGTTGCTGCAAATTATATGATTTCATCTTTTTATTTTTTTAGACAAGTTCTCACTTTTGCCCAGACCCCTGTGATTGAGCAGTGGGACAATCACAGCTCACTGCAGCCTCGAACTCAAGGACTTGAACTCCTGGGCTCCTCTTGCCTTAGCTCATGAGTAGCTGGAACTCCAGGGATGGTGTCACCAGGCCCAGCTAATTTTTAAAAAAAATTTTAGTAGAGATGAGGTCTTGCTATGTTGCCCAGCCTGCATTCCAATTCCCAACCCCAAGTGATCCTCCTGCCTTGGTTTTGCAAAGTGCTGGGATCACAGGCATGAACCACCATCAATAGTAATTTTATTCTTTTTTGTGACTGAATAATATTCCATTCTGTATACATAGCACTTTTTTTATCCATTTGTCTGTTGGTGGAAACTTAGGTTGATTCCATGTCTTGGCTATTGTGAATAGTACTGCAATAAATAGGAGTCCAGGCATCCCTTTGCTATACTGATATGTTATTCTCCTTTGGATATTCAAGAGTGAGACTGCTGGATCATATAGTTCTAGTTTTAGTTGTTTGAGAAATTTCCCTACTGTTTTCCACAGTGACTATACTAATTCTCATTCCCACCAACAGCATATAACAGTTTCCTTTTCTTCAAACCTTCACCAGAATGTTATTTATTTTTCATAATAGTATTTTTAACTGGGGTAAAAAATATTTCATTATGATTTGGATTTGCATTTTCCTGATGATTAGTAATGTTGAGTATTTCAAATATATTTTTGGCTATTTTTATGTCTTCTTTTGAAAAATATCCATGTCCTTTGCCCACTTTTTGATGCGATTTGTTTTTATTTTACTGTTGTTTCAGTTCTTTGTATATTCTGGATATTAGTCCCTTGTCAGATGAACAGTTGGCAAATATTTTCTCCTATTCAACAGGTTGTCCCTTCACTCTGTTGTTTCCTTTGCTCTGCAGGAGCTTTCGGGTTTAATATAGTCCTGTTTGTCTATTTTTGGTTTTGTTGCCTGTGCTTTCCAGGTATTATCTACAAAATCTTTGCCTAGATTTGGCTAGATCAATGCCCTGAAATGTTTTCTTCTGGTAGTTTTATAGTTCCAGTTTTGTTTAAGTCTTTAATCTATCTTGATTAGATTTTTATATATGGTGAGATAGAGGGGTCTAGTTTCATTCTGTATATAGCTATTGCATTAAATCTGTAGATCGTTTGGGGCAGTATGGTCATTTTAACAATATTAATTCTTCTGATTCATGAGCATGGAATGTCTTTCCATTTGTTAGTGTGTTCTTCAATTTCTTTCATGGGTGTTTTGTAGTTTTCCTGTAGTCTTTCACTTCCTTGACTAAATTTATTTCTAAATATTTTATTTTTATTATTTTTATTTTTGTAGCTACTGTAAATGGGGTTGCTTTCTTGACTTCTTTTTCAGCTAGATGATAGCTCAATTCTTATTATTGAATAATATTTCATTGAATAGATGCATTACAGTACATACTGGGAGCAACCAGGATGTGTTTTAGTAGGTTATTGGATTTACTACGGTTTATTTATCCATTCACCTACCAAATTTGCTTCCTATTTTGGAAGCAAATATGGTTGCTTCCAAATTTGACAATTATGAATAAAATTTCTGTAATCATCTGTGTTCCAGTTTTTGTGTGAAATAAGTTTTCAATTCATTTTTGTAAATACCAGTGAGTAAAACTGCTGGATCATATAAGAATGTGTTAAGCTTTATAATAATTTGTTTTTCAAACTGGCTGTACCATTTTGCATTCCCACCAGCAATGATGAGAGATCCTGTTGCTCTACATCCTTGCAAGCGTTTGGTGGTCAGTGTTCTTAAATTCCTTTCAACTATTTACTTTCTTGCAGTTTTGGCAAACACAATTCTACTCATTATAACAAGAAAGGGCCTGAACATTCAGTGACTGAAAGTTCATCTCTCTTTCATGCAATAATTCATTGTGTTGTGACAGGTGGCACTGCTCTCCTTAGTCATTAAGGGACTGAAACTGAAAGTGGCTCTGCCATCTTCAGCAGATTTGCTTCCAGCGTCACTCTTCTCATCAACATTCTAGGTAGAAAAGAGCATATTGAGGAGGTACAACCTCTTTTTATTGAGGTTCTATCTTGGAAGTGGTGCAAGCCATTGATGCTTCCATTCCAGTGTGGAAACTGTTGGTATCTCTATACCAAGCTGTAAGATCAGCTGGGAACTATCATCTCTGTCTAGGCAGTGCCTTCCCAGAAACAACTGTATTACTATGGAGTTCAGAGAAGATAATTATTGGAGGATATTTAGTGATCTTCTCCCCATTTTAAAAATAGTTCATTATAGCAGTTGTGATTGGCTGCTTTTTATTATTGCATCACTTTAGGCACTAATGGCAACGCAGTAAAGATGGTAAAAGAAGCAGTGATTTTCTGGAACCACTGATGATTGGGCACAGCTTTGTCTAAGAGATACTGCGAAAGTTTGGCCATTGTATCTGGACCTCTTCAGTAATTCTTTTCACAAAGCTTAGACAAAATGATTGCGTACCCAGTGCTTGTATTTTCCAGAAAGCACTGGTTCTGAGGCAGAGAAAGCTGGTTGGACTTAAGTGGTAAATAAAGAGCAAACAATGTGCTTTTAAGTATATTGGCTCTGGTTGGGGACAGTGGGGAACGGAGTGAGGAAAGAAAATAATTACAGACTCCAAAATCCAATCATTTCTGTGTACTCTTGTTGCTGTTCTCCTCCTTATACACACAGTAATTTAGGTTTTGTTTTGACAGGAACATAGAAATATTCATAAACTGAGAGGCAGTGTTTAGAGATTTAGTGAGTATCTTATCATAAGTAAATAAGAAGGACCCTACATTTTTGAAAGCATGTTTTACACTGTGTTCTAATCTTTATTAGTTGACTGGAATCATGGGGACTATTTACTTAAAATATTTAAGTAAACTCATGCCTGTAAGTGATGATCCAAATATATATTTAATTGACAGACCACCAAACCTATTTGGCCCAATATTATACCTAAAAATTAATAATACAATTGCTCAATAGTTATTTAACAACATAAGTGATATTAGCAGGTACCAATTAGCAATTTGAATGTCTATTTTCCTTTGCTTTCTAACATCAAATGTTCTCATTTGATACATTTCCACTTTCCTAGAAGAAAGGAAAGGGAAGGGAAGAGAAGGGGAAGGGGAGAGGAGAGCAGGGGAGGGGAGAAGGAGTGGAGGGGAGAGGGGAGAAGGCAGGAAGGAAGGGAGAAAGTGAAGAATAAAAGGAAGAAGAGATGGAGTCAAACTAGAATCCCGGGTTTTAAGATAGCAAAAGATACTTGCTAGTTGTTACCAATGTAATAATTATTCTTCAACATGCTAGCAATCTCTAAAAGCAGCAAACTATAGGCAAATGCTGTGTGTTCAATTTGTAGTGGGCAGTTTATTTATGCTAGAACTCCAACAGGATTTAAAAACCTGCTTTTTTTGAGACTTCTCTCTTGGGATCATTGGGCTGATTGAGGTTCAGTCTGTATTAACTGAGTAATTTTGATTTTCTTTGAAAAGAGATTCATGAATATACACTTGAAAATTAAAAAAACTGTTAATATCCAAAGTTATCTCTGACTGCCAGACTATCTTTTGTCTTTTTCTAATGAATAAATCAATTTCTGAAATGAACGACTGTTTGATTCTAATGGCCAAATCTATGAACCAGACGCTTAAGCCCTAGCAAAATTTGATCTATGCACCAGTTTTTGAGTAATCAGTCATTAATGTTAAGTAAGCAGCAGTCCATATGTTCTTAAAAGATAGGTGTTCTTGAATGTGTTTGCACACTTTATCTTTTAAGATCTAGGAAGTGATATTTAAATGTGTTCAATATTTATTTTCTCAGACAGAAAACATTTGCTGAAACCTATGAAAGCCAATCAAAAGAAATATGTTTTGACCTTCCATTTGTTCTTGACCTATAACTGGTTCTTGAAACCACAAATATTGGCAGCTCTACTTTCCTGTCTCTACACAAATGTGTCTTTAACACTTGTCCTTTTAAGGGCCGCTCAGTTTTAAGACTGTATCAGAATATGCAGAGAAGGAAGCATGGCAATATGATTGACAACATGGTGCTTTATTGTAGTGCTATCTCTTATAACTCTGTTAATTAGTTTTTTTGTCTGTGTACATCTTAGCAGATTCACTCTCACCGTCTTCCTTATTAGAAACTACATGGTAGATTTAAGATACTTAAGTAGGATGGCATTTTCACTGGTATATTACAAACTAAAGAGGAGCTTTCCACAAATGGGGCCAGTTTGAAATTGATTGATTTGTTTTATAACCAACTTTTGAGTGTTAAGATTGTTTTTTCTTTGACTTCACATGGTGGATTTTGATTCCAGTAATCTCTGTTCTACTGACTTAAGCATTCTCCTCCATAGTTCAGGAGGTTACAGAGTTTATGTTTATGGGACCAGGGCACTTCAGAGATGACATCATCATACAGCTATGAGAAAAATCTTTGAAATAAAGAGTAAAAATTCTACTATAAGCTAGTTTAGCTATTTTCTGGGAAAAATAATATTTAAATTGGTTGGTATATGTATTTAAATTGTGTATACAACACAAGTATTTTTAAAATAATGGTTTAGATTTCATAAAAATACATTGATGGGGAAGACAAATAAAATTACAATCTGTTCAGTTTTTTATATAATAATGATATCTATAATTAATCTTGGTCTGGCATGGCAGTTGATGCCTATAATCCCAGCACTTCGGGAGGCTAAGGTAGGCAGATCGCTTGAGCCCAGGAGTTTGAAACCAGCCTAGGCAACATGGCAAAACTTCATCTCTGAAATACAAACAAACAAACAAAAACAATCTTTTATGGTAGATAATGTCCTTACTAGATGGTTAAACGGTAGATAATGTCCTTACTAAATGGCTAAACAGTAGCTTCTCAAACATAGGAAGGTGATATTTGGGGCTCATTTCCAACCTAACTTGAAATCATTTTCTGTTTATTAATATAGTATTATAAGATTAAAAAGATAAACAACTTGATGTTTCTTCAGTAACTAGGAATTTACAAGCAATAGTAGAGAGAGGTATACACCATAATGATATATTACTCGTACATTACTACATGCATGTATTAAATACCCCTTAACTAAGACCAGAAAAATAAGGGTATTTAGACTCTTTTTATTATTTTGCCTAACTATACTTCCTGTTTACATATCAAGTGGAGGTAAAAATAATGCAATATAAATGTTTAGTCTTTTAGATTTTCAAAACATCTTCACAAACAACTTATATTTGATCTTCACGATAACCTAATCAGAGAACAAATATTAATAGATTTAGCCCATTTCATTACAAATGAGATAACTTGGGCCCAGATAAATTTTATGACTAGTGTTAGGCATCTACACAATAAGTGACAGAGCAGAAACTGAACCTATGTTATGTGACTTAACTCACACATCCTTTTAACATGCTATTAAAAACAAAACAACAAAACTCATTCCTGTGCTCAAACTTTGGACTCTTTCCTTTGACCCCCTAAGTTGTACCAACAGTCTACACTTAAAGTCTCACAGGTTACTGACTCTTAAACTCTTTTACAACTTGTTTTCCTCATTCTACTGAAACTATTTTCTTCATAATTATCACTGATTTTCAAATACCCTCTTGCAAGCACCTAATTTCATTCTTTATTCACCTCGAAGGTCCTCTTCCTGCTCTCTAGATAGACATAGATAGATAGTCTCGATGACTGATAGATAGATAGATAGATAGATAGATAGATAGATAGATAGATAGATAGATAGATAAAGCTCTCCATCCTCCTACGTAGCTATCTATCCTCCCTTGTTTTCCAAGACGGCACACTCTTGTTTCTTCTGTCTCTCTCAGATTCCTTGTTGGCTTCCTTCACTAGCCATACTAGAAAACAAAACTGTTATCCATCAGAGAGTAGCCCTTCACAGGGCAACTGCCCTTTGTCAGGGGTCTCCAAGACGACTCTTAGTCTCGATGAATGGCTGAAAGGACTCATAGGACTCAGCAAAGTTGTTATACTCACAGTTATAGCTTATTACACAAAAAGGTTACAGAGTACATTCAGTAAAGGGAAGAGGCAAGAGGCACATGGGAGTAAAGTCCAGGTAAAACCAGGTGCAATATTCCACCTATCAACTCCCAGTAGAGTTTTGTGGGACTTGCTTCATTCTCCCAGCAATAATGTGTGATATACATGCAAAGTTTTACCAACCAGGGAAGCTGACTCAAGGCATGATGTCTAGAATTTTTAGTGGGGGAACAGTCACATAGGTATGAAGCACTGATTCTAATGACTGTAGTTATTCAGACTCCAGAGCTGAGTAAAAACCGGCATTTACCATAATACATCACATTTTTCACATAAACTATTTGATAACATTGGTACTGCATGGCCTAATGCCTCAGGTATACAAAACACTTTTGTCCAACAAAATATATCAACTACTTTGAGGTCATCTCCAAAGCTTTGACTAAGGGCCAGTCATGAAGACAGGCCTTTCTTTGGAATGTGCAGAGTTTGAGCAACTCAGCCTACTGAATTAACACTTTCCAACATATACCTCACTCACAGATACTTCTATCTTATGCACTGACTCTGATTATTCCAGACTGTACGAAGGGTGGCCATACATAAGCTAAGGGTAGGTTACATATGAGGCAACTTGAAATATATAGAGGAATAAAAAGCATGGGATTGACATTGGAGAGATCAGACATGGCAACATATTTTTGCTTGCCTATGGGTAAATTATCATCTCTAGTACATATAGGCATTCAATAAACATTAGTTCTCTACCTCTTCTGATTCTCAGATTCTTAAATGTGAGTCTCGTCTTTCACGAGTACCAAGATGGCCTTGCTTTTCCTGGATCATTGCAACTGCTTTATAATTGATCTTGACTCCAAACTGAACAGCTGTGTGCACAGCACTCTCCTCCCCACATGGGCCGACACTGCAGCTCTAATTCATTCTTTATGTGGCTGAACAAATTCCTTTGTTAAAAGGCATCTTTGATCATTTTACCCTCCTTGTCAAAAACCTTTTATGGTTCTCAGTTGCTCACAGATAAAAATTCACTGCGCTTAGTTTGGCATTCAATTCCTTCCTTAATCTGTGTCAAACCTCTATCTCAAGATTTGTCTCTTTATTTTGCTTATGATGGGTATTTTAGTTTGAAATAATTTAAAACTTTTTACATAGCTAAAACTATCAATCTTTTCCTTTATGGGTTTTTTGTTTTTATTGTGGGTTTTTTTTTTTCTGTCTTATATATAAGGGACTTTCTAACCAAGATCGTATACATGCCCTTCTAATGTTAAATACATTTAGATTAGAGTTTTAAATTTATATTATTGTTTTGATACTATAATTTACTTGGAATTTGTTTTGGGGCATGGAGTTTGATAGGCATGCAACTTTGTTTCTTTCAGATTTTTCCAAAAGCATTTTATTGAAACTCTTCACGTCCTTGCAATGTTACATGTTTTATAAAATTAATTTTGTGAATGCATGGGTCTGATACTTGACTTTACATTGTTTTTCATTAATATATTTATACATTTTAATACCAAAATAACCCTTAAAATTTCTCAAACTTTGTGTATATAGATATATACTTTGCATTTTAAGTGCCCTGTAATTGTCTTTTTAAAAAGATTTTTGGCTTTTCTATCACACGTTTCCCCCATATAATCTTTAAAATTAGCTTAACCTATTCAATTAAAATTTGTTAAAATTTCTTTGGGTTCACATCAATTCCATGCATTATTTTATAAAGAATGTACATTTAACATATTTTGTCTTTCTATACAGAAATGTGGCAACTCTAGATAATTAACTTTATGTCTTCTGATAAGTTTTATAATTTTTCTCTTCTATTATTTTCATGTACTTGCTAGCTTTATCCTAGGATACTTTTTAAGAAATCAATTATATATAAGAATGGGATCCATGTAAGTTATATGTTGCCAGTATAAAGGAAAGCTATTGCTTTTTATCATGTAAATCTTATATCAGGAATATCTCATATAAAATTGCAACTATTTCTGGGTAGCATTAGAGGAAAGATAGTTTATTAGAATAATCTATTGAAAGCCTTCAAATTTAGACGGAACTTGGCAGCATTTGCCGATTTCTGAGGGTTGAGGCCACAAGAACAATTGCCAATCTTGTTAGAGATAATACTTTTGGAGTAAATAATCTCCAATTTATTTTTCTTTTCTTGATATTTTTATTGTGTATATTTAAGATATACAATGTTTTGAAATATACATACATGGTGAAATGATTCATACCCTCTCATCAATGAACATACCCTTCTTTTTACAGAGTTAGCTTTTTCTTTTTGTGTGTGGTTAAGACCACAAAAATCTACTCTCTTACCAATTTTTCAATATGCAATACAATATTAACTCTAGTCCTCATGCTGTATTTTCAATCATTAGACTTATCCATCCTACATTACTAAAACTTTGTACCCTTTGACCTATATCAAATCCTCTTCACTATCCCTCCTACCCCCACAGCCTGTAGAAACTATGATTCTATGGTCTGTTTCTATATATTTGGGTTTTATTTCTTTTCTCAGTTTCTACTTGTAAAAGAGATCATGCATTATTTTCTGTGTCTGGCTTAATTTCACTTAGTATAATGTCTTCCAGGTTTATCTATGTTGTGATGAATAATCGGATTTCTTTCCTTCTTAAGACTCAATAATATTCCACTGTGTGTACATACATATAATTGTGTGTCTATGGTCATACTTAGGTTGGATCCAAATCTTGGCTGTTGTGAATAAGGCTGCAATGAACGTGGGAATGCAGATATCTCTATGAGCTGCTGATCTTATTTTCTTTGGGTATATACCCAGAAGGGGGATTGCTAGATCATATGGTAGTTCTATTTTCAATTTTTTGAGGAACCACTATCCTATTTTTCATAATGGCTGTACTAATTTACATTCCCACAAGCTGTCTGCAAGAGTTCTTTTTTCTACGCACCCTCACCAGCATTTATTATCTCTTGACTTTTTGATAATACTCATACTAATAGGTGTAAAGAGATATTTCATTTTGGTTTCAATTTTTATTTCTCTGATTAGTGATGTTCAGTAATTTTTGTGTATCTATGGCCATTTGTATGTCTTCTTTGGAGAAATGTCTATTCAGGTAATTGCCTAATTTTTAAGTGGGTTATTTGTTATTTTACTGTTGCGTTGTAGTGAGTTCCTTATGTATTTTAGACTGTGTTCTCATATGGCAGAGACAAAAAACTTTGATTAATCTCCTTATAAGGACACTAATCTCATTCTTGAGGATTTCACCCTATGACATACTTACATCCTAAAGGTCCCACCTCCTAATGCCATCACATTGGAAATTTAGACTTCAACATATATATTTTGTGGGTATACAAACATTCAGTCTATAACAAATATGCTTTCTAATTTCTCCAATGTACTACACAAGTGGCACTAAACAAACAAACAAAAAAACTTTCCCCAAATTGAACATATATGATATTTTCTTTAAAATCATGTTCTTTGGTAGGGCCTTGGCACATAGGTTGCTGTTATTTATTTTTTCTGTATTCCTTGATTGAAATATTCCTTACCTAGTTGCCCACTAGCTCGACAAGCTAACCTCATTGTTCAAAGATATCAGATTATTCAGAACCTGAAAATAAATATTTGAGAGCAAATAAAGCTAAACTGAGTAAATATTACCAGTTCTGCCTTAACCACTGTATCAAGTAGACAATTTAGATGTAAATTCCCTGGCCCAAAGGTCTTGCTTATTGCTGAGTCCTTATATACATCTAAAGGGGTCTCATCCTTCTATCCAAATTTTTTGTAGGATAATATATTTCTTCTTTTGAGTGTGAGCTGATCAGAATATTGCAAAACAAAAGAACTAACTAAAGAAATGTAACATTTTACAAGATTCCATGGAGGACATAATCCATATGAAGGCCCTGTTCAAAGACATTAGGCCAGATAACTGGTACTTAATTTCTTTCAGCCAGGCTCCAATGTAAGTAAAGCTGGTTCATCACCATGTATCATCCTGCCGTCTTCTAATGCTATACTATTCCTGGAGTGCTGACATCTTGGTCTTCCCCAGCTGTTTATTCTATAGTTTATAGCAGTTAACTTTCAGAGAAAGAAGTTTTTCTTTACAGATACTATAAGATTTTCAATCATGGGATTTTTGAGCTCAGGGAATGACCAGCGTATCCAGAGAGAAGCTACACTTTAGATCAGGAAAATTTTGTTTTGCGAAATATGAATAAGAAGAAAGGCTTTCCAAAGAGCTCATCTTTATTTTGGTACAAGAGAAATTTTTTAACTATACTCATCAAGTACAGTTGCCAGATCAGAAAACGCCAGTCTGTAAGTGTAGAAACAAGGTCAAACACCTTGAAAGTTAGAAAAGGTAAAGAGAAGTATTGCAGAGAGAATGCAGGGCATTGCTGAATTTTTAGTTTAAGCCATCACGTAGCTAACAGGTTGCCAGACATGACACCCTTATGTTAGGAAAGATGAATAAAAATGAACTCCCTTTTACATTAGGAAGCTGGACTTCTAATTTCTGTGTCTTATCAGCATCCTAACATTAATCCATTCTACTAATTTCCTCATATTTTTCTTTTTACTTTTTTATGTAAATACATTTGAAATCCATTGAGTGAAAACATGCAAAACCGATTAAGAAAAGCAGAACATAAGCTCTAACACAACCTATTTTACGAATACTACTAATACAAGTACTCTTAATACTAATAACAACAACTGAAATTTTTGAACACTTAATATGTACTAGTCACTGTGCTAATCATTTGATATACATGTTTGGTAAATTTCTCATTAAGTAACGTGGAGATTATAAATAATACTTGTTGGTAATTAGTTTGTAAGCTCAACAACTATGGTTATACACATGCAAAGCATGATTCATCACTAAGTTGAATTTTTGTACATAACTCATTCGTTTAACAGTAGTTCAGTGTGTCACTGGTATGTTAGAGTCCTAGGCTTGGTGCTTTGGACATCTAGAAACAGTAGATGAAACAAATAGGTAAAGTGCCAGGACTGGGAAAATACAAGGCACTTGGTCAAGTACGATTTATGATTTTTACTTATGCCAAAATGAAGCTTGTAGTTTACAGGCGAAGATATTTTTCAATTTCAGAAATATGAACAAAAATGGAAGAGATGACATTTCAGCTGAGAAGGCTGTAAAATATGAGTAGAATTCAGATACAGACAAAGGAGATAAAAATAGCATTCCAAAGGCTGGGCACAGTGGCTCATGCCTATTATCCCAGCACTTTGGGAAGCCAAGACCGGTGGATCGCTTGGGGCCAGGAGTTTGAGAACAGCCTGGCCAACATGACTAAACCCCATCTCTACTACAAATACAAAAATTTTCTGGGCGTGATGGCATACACCTGTAATCCCAGCTACTCCGGAGGCTGAGGCATGAGAATCGCTTGAGTCCAAGGGTCAGAGGTTGCAGTGAGCCAAGATTACACCACTGCACTCCAGCCTGGGTGACAGAGTGAGACTGTCTCAAAAAAAAAAAAAAAATGGCATTTCATGGTAAGGAAATTACTGGGGCAAAACCAAGAAGTCTGAGAACATGAGATGTGTGCAGGTCCTGACAGGTAGCTCAGCTCTGCTATAGCACAGGGAATTAGAGAAAAGTAGAGACAAGGTTTGCAGTGATCAGTTCGTCAAAGGCCTTTAGCACTAAGCTAAATTTTCGTAACTTATTTAGTAGGATTCAAAGATTTACTAAAGGGTTTTAGAAAAGGGCAACTGCATTACCAAAGAGGATTTACTCTGGAAGTGGGAGATAAAAAGAATTATATTGAGAAAAAATTAAAAGCAGAAAGATCAGCTAGGAGACCACAATCAGAATTCAGATAGGAAATGATAGAGTCTGCATTAGGATACTGCCTGTAGAATGAAAAGGAGACATATTTTAAAGTTATGGAGAAAGACTAGCTGGGCTTAATGACCAGGGAACTGTAGGGAGTGAAGAAGAAAAAAATCATATCTTTATAAGGATAAAATGTACAAACAAAAAGTCTATTATTCTAATGAAAATCATCCTACAAAGTGTATTTGTTAATCTTGTATTTCAGTGCTCAATGTATGTTTAATAAGGCAATTACTGCATATTTTTTCCTTTCAGAGTATATTTTTCCATTTCCATTTATTAAGGAATCGAATGAACTTCTTTGCTCTATCTCATAAGTAGTCTAATAGTTTAATATTCTGCTTTCAACTTTCATTGAGATGGTTTTATGAACAAATATTAGCTTTCTGTACTTTAATGCTTACACAGGATCTCATGAATTTTTATTTTTAATTAAAAACTGACTCACTGATTGCTAATCCTTTTATATTATTCTTTAGCCTAATTTGTATCATCTAAGCATCTTTTCTTCTATCAATTTCATTCCCGTTTTCTCCACCTGAACCTTTGATGCAGTCCTATGATTGAATCTATTATTAATCATATTCTTTCAAAAACCAGCAAATCTTTCTTTGCATCAAACATTTTCTTGTGAGTTGAAAAACAAAAGGCTTTTCTGTTCAAATTGTGTGGTTAACCTTAGCAAGCGATAAGAGCTTTTGTAGAAAGTCTTTATGCTTCATTGAGAAAGGATTGAAATTAATTATCTATTATTTAAGAGGTCTTACAGTGAAGAAATAACATTATCTATGTTTAGAAATTATGTTTTTGATCATGAGGTGAAACAAGAAGCCTAGGAAAAAATATAAAAAATTGGAAAGGCAAATTGGACCTTCCCATGAGGTTTTGCAAGTGGACGAGAACCAGTAGTAAGTATTCTTGAGAGAAATTTATAAATGAAAGCTGTTTTGAAGGCTTTTGGTAGGAAGTTGTTCTGAAAGCTTGAAGAGTTATACAACACTTGCCACACCTGAAAATATTGATTAATCATATGAGGGTTGTATCTAATTAATGAAGTCAGTAGAGAAAGGCTAGACTTGGAAATTATTTGTAAAACAAAATATCTTGGGATACAGGAAAATGTTGGCGTACAGGCATAAAGTGAGTATTATAGTTAAAAAGTGAGAAATAAGAGGTAAGACTTATTGTAGAGGTGGTAATTAATTAAATGCCTTCCCATTATATATAAATTACATTCATTCATAAACATAGTATTCCATGCAATTTTTACAATATCTTTTAAAATCAATTCCTATTCTGATAAAAAATATATAATTGATGGTATATAACAACTTTAAAATCAATTCCTATTCTGATAAAAAATATATAATTGATGGCATGTAACAGTCTGTTTCTTCTTTATTTTGAGAATTACTACAGGGTTTCTGGCCATTTGCACTATAGGGAATACTTGATTTACAAATGCCAAAGTAAAATGGCAGATAGCTTTGAATATAGACTCATATTTCCTTGTGATAAAAAGAAAACTTCAGAAAATATGCTTCCTGACAATGAAGAGTTGCCCTGTGAAACTTCTGTTTGCTCTATTTTCAGTGACCAATTTTGCACAAGTTAGGTTCTGATTGTCTGTATGACAGTATGGAAGTTCTCAGTCTTTGAATATCTTGCAGTTACTTTGTTCTTTCTCAACCTTATGACAGGGGCAGGAGGGGACTTGCTTTATTCACTCTTCCTTACTTATTAGTTGGTGGAGGAGCCAGTTCAGGCAATACTGAAAGCTAGTCTTTTATGCAAGAAAGAAGAAAGATGATTCCTCGTCTTTCAGGTGATTCACTATGAAGAGTGTGAGGATCCAGGATAAATGAGACTTGCTGACTCAACTACCTGGGTCGGCAACTTTATCAGGACTTGTTGATTTGATGACATGGGGCTGCGTACAAAAAAAAGCAGGAACCTTTGGAGTAGGGAAGCTGGGTAGAATAGATAGGAGAAAGGAGAAATATGAGAGGTTGCCAGGCATCTAGGTGATGCAGGCTGTGCATAAACTACAATAATTTCTACTCTCCAAGGGCTGCAGGAATGTCCATGATCAACTGTGCATAAGCTTTGGGTCCTTCAGGTGATGGAATGAGGGAGCTGGTTTTAGCAAATGTGAATAAGAATGGCATGCCACATCTGGATCATGCTGTTCTCTCTAAACAAATCCTTCCTCACTGAGTTTGTGACAGCCAATTACTCTTCATGATTTCACACATTTGAATTTATTGTTTGGAAATGACAATGGAGCATTTAATTGTGTGCCAATAATGTTTGCGTACTAACTCAGTGCTCTGTCCTCTTTCTCTCTGCTTCTCGATACACACACACACACACACACACACACACACACACACACACTGAACCAAAAATTATATTTCTTTAACTTCGGACAAAAACTACCCTTATTAACATGTTTCCTAACATGTGCTATATTCTAAAGACATAGAAATTATGTTTTAACATATCAGTATTAATAGTTACTCTAGTAAGAGTAGGCAAAAAGAGAAAAAATATGGCTTCACAGTTTTCTTAATAAGGTGGAGATGAGAGGGGAGAAGCCTAGAGTATTTTACCCAGCAAAGTGATGAATAGAAATCATCGTGCTAGTCATATTGAACCATGATACGTTCCAAAGGGACTGAAACTCCTTCATGAATGACAAGTTATTCTTAAATATTTTTCTCCTTGAATTTTTATAATCACGGTACCAAGAGAGTACATATAATTAAGGTTGAAATGAAATTTGTATTAGAAAACTGATGGCTGAGATTTAATATTTATCTCAGTTATATGGTACATGACTCAATCACATCCCAAGTCCATTCGGGTTTAAATTTTCCTATGTAAAAATTTTATCTTTAAGACTTTGTTATTATTTTATTTGATGTATATTGTTTCTTCATTAAAAAATTGTTTATTATTTAGACAGGAAAGACGTTTGTTAAGACATAATTGGGGTATATTTGGAAAAGTATAGCTGAACTAAAGTACAAAGTTATTGACAATCTTATTTTGTCGATTACCCTTAGATGAATAAATAATATATGGACACATTTTTAGATTTATATATCACAGTATTTTGAACTATTTAGCAGTTTTCTTAAAATAGAAACAAATTCTTTCACCTTCATGTGTGCTCATCCAACATCCCCCACCCCCACCTTTTGTTTCCTTTGCTACCCTGCAATCCAAGTAGCTTAATTTTAAAAACTGCAGTTGGGTAAACAGCTGGTCTTTATAGAATATTTAACACTCTGAATATTTTGAATACAGTTTTGTAGCTGCTGGAAATGGAAATATAAATAAAACAAAAAAAAGTGAGAGAGAAAAACACCCCCAAACTAAGCCACATATGAAGTCTCATGTCTTTAAGGAACTCTTTTTAGAATGAAGACATTATTTTTCTCTTGGTTTTTTGTACATACATGGAATAAATTCTTGGATCACACCAAATTGATAAAGCATAATTTGAAGGATGTACACATGATAGGATATGACCAATGGAGAATTTGCTATGTATCATAATGCAGTGAGAACACCTTGTGGATACTTCTATTATTTTTACTGTAGGGATTTCTGTAGTAAAAATTAACATACCATCATTTCAGGACATACTTATACAAAAGTTTGGAGCAATGGAAACATTTTCTGGTTAGGTTTCACTCAATTAGTGAATACAGTAATTCTATTAACACATTAAATAATTAATGCTTTGTTTCAGGGGTACCTGAGTCCAAGTAAAATTATAACTATAATGTATTGAATATACCAAGCAATGTGTTAAGTACTTTATGTGTATTATCTCATTAAACATTCAAAATAATGCTCTAAAGCAGGTGATATATGACTATCCCAATTGTGTAGATAAGTAAACTGATAAAACAAGAAGTTAAATAACTTGTTCAATGTTGCACAGTTTGCAAGAGGAATAGATTGAATTTAATGTCCAGTGGTTTCATTCCAGAGACCAATCTTGAATGCTGCACTGTACCATCACCATGAGTTACAGAGACTTTTTTGTGTTGTTATGGGAACACAATCATTTGTTCATGACACTGATTCTATGGGAAACTACATTGCAAAATTTTGGAGTATAGATCCTTATATGTTATAGCAGTAAAAGAGACGTATATTAAATACTGACTTTTTTATAATTATGCTTCATAAGCACGCAGAGAAGTTGACTGTCAAATTACTTTCTTGATATTTAGCAGTGTCTTCGTGAATTTTTTCACTTACTTTGATCTATTCACTATCTTGTTTAGTATATGGAGTGGTTGCCAAACCATATGGGATTTATCATATATCTTACTGACCTCATCACTTTCACTTCACATTGCACCACAGATTCTAGCCAGGCAAGAAAAATAAATAAAAGTCTTCTAGTTTGGAAAGAAGGAAGTAAAACATTGCTTATTTTAATATGATATAATCATAAATGTAAAATATTCTTTAAAATATACAAAAGCTAGAACAATTAAGTAAATTAAGTAAATTTAGCAAATTCATAAAGTTTAGTAACTTATTTTAAAGCTACAGCAATCAAGACAGTGCATTTCTAGCATGATAACCATATAAATCAATGGAATATAATTAAGAGTCCATAAATAAGGCCTCATACTTGTAATCAATAAGTTCTTTACAATATATCAAGACAATTAAATAGAGAAAGAACAGTATTTTCAACAATGCTGGAACAATGGCATATTCACATGCAAAAGAGTGAAATTGGACTCCTACCTCATATTATATACAAAAAAAAAAAATTCACAATGGATCAAAGGCCTAAATATAAGATTTAAAACTCTAGAGCTCTTAGAAAAAACATAGGCAAAAATATTTATCACCTTGTATTAGGTAGTGGTTTCTTAGATATGACACTAAAAGCCAATGCAACCAAAGAAAATAATAGGTAAATTGAACATAATCAAAATGAAAAATTGTGATGCTTCAAAGGTCACCATCAAGACAATGAAATGACAACCCTCAAAGTAGAAGAAATATTTTTCAAATCATCCATCTGATAAGAGCCTAGTACCCAAAATATACAATGAACTCATATAACTCAATAAGAAAAAGAAATAATTAAAAGTGGGCAAAGTATCTGAATAGATTTTTTTGGAAGAAGATACACAAATGGCATTAGGCACGTGAATATTCTCAATATAACTAGCCATGAGAGAAACGCAAATCTATTCCACAATGAGATGCTATTACATACCAATTAGGATGACTAAAATAAAAACGGACAGTTGATAATGTTTTGGTGAGAATATGGAGAAATTGAAACCTTCATAAACTGCTGGTGGGAATGTTAAATTATAAAGTCACCTTCAGAAACAGTATGTCAATTCAACAAAAGGTTAAACATAGAGTTACCATATGACCCAGAATTCTACTCAAAGGGATATATCCAAGAGAAATAAAAACATTTGTTCACACAAAAGCTTATACATGCTTAGACTAACATTATTTATAACAGAACAAATGTGGAAACAATCCAAATACATAGCTGATCAATGGAAAAATACAATGTGCCATATCCCTACAAGATAATATAATTCAGCAATATGAAGCAACAAAGTATTGTTACATGCTACTATAAAGATGAAACTTGAAAGCATTAGCCTAAGAAGCTAGTCACAAAAGACCACATATTGTGTGATTACGTTTATATGAAATGTCCAGAATAAGTAAATCTCTATTTACACAAGTGGATAGCATTTTTATTATCAAATGACAAATGGGAAGGATTACATTTATAGTACTATCAAAAACATCATATGCTTTGGGATATGTTTAACAAGATACATGCAAAACCTGTACTCAGAAAAGTACAAAATATTGGTGAAAGAAATTTAAGACCTAAAAAGGAGGGATATGCCATGTTTTTTGATTCAGCCTCAATCTTATTATCAGTTCTCTCAAAATTAATCTATAGAGTCAACTCGATCCCAAACATAAATAACATTGTATTTATTTTTAGAAATTGTGGCAAACCTATTACAAAATTTAAATAAAATTTAAAAATCTTTAATGGCGAAAATAGTTTTGAAAAATCAAGGTGGAGGACTTATACTACTGATTAAATCTTTAGTATCATAAAGCTATGATAATAAAGGCACTATGATACGGCTCTAAGGTTTGACGTATAATGGAATAGTTAAGGGAGTCAAGAAATGGATCTGTAAAAATACAGTTAAGAGGCTTTCAAAAACAGTGCTAAGATACTTCAGTGGGGAAAGAAATACATATTTTTTTTTCAACAAATGGTGCTGGAACAGATGAATAAAAGGACGGAAAGTAACAACTTTTGACCTTTGCCACATACTATACCAAAAACAGAAATAAAACAGTCTACCTAAACATAAAATCTGAAACTCTAAAATTCTTAGTAAAACCTAGAAGAAAATCCTCACAGTCTTAGAGAAGACAAAAATGTCTAAGACAGGACACAAAAAGCATTAGCTATTAAGGAAAAAAGATGATCAAACTAAAACTTCTGCTCTTGAAAAGCCATACGTAAGAAAAAAAATGCAAATCACAGACTTGGAGAAAATATTCAAAATACATGATTGTACTGGACAATTCACATTAGCCAAAAACATATCTAGAATATATGCAAAAAACTCTTATAACTCAATTGTAAGCAGAAATCCATATAATTTTTTTAAATGAGCAACAGATCACAGACTTGGAGAAAATATTCAAAATACATTATTGTATTGGAAAATCCATATTAGCCAAAAATGTATCTTGAATATATGCAAAAAACTCTTATAACTCAATTGTAAACAGAAATCCATATAATTTTTTAAATGAACAACAGATTTGAACACACTCTTCACAAAAGATACATTTATGGTCCAGAAGGAGAAGATGTTTATTATCACCAGTGATAAGGGAAATGTAAACTAAAACCACGACTCGTTACTAGACATCCATTGGAATGCCTAAAATAAAAAATGACTGTCAGTATTCGGTATTGGTAAAGACCTGGAGCATCTGGAGCTCTTATACATTGCAGTCAGGAGTCAAAATGGTACATGCCTTTTGGAATACTGGCGATTTGTTTAAATGCTAAGCATATATTTATCATATGACCCAGAAATTCCACTTATAGGTATTTAAGAGAAATAACATATGTCCACAAAAGACAGTACATATATATGCACACAAATGTTCAGAGCAACTTTTTTCAAAATGTCTGAGAACTAGAAATAACAGAAATGCCCATTAGGAGATGATCAGGTAAACAAAATATGATAAATCCATGAAAGGAAATACAGTCCATCAATAAAAAATTAATAAACTGCTAATATATGCAAAAATATGTACACATTGTAGAAGCATTTGGGTGAGTATAAGAAGCCAGACAAAAAAGAGGGCATACTTTCTGACTCCACATACATGCTATTCAGGAATGGGCAAAAGGCAGATCAGGGATTGCCTGCAGTCAGGGGGAAGGGGGAGGACTGACTGAAAACAGCCGCGGGGGCACTTTCCGAGAAGTTGGAAATGTCTTATATTTTGTTCGGATCGCTAGTTATTTGTGTGTATATAACTGTCAAAGTTCATTGAACAGTGCATTTAAAATTGGTATATTTTTATCCATAAAGTATGCTTTGATAAAGTTGATTTAAAAATCAAATCAAATCAAGCAAAGAAACAAAGGCTTATGATCTGTGAGAGCTGAAAGTGGATTTGGAAACCAGCTTTTAAAATCCTCTTATTTAATATTTCAAGAGGCTCAGGACCTACAATGGTAAGTGACTTTCTTCATATTACCTAGCTGATATGGAGCAGACCCAGCACTAGAAATGAATTCTCCTGACGTTTCTCATGGCTTTGTAGAAATTCCAGGTGATACTGCTAGGTTGTAACTAAGTCAACTTTTCCTCAAGACCCAAGTATTACATTTTAATTGTTAATCACAATTTTGGGGAAAAATCAAAGCAGACTTTGAAACTTTACTCTGTTTATAAGTATAGTATAAGGTGTGGAATGCAGGGTTTACAAAAATATGAATATATCAAAAGAAGATCTCACATTGCTCCCCAGAGTTGACTGAGAAAAATGTTTAGTACTTGCTGCTTCAGGTACTATGCAGTGTACACACAGAGTAGAACGGGTGAGGCTACGTTTCTCCAAGAATACAGCTTTGTAATAAAAATAATTAAGTTAAAATGTGCTTATGGATTGGAATGTTATAAGCACTAAAACTAAAGTAATGATGACAGCACATTAGGAAAAATACAAAGCCTTGGTAGAAACAGAAATATTAAATGGATTTCAAATAGAAAGCTGCCTGCCTCCTACTACATTCCATATTCTGTGAGTAGCTTACTTTCAGTAAGAATTAATTTAGTCTTTGTTTTAGCTTTATGATATAGCTTATAAACTGATCATATCACGCAAATGTCTAAAACAATTTTGTAAATAAAGCTCCTTAAGAAGTATGCCACCTTCCTTTTTTATACAATTATTTTGTTTGACATATACTAGGTATATTACTAGCTCTTCAAATCTCAAATTATTTATAATCTATTTCTAATTTGACCTAGTTCAAAAATGTAAGAACTTTAGAAGTAAAGTAAGAGTAAAATTAGCTTCAGGTTATGTTTGTTAAAAGCAGGAAGGAAGGGAGGAAAGAAAAGGGGAAAGGGAGAAAGAAAAAGTCTCAATGAGAAGAGAGACTCCTTCAAAAGAAAGATGACAACTTAAAGTTTTGCTTATTTAAAATATACCCAAAGAAGCATGTGCTATTTGTAATTTAAAGAAATTAATTCATATACTGAGAGGAGATGAGATAGCATGATTATCAGGACTGAAAAAGATGAAACAGTTGAAATTACCTTTGGCCAAGAATGACTATATAGTGTTAGGAGATTGGGTAGAATTAATGATGTTGCTAACACCTGGATCTTGTCATAGAACGTTTTCAATGGAACCCTTCTCATTCATAGCTATGTTCCAAAGTAAAAGGAGGAGAAGAGAACTCAGACAAAGGCTCAATAAGAAGATCATTTATTCCCAACTCTGATTTTGCTCTCCCTTCTGCATCACCTTGCCCAAAGCACTCTGTTCTATTCTCCATAGTGTGAGAAATACCAAGAACTAGGCTATTAGAAGTAGTATACTATTATTTGTCGGGTAGTATCCCAGGGAAATTAAAGTGATTTTGCCCTGCCAAAATTGTTTTTATACCAAAATGTTTGGAAATGATTAATTTAATCATGATCAATAGCTAGAAATCTGTTCATATAAACAGTACAGTGATTTCTTTATGATCATAAAACACTTTTTTTAACACAAGTTCCATGTGGAAATCAGGCTGAATGATATTTTTATTTGCTTTAATTATTGCAAAGTAGATTTGGAACTAGGGCAAATCTATCATCTATAGTATAAGTGGCATAAGTGGAAAATTTTAAAAGGAACAATGAAAAATATTAGCCCCATTTGTCACTGTAAATCTCTCTCAAGGAGTTAGAAAATAATTACAATTATAGGATGGAGAAAACAAAATTCATTTCTGAAACTACAATGAAATAGATAATTGCTTTGGAAAAGTATTTAAAATAGTGCCATCTCCTTTTCTTTTGTTGATGATGAACAGCTTCTTAAGGAAATGGCTTGGCTATGCCAGCTACCTATACATAAAATCTGATGAAAAACAGAGATTGCTGGCTCCTTCTGTTTTCCTTTATCCCATTGCATTAGAACTAGTGAATGTCTTGAAATATCAGACTGATTTATTTTGTTTAAGCAAATCCATAATGTTTACCCCAAATGTCATGCAATTTTATTTTGTTTGTTTTCTTGAGCCAAGAGCTGCTGAATGTTTACTTCTCAGTTGGGTCACTTTGCTCTGAGTTTGCTAGCTGGGTCACCATAGGAGAAAAGCCCAAACAGTGACAAAACCATCATAGGATTAGAGGCACTGCAGACATAAAAACCTAGTTTTGTCATTCTTGTGTAAATGCCTGAGCCAAGTGCTTATGCTGCCTAAAGCCTGCTTGTTTTGCAAACTGTCGCATACTCTTTCAGATGACATTACATATGGAGCCATAAACTCAATCTAGCAGTTTATTGGCTTCCAGTTTTTCTTCCAGCAGCATCAATCTATTGCTGAATATTTGAAACTTAATCCCTTTGGATGTTCAATAACAAGCAGTAGCCCAGATCATTTAATTTGTCTGGCATTATAGGGGAGAAAAAAGGCTGATGCTAAACAAGGGATGCTTGGGGAGGAAAATAATTGAAGCTGTTTTCTTATTGCTCTTGGCGAATGAGACTTTGTTCCTTTTTCAGAGTGCACTTTGGAGTAGGGTGGCTCTTTGGTGTCACTCTGGGAAAGAGAGCATAAGATACCTGTATTTTCTAGTTTCAAAACCACTAGAAAACTTTTAAGCTGTAAATAAAAGTCAGATTTCAGTTTTGTTCTGCACAAATTTTGAACCTCTGATGAATTAAAAACATGCCTTTTCCAAAGTTGTTTACTTGGCATGATAGAAGTGTTTATTTACTTACAAATCAAGACTCTATTTGAGCTATATGCAGTATGATATTTAAATAGTCTGCTGGGAACCCAAAGTCATTTCCCATAAAAACATTTTAAATGATGGTAAAATTCATAGACCAATGTAAAAAGATACATTCTACCCACAACAGACATTATGGATAGAATCCTTTTGTTATATCTTAAACCTCATTGGAAACATTATACTATTTTCACAGAAAAATACACTCATATATAAATTGGGTCGACAGGAAACATCACTCCTTGTTAAGGTCCTAGGTGCTGGAGTAATGTCTAACAAGTCACTGATGGTAGCTCCCACCAACTGGGGTGGGCATGGGGCATGCAAACAGGGACTGATGGCTGAAATTCAATAGTGGGGATGTGTGGCAGAAGTGTATATCTAAGGACAGACAATTCAAGGATGTTGCCCAGTCCAGTTCCCAAATTATATCTGGGCTCCCTTTCTCTGGCACTGGCGGCTATTTATTCAGGCTGGACTCCAGATAGATTTACAGCTTCTCTCCCATCTTCTGGTTCCTGAAACAAAACCAGTTGTTGTTTAGGTTTTCTTTAGTTTTTTTTTTTTCTTTAACATACTTCTTTCTATGATTCTTCAATTTCTTTTCATTTGTACCTGTCTTGGAGTGATAGTCCAAACACACACTGGTGATAAATAAGAAAAGGTTAAACTTCAATTTTTAGATGCAGGAAATGAGGTTCTGTCTCAGCTAGAATAGACTTTAGGACATGTATAAAATTTATTTTCTAACTCTTTTTTTTTTTTTTTTGAGGTGAAGTTTTGCTCTTGTCGCCCAGGCTGGAGTGCAGTGGCACAATCTTGGCTCACTGCAACCTCTGCCTCCTGGGTCCAAGTGATTCTCCTGCCTCAGCCTCCGGAATAGCTGGGACTACAGGTGAACACCACCATGCGTGGCTAATTTTCATATTTTTTTTTTTAGTAGAGATTTTCACCATGTGGGCCAGGCTGGTCTCAAACTCCTGACCTTAGGTGATCCACTCACCTAAGCCTCCCCAAATGCTGGAATTACAGGCATGAGCCACTGCACCTGGCTTTATTTTCTACCTTCTATACAACAACATAAATCAATACATTGTATATCAGGCAATGAAGGATAGTGATTCCTGAAAGATAGAAAACAAATGAGGTGGTCTCTATGACTGCAGCAGTTTGCTAACTGGAAAAAGTTTCCAGGTTGTAGTGCAAGGAGGAGAACATAGTTAGAGTTCAATAGACTCCCTGAATTAGAGAACATACTGAGAGCTGAGGGCATCCAAGGAGGCGGCTAGAGTTCACAAGGAGTCTTGGGGTGATAGTCCAAAGACACACTGGTGATAAATAAGATAAGATTAAACTTTATTTTCAAGTTAAAAAAATAAAAAAAGAAGGATTCATTTATTCTAGGCATTCAGTCACCGAAATTAGGGTAGGAGCTCAGGGATTGAAGGAAATGGGTTAGGTATTAGAGATACTGACAAGCCATTTTTTTTTTCATCCATTCAGGCAACAAATACTAGGTGCCTACTAATATACCAGGCATACCAGGTATTATGCTAAGTGATGCCAGGTATTATGCTGAGGAATAAGAACTTAAGAGATTAATATGCCCTGATTATGGTTGCTCACAAAGTTTACATTCTACTAGCAGTAAGAGACATAAACAAAGAAATACATTCATGTATTAATGTATTATATTAATAGCGACCATGAGAGAAGTGATCACAGGCTATTTTATTCACATCTTATTGCTGCTGTAACAAACACATACAAACCTAGTGACTTAGCACTTATTGTTATAATACAGTTTTATTATTTTATTGTTATCTTACAAAATTATTATCTCACAGCTTTGAAGGGGGGAGGCAACATCTTAGGAAAGGCTTCATTGAGATAGTAATGCTTGAGTCATGATTTGGTCATGAGGTATTCACCAGAGGAACACCAAGCTATTCCAGAGGGAGGCAGTGTGAAACATTTTCACAGTGGAAGGCAAAGAAAGACATGTTCAGAGAACTGCAAGTGGTTTGAATTGCCTGAAAAATGACTTTCAGAGGAGATTCCTGAATGGATAAAACTGGAGTTAGATGATTGGATCAAATCATATAGAACCTTACATGCCAAACTAAAGGATTTAAATTAGTAGTGCCTCGTGAACTCTAGCCGCCTGTTTGGATGCCCTGAGCTCCCAGTATGTTTTCTAATTCAGGGAGACTATTGAACTCTACCTATGTTCTTCTCCTCGGAAACTTTTTCCAGGTAGTAAACTGCTGCAGTCATAGGGACCACCTCATTTGTTTTCCATCTTTCAGGAATTACTGTCCCTCATTGCCTGATCCTAATGTACAATACATTGACTTCTGTTGTTTGATAGAAGTTAGAAAATAAATTTTATACATGCCATAAGGTCTATTCTAGCTGAGGCTGAACCTCATTCCTTCCATCAAAAAAATAATAATAACGAAGCTGGAGATGTGGTTGAGTTCACCTTTGAGGGCAGATTTCCCTTATTTTAGGAAAAAACAGCTTAATGGACCTTATTATGCAATTGAATCAGATAAATTGGCAATTTCAATAAAATGAAGTTGCAAAAATGTATTTGTATTGCATCTAATGTAATTTTAGAAAATAAATGCCTTTACTCTATGACGGCCTTAGAGTGGTTGAGAATCTGGACTCCAGGGTGGGAAGTATGTTGAGTTATATTCCAAGGTTCGGATATAAGTGATTCCTACAGAATTAACCAACCAGGGGTTTACAAGTAAGATATTCAAGAAGTGTCTTGCCTTATGGATTCTGGTCATAACTTATTTCTAGTTATATGTATTTTATTTTATGAGTTTCAATTCCCTTATTTTGAAGTCTCAGCAAAGTTTAAACGTTGCAATCTGGTTATATTTGGACTGGTTGAAATTTAGGGAGAAGCCTGTGTCTAAATTTAGGTTAAGTGGAGCACAGGGAGTGGGGACAGTCTGAGAGGACTGGTGTGTGATCAACAGAGAAACTCTGGCTAGATGTCTGCAGTGAGGCAGGAGACTAAGCAGACAAATGACAGCCCACTTGTATTTATGGAATGTTTAGTAATTTCCATGAGGATTCCCAGAAATATGTGGAGAGGAAAATCCAATAAAGTTGAATTTCCTGTGGTCAATTCTTATGGGGACTTACACTTTTCTTATTTAGATATTAAAGGGAAATATCTGAAGATCTACACATCATATATTCCTACTAATATAGCTACCAAATCATAACATGGTTAAGCCATGGATTCCAATATTTCTCCCTAGTTAATATATTGGTGAAACCACAACCACATGTGGCTAAAAGTCTTTGTCTCGAGCATTTCCGTTTCTGATTTTTTCTCATCATTTGTTTACTCAGGTCATCAGCTAATTTTTTTTGATCTTACATTGTTGTACTTAATAATAATCAAGACTCAGAATTGTCACCTTCTTGACTTGAAGTGTTTTTAATAAGAATAGAAACTTTTTAATATTCTTGAATAAATTATTCATAGGTTGGACTTTAAGTACTGAGTTTTTATAAAGTGTACATTTATGGTTATGACTACCATTGGATCTCAATTTGTTATTGTACACATGTGTATGGTTTTGAAATTTAAGGGGATTCCTTCTTCTCTATTATCTGTAAAAATTGTAGCTTAGCCAGAATACCCTATTTTTGCTCTGTGATAGTAAAAGAATTTCTATAGATTAAAAAAAAAATACATATATATATATATCATAGGGGGGCAGGAGGGCTGTCTTCCAGGATGAGTATTATCTTGTGGTGGAAAAGGGAATTATTAATTCCATATTACTTTGTTGCAACAGTATTAACATATCCAGTCATTCCAATGTAATGCTTATATGTGATTTGCAATGCCTTCTAGCTAACAAAATCGCTGGTTTTAATATTAGCAGTGACTCTAGAAGGATGGTATCTCTAATAAGCTTTGCATAATTTTTAAATGCCACCGCCATTTTCTGTCATTCAGAAAGGCTTGCTAGTAGTGATATTTCTTTCCAAGGTGAAAATGCCAGTGACCTCTTTCCCTTCCAAGTAATGTTTTTTATAAGAGGAATTTATCATCTTTTCTACTTTGTAAGCTCCCTGACACTGCTTAACCTACTACAGTTTGCTTTCTGACACTTCCATTCCACTGAAATAACTTCCAACAATATCAACAATAAGAGACTAATTGCAAAATCTGACACTTTGTAATCCTCATTATATCTGACGCTTTTGTACACTTTATCCCTTATGCAACTCTCTCCCCCTTAACTTTCATTAAAGCATTCTTTTACTAATTTTTATGTATTTCAGGTAATTCCTTCTTAGTCCCTGCCCATATTCCATAGGTTTATATTTCATAGACATTTTCTCTTATCCTAAACTCAAAACTCCACCAAAGTCTTTATATTTGTGATTTACAAATCTCTACCTCTCATTCAGACTTTCTCCCTTGATCTCTAGTGCAGACTACACAATATTTACTTGTATGTTGCTTTAGTACTTTATGCCTTACAATATCAATGTAGAATTTATTAATGTCCCCCTACACCTGAATGGAATAACCATTTAGCCAGTCTCCAAGTTAAAACATTAGACTTTATGTGTGTTAGCCTGGATGCTGTAGAGAGTATATCCTGAGAAAAGGACTAACGTGCTAACACTTTGCATGAGAAATGCAAGACCCAGTTAGTAAGGAAGAGGACAGAAGGAATCTGAAGCAAGAAAAGATGTATGCCATGTGAAATTATGCATTATCATATTGGTTCCAGCTTTACAATAAACTATAAAAGGACACGAAGGTCTTTCATAAGGTGCACTTTCGGAGCATAGTGAACTTCTCTGACCATGCTGCAAGTTGAAACGATTCTTTGAAATAGTCTACAGAAGAGAGAATAAATGATAACTTTATCTGCCTGATTTCCTCCACAGGTTCACATTTTCCACTCCTTGGTGTTCACACTGGGAGGAGCTAACTTCTAGCTTGCATCATCTAGGCTCTTGGTGGCCAATCAGGGATTTAAGATGCTTCAGCCTGGGTGGAGTACCAACCCAAGGAGAGAGAAAGTAGGTAACTGGGAAAATATGAGAACATTTACAAGGCAGATGTCATTGTAATCCCTTATTCTGAACCAATTTCTGTTTCCTAATCTCCATAGTGGATTAGTTACCAAATACCATTATTTCTACTTTGTAAATATATCTCACGTGTGTCTACTTCTATTTCATACTCTTAGCATTTTTATCCAGGACAATGGCAGTAATTTCTTACTAATTTTCCCTAAATTGGCCTTGCTTCCTTCTACTGTATCCTCCATGATGCTGTCAGAGTAATTTTTCTAAAGGGTAAATTTGCTGTTTTGCTCCACTACCTAAAAGTTCTTCAGTGGCTCCTTATTGACTCTAGAGTAAAAGCCATGTCCTTAGCACAGGGCAAAAGTCCTTGTAATCTAGCCCCTGCTTCCATCTTTAACCTCCTAGCTCATCACTGCTCAAAGAGTTCCTTATGATCAGCACGTGATTGTCTGATTGTCAGGTTACCCACATATGCCCTGCTACCTTTTCCATTCATCTATTTTAGGAATGCTATCCACCTCCTATTTTTTACCTGGCTAGGCTCTATTCAACCTTCGAGTTCAATATGAAAAACCAATAAAAACATTTCATCACTTATTCATTCAACAAATTTTATTAAGCTCCTCTATATACCAGATATTATTCTATGTTCTGAAGATGCAAAATTTAATAACACATATAACAATCTGCCTCTCTAGAACTTATATTCTTGAGGAGGAGGTAGACAATAAAGTAAATACATAAAATAAAATGTTAGCTAGTGAGAAGGGACAAAGAGAAAAATCAAACAGGAAAGAGCAATAAAAATTTTGGGGGGTTGCAATTTTTGATAGGATGGCATGGGAAGAGCTCTCTAATGAGGTGACTTTCGAGTAAAGATCTGAAGAAGGTGAGGAAGCATGTCATAAGGACATCCTGGAAAAAAGCAAGTCAGGCATGAAGAAAAGTAAGTGCCAAGTTTAAGATTACCTGGGGTCTGAGGGTACCTGGAGTGCTTGAAGAGTTGCAAGAGGACAAGAGAAACTGGAGCAGTTAGTGAAAGGAGAATTGCAGAAATGAGGTTAAAGAGGTAGTTTACCTATCATACATGCATTTGCAACTTTGCCATTTTCTTTGAGTGGAAAGGAAGCTACTGGAGCATTTTCCAAGGAAAGCAGAGGAGGGTTTGGCTGTTATGAGGGGAATAGATGGTAATAGAGCAAAGTATGAAGTTAGGGGATGGCTTAGTAGGCTACTGCAGTAATCCATTGTGAGATGATAATGGTTTATTGAGGGTGGTAGTAATGGAGGTGATAAGTAGTGTTAAATCCTGCATATGCTTTGAGTGTATAGCTGAGAGTTGGATGTAGGGTAACATTTTGGCATAAGTAATTGAGATGGAAAAACACAGAGAGAAGGAGGTTTGGGAAGTAGCTTAAGGTGCACAGTTTGGGGCATGTTAAAGTTGAGATGACTTTGAGTTATCCAAGCAGGGATGTCAAGCATACTTGACATCTATTAAACCTCATCTATTAAATCTATTAAACCTTTTTCCATGGGAAAAAGTTGTCAGAAATATACATTTAAGAATCATCATCATGAAAACAGTATTCAAATCTATGTGATTATATGACTTTGTTTTTCACTCAGAGTAAAACCCAAATCCTATAATCACTGAGGAAGAGGATATAAATACAAAAAGATGTTCAAAGACAATTCAGGGACATTCTGAATTTACGAATTAAGGATTTAAAGGAACCACAATAGAGATCAAGAAGGAACTGCCAGTTAAGTAGGAAACAACAAGGACAGCAACAACGACAAAAGATCATGGTATTCTGGGTTATTGATTACTAGTTAAGATAGGTTATGCTTAAGTATTAAGTTGACACAAATATATAAAAGGCACAATAAATACCTTTTTCTTCCTCACATAACTATTTGAAGCACATGTGCCAGGACAGGAGACACCTGTCTTTAATCATTCAGTCAGGTATTCATGTTCCCTCTAAATTATGGCTGTTCTTTCACTCCATATGGCTTCATTATTATTTGCATTTAGCAGTTCACAGGAAGAAGATGGTCAGAGGGGGCATATACACTTTTTAACTTATTTGGCATAGAAACAGTATGCATATTACTTCTATGTGTCCTCCCATCTTCTATAACTCAGTTTTATGGTCACACCTATCTGCAAGAGAGGCTTAGAAATATGGTCTACTTGTTTACCTCATAAAAAGAAACATAATTTTACCAAATGATCTATAGCTAGCAGTCTGTTTCATACTAACCGAAGAAATCTTCCATGCTGTCTCCCTGTGAATTTTCAGCTTTCTTTACATGCTGTTTCCCCCTTAATGGATTTACTGACAACACTTATTTGTGTATCCCTGATGGCTTGCAATATTGACTGGGCACTTAGATTTTTCAATAAATATTGTTGGATAAAAAGATAAGATAATTAAAATTATAAGATGTTTTACAATTTACAAAATAATCTGAGTAGTTCAGGTATTCCATTTTGTCAATGGGTGACATGACACTCAGAGAGGTTAAGTGCCTTGCTAAAAATCACATCACTAGTAAGTGATGTACTTGGCCCAGGTTTCCTGATTTCAGAAATGTGAATAGCCTTAATCATTCTTCTCCATTAAGATTTACTTGCAGAAGTCATAGAGTGAAAATGAAATATTTAAATGACTAAACCCTGATATGTAATTTACTGTGAGTTTTACTATAACCTCTATTTAAGTACTGATCTTGGATTATGCCACAGACAATGAGCTATTTTGGTACTCTAATGACATTATATTGGGTGGAGAGTCTAGTGACAGAGACATTGACATTAAAATTTAAAATTACTGAGTCAAGCTGGAAAAGAAAACAAATGAAATTCAGCAGGGATGATTCAATTAAAGGACTAAAGAGTAGAAAGGGGAAGAATATAAATATAGAAATAATCTTAAAACAATGCCTAAGAGAGTTTCATGCGAAATGTCAGAAAAGTTCAGTGGAGAAAAATCAAATCTCCTCTTGTTTCAAGTCAAACTTACAACACTGTACTGTTGGAGGGGCCCACACTCTGATTTTAGTCTATGGGCCCAGGGGTGCCTTTCACATGGAATACCTAGTATACTATTTATTTCAAGGATCAGGAAAACTTTTAAGATGGCCCTTGAGGTATTAATACCAACAGTATTTTACCAAGCAATGTGAATTTATCTATTATGATGTTTTTATTTGTAAGTAACAGAAAACCTCTAACTATGTTTCTGGACTTTTTCTTTCAGCTTTGCTAATTGTGGATCAACTCTGGCTACAAATCAGTAATCTCCTTTCGTGGTAACACTGTCATTGCAGCAGTTTCTATGCTCACACCAACATTCTTCAGAATCCAGAGCAGAATAGAGCACAAGTGTCTGGGGATTCCTCGTGAAAGTCCTGGGGTTCACTGTGTTTGACTGACCTGGGTCACATGCTTAACAGCTACACCTCTTAGAGGAGCCACGTCTCCCAATGCATCTGGATTCCAAATGGAAATTAGCAGGTTTGAAAAGGAAAAAGAGATGTGCCCAGAGTGTCCAAAGCAGAAGGTGAGGGAATATCAGGCAGAGGGAATTATTTTAGAAAAGTATCAGGGCAAGATTAGAATTTTGGTTTTGTTTTTCTCTTTAGTGCCTATAATAATAATTGACAGATAGTGCTCAATATATTTTTATTAAACGAATGAATGAAAGCAAATGAATGAATGAAACCATATTTCAGTTTGGCTGCAGCAAACGATGTACATAAAGGAAAATGTAAAGTAGTCAGTGTATTGAAGACAGGCACACAGAAACCAAATTTAATAAACTGCATAAAGCAATGATCATGTTTAACTACTGTTGATGCAGTTTCGATACTGACCAGCTATTAGCCAGCTGCTCCTCAATGCCATGCTTGCTCCTGGATAACTTTTTTTTTTTTTTTTTTTATACATTAAGTTTTAGGGTACATGTGCACCTTCAGTTCTGCTCTGATCTTAGTTATTTCGTGTCTTCTGCTAGCTTTTGAATGTGTTTGCTCTTGCTTCTCTAGTTCTTTTAATTGTGATGTTAGCGTGTCAATTTTAGATCTTTCCTGCTTTCTCTTGTGGGCATTTAGTGCTATAAATTTCCCTCTACACACTGCTCTGAATGCGTCCCAGAGATTCTGGTATGTTGTGTCTTTGTTCTCGTTGGTTTCAAAGAACATCTTTATTTCTACCTTCATTTCGTTATGTATCCAGTAGTCATTCAGGAGCAGGTTGTTCAGTTTCCATGTAGTTGAGCAGTTTTGAGTGAGATTCTTAATTCTGAGTTCTAGTTTGATTGCACTGTGGTCTGAGAGATAGTTTGTTATCATCTCTGTTCTTTTACATTTGCTGAGGAGAGCTTTACTCCACCTCTGGGGGCAGGGCACAGACAAACAAAAAGACAGCAGTAACCTCTGCAGACTTAAATGTCCCTGTCTGACAGCTTTGAAGAGAGCAGTGGTTCTCCCAGCACGCAGCTGGAGATCTGAGAACCGGCAGACTGCCTCCTCTAGTGGGTCCCTGACCCCTGACCCCCGAGCAGCCTAACTGGGAGGCACCCCCCAGCAGGGGCACACTGACACCTCACACGGCAGGGTATTCCAACAGACCTGCAGCTGAGGGTCCTGTCTGTTAGAAGGAAAACTAACAAACAGAAAGGACATCCACACCAAAAACCCATCTGTACATCACCATCATCAAAGACCAAAAGTAGATCAAACCACAAAGATGGGGAAAAAACAGAACAGAAAAACGGGAAACTCTAAAATGCAGAGCGCCTCTCCTCCTCCAAAGGAAGGCAGTTCCTCACCAGCAATGGAACAAAGCTGGATGGAGAATGACTTTGACGAGCTGAGAGAAGAAGGCTTCAGACGATCAAATTACTCTGAGCTACGGGAGGACATTCAAACCAAAGGCAAAGAAGTTGAAAACTTTGAAAAAAATTTAGAAGAATGTATAACTAGAATAACCAATACAGAGAAGTGCTTAAAGGAGCTGATGGAGCTGAAAACCAAGGCTCGAGAACTACGTGAAGAATGCAGAAGCCTCAGGAGCCAATGCGATCAACTGGAAGAAAGGGTATCAGCGATGGAAAATGAAATGAATGAAATGAATGAAATGAAGCGAGAAGGGAAGTTTAGAGAAAAAAGAATAAAAAGAAACGAGCAAAGCCTCCAAGAAATATGGGACTATGTGAAAAGACCAAATCTACGTCTGATTGGTGTACCTGAAAGTGATGGGGAGAATGGAACCAAGTTGGAAAACACTCTGCAGGATATTATCCAGGAGAACTTCCCCAGTCTAGCAAGGCAGGCCAACGTTCAGATTCAGGAAATACAGAGAACGCCACAAAGATACTCCTCGAGAAGAGCAACTCCAAGACACATAATTGTCAGATTCACCAAAGTTGAAATGAAGGAAAAAAAGTTAAGGGCAGCCAGAGAGAAAGGTCGGGTTACCCTCAAAGGGAAGCCCATCAGACTAACAGCGGATCTCTCGGCAGAAACCCTGCAAGCCAGAAGAGAGTGGGGGCCAATATTCAACATTCTTAAAGAAAAGAATTTTCAATCCAGAATTTGGTATCCAGCCAAACTAAGCTTCATAAGTGAAGGAGAAATAAAATACTTTACAGACAAGCAGATGCTGAGAGATTTTGTCACCACCAGGCATGCCCTAAAAGAGCTCCTGAAGGAAGCACTAAACATGGAAAGGAACAACCGGTACCAGCCACTGCAAAATCATGCCAAAATGTAAAGACCATCGAGACTAGGAAGAAACTGCATCAACTAACGAGCAAAATAACCAGCTAACATCATAATGACAGGATCAAATTCACACATAACCATATTAACTTTAAATGTAAATGGACTAAATGCTCCAATTAAAAGACACAGACTGGCAAATTGGATAAAGAGTCAAGACCCATCAGTGTGCTGTATTCAGGAAACCCATCTCACGTGCAGAGACACACATAGGCTCAAAATAAAAGGATGGAGGAAGATCTACCAAGCAAATGGAAAACAAAAAAAGGCAGGGGTTGCAATCCTAGTCTCTGATAAAACAGACTTTGAACCAACAAAGATCAAAAGAGACAAAGAAGGCCATTACATAATGGTAAAGGGATCGATTCAACAAGAAGAGCTAACTCTCCTAAATATATATGCACCCAATACAGGAGCACCCAGATTCATAAAGCAAGTCCTGAGTGACCTACAAAGAGACTTAGACTCCCACACATTAATAATGGGAGACTTTAACACCCCACTGTCAACATTAGACAGATCAACGAGACAGAAAGTCAACAAGGATACCCAGGAATTGAACTCAGCTCTGCACCAAGCGGACCTAATAGACATCTACAGAACTCTCCACCCCAAATCAACAGAATATACATTTTTTTCAGCACCACACCACACCTATTCCAAAATTGCTCCTGGATGACTTTTTCTACTGCTGTAGCAGTGAATGTGAGAATAGGCACATCACTTTTGACCATAGCCTAAGCCAGCTATAAATAGGAATGTGTATGCCTTCTGTAAAAATAGTCATACACTGCATTCCAAAACAAAACAAAAAATGAAATATGTTTGCATCATCTGCTGCTTGAGATTATCTGCACCGCTGCTCTTCTCCATTAGTGTGGGTAATTGGGCAGAGACAGTACACAATGAAAAATGGGGACTCAGTGGCTATGGACAAATACAGTGTAAGGGATCTGGCATTATGGTTGATCACTAGCTGAATTAGTCAGAGGTGGTTTCTTTTGCTAAAAACAAAACTCATAAAATCCTCCTCTGAACTCTTAACCAGAAATTATAATAGATGAGGTTTACATGTACAATAACAAGAATGGCCAAACATGTACCTTCAAGAAAAGCTGACTTTCAGAATAGTTAATTTAGCATGTTATATGCTTATTCAATTACACTGTTCTTGCTCATATTTGGGAAACTCTTCTTTTGGTGTAGCCTTCAATTTATGACTAAGCAGACTCATCTACTTATTTTATATTGCTTTACTTCACTTTACTCTTATTTTGCTTTGTTTTGTTTTGCTACACAATGTAAAAGATAAAATACTCATTAGTCACCATACTTCAAATAACTGGATTATTTCTAAAAATTAAATCCCATTTTCAACATTAATGATGAGTTCATACGAAGGACCATCAAAAGAATGTGCTGCAGGGTCAGAAGAAGATTCCAAAGAGAAATACTAAATTCAGCTTTACCAACAGATGATCACCTGAGAAAGAAGACATTTTCTCAGGATAAGTTCATTTCACCTGTCAAGAACTTAGCTCTATGTACCTACTCTAAAAGTTTTTATGAAAGCATCAGGCTTGATATTAGACATCTTCATTCCAGAGCTCATGCCAGATATACTAGACAACTGCATCAGCATGGACAGCTACACTTGTCTGTAATATTGATAAGCCAATATTATGTTGGTATACACTACTTTAAGACTTAATATTTTATCTATAAAATGTGCTAAACTTTTTTTCTAATACTTAATATTGGTCATATTCATGGTGATCATTTTCTTGTTAGATAACTTGTCTCTGAGTTCCTGATTAATAAAGATGGGGAACTGTGGAGAAAATGTGAAAGAGCACCTAGAGTGGTTACAATCAATTCCATAAATTCTTTTTAAAAATTGTGGTAAGACTGACCTAAAGTAGAATTCACCCTTTTTAGTATACATTTCCATGAACGTTTGACAAACACATACAAGTATAAAACCCCTAGTACAGTCAATATATAGTAGTTTCATCCTGTAAAAAAATCCCCTGGTGCCTCTCTGTAGAAAAACCCTCCCCACTCTACCCTGATAACTAATTACCTGTTTTCAGTCCTTATAGGTTTGATTTTTTTGGCGTCACATAAATAGAATTGTAGAGTAAGCAGTCTTTGAGTCTAGCTTCTTTCATGTAGCATAATGTATTTGAGGTTCAACCAAGTTGTGAGTATCAATACTTTGTTCACTTCTTGATTGCTAAGTTGAATTCATTTTATGGATAAACTACTGTTTTATTCACAAATTGTAGGGCATGTGAATTGTTTCCATTTTATGGTACTTATGAATAAAACTGCTACAACATCCATGTCCGGGTTAAAAATGATTATAAGTTTTCATTTCACCTCAGTAAGTACCTGTGGGCTGTTCACTGGGTCATATAATAAATGTATGTTTAAATTGAAAAGACATTGACGAACTATTTTCCAAAGTAAATATAGCATTTTAGAGTCTCCCCAGACAGGTGTCATTGTTTCAGTTGTTCCCCATCGTCCCCAAAACATGGTATTGTCAGTTTATTTTATTTTAGCTATTCTAATGTGTATAAAGAGGCATCTCATTGTGATTTTAATTTGCATTTGTATTAACCATATTTTCATATGCATATTTGTTAACTAGTCTCGTTGGTGAAGGATGTGTTCAATTGTTTTATCATTTATTGTTATTTGTTTGCTTTTATAAATGTTGAGAGTTTTTTTAGATAGTCTGGGTAAAAGTCCTTCATCATACGTAAATATTACAAATACTTTTCCCAATACATGGCTTATTTTTCATTTTTTTATTGAAGAGCAAAGGTTTTTAATTTTGATAGGGTCCAACTTGCCAGTTTTTGAAAATGTGGTTCATGCTTTTAGGTATCTTAAATTGTTGCCTTGAACGGAAGGTCACAATGATTTTCTCCTATGTTTTCTTCTAGACTACTTTGTTCAGTTAGATGAACATGTCTGTGTATTCACAAGCACAACAATTTATTGATTAGTATCTCTTCAGAGAAAATCTGGAAATCATGCAGTTTGTACTCTCCTATATTGGTCTTCTCTTTCAAACTTGTTTTGCTACTGTAGGTTAGTTCTTTCCTTTCCCAACACAATTTAAAATAGGTTTTTAAATTTCTACAGAAAAAAAATCCCAGTTGGATTTTGATAGGTTTTGCATAGAATCTATAGGTAAATGTGGAAATAAATGACATCTTAATATTGAATTTTCCAAACTATGAATACAACACAGTTCTCCATTTATTTAGGTCTTCTGTGATTTCCTTCATCAGTGTTTTGTAGATTATAGCACGGATGTGCTGTTGTACAGATTTTGACTTATACCTATTTCAAACTTTTTGATGCCACTGAAAATTATGCTTTTGAAAATTTCAGTTTACAATTGTTCATTGCAAATGCATAGAAATAAAAGTGATTTTTGGTTATCAGATGTGTATCTTGCAACTTTTTAAACTTATTTATTAGCTCTCTCGGAATTTTGTTGTCACTGTTACCTGAAGTCTCATCTTAACTTCCCTGTGTGCTTGTACCTCAGATAGGGTCTGTCTCAGATTTTGAGAGACAGAGAGACTTAACCAGGGGTAGACTCCTCATACTTCTTACTCTGCATGGCCTCTGGTTGAGAGGGTGTGATGTTGTTCTCTGTTATCCTGGTTCATCCTCAGTCTCAGGTAGCCTCCGCATCACCAGGTCTTGGGTGTGGAGCTTTCTCAGGGATCCTGTCCCTCAGTAAGTCTGGGTCCAAGTCAGTTTCCTGCCTCTTTCTCAGCCAGTGGGTCTTCACATGTGTCCTAGGGGAAACAGTTTTTGCTGCCTTTCTTAGTTGCTTAAGGCTTTTGCTCTTAAGGAAAGAAAGTTCTAGGCTAGGCTTCATGGCTTTTTTGCAGCAGTGTTCACTTCTTACCTTCAGGCAGCACCACAAGGAAGGCTTCCACTCCCATTCCATCCCGAGTCTTCTTTTGTGAGCATCCTGTGAGGTCTGGGGAGAAGAGCTTGCAAGTGGCTGTAAGCTCCCCTAGTGTCTGTTGTGACTAGGGTTCTATGCTCTCACACTGGCTCACAATTGGTCTTGAGCAGTTTGCCGAAGATTTTAGCTGAAAGTTTCTTACTTGCTTGCGTGACAAACCTGCCTTCCTCCTGAGCTGTGCCCTAGGTAAGCCAGTGCTGAGTCCTTCTCTTTGAAGTTTTCTGTCTTTCCTTAGATTTCAGGCTATGGGTTGGTTTGTGAACCTTTGGTTTCAATGGGTTTTTAAAAGGTTGATTTGTAGATTTACCTTATTTTTTTTCCTTCTTGCTAGGGTAAGAGTGGTACTTTTCTGCCTTTCTACATCCTAAGTGGACATTGGAATTCTGTTTTAGTCTTATCCATAATTTTTTGTCTGTCAGTAATAAACTCAAGTTGATTTTCAATTTTGACTGATTGGCACAAAATAGCAGAGTGACAATACATAGGCAATTTATTTTTTTTCATTTTATATTATGCTATATAAAGCATAATTTTACCCATCCCACCCTTACATCCATGACAAGATTATCAATCCTGAGTACCTTCTATGCAGGCTTTCTTTTGGAGTGGTAATTTTCATTTGGCTGGGCTACAGTTACATGATATTACATCCTTTTATGTAATAAAATGGTGGGAAATGGTTCTTTCTCTTTAAATATTATTTCTTCTATCTGTTGGCTAAGGAAGTATCTTTTATGTTCTCTTATAAAAGATTTTTCTTAACAAATCTTTTGAGTACTTCTCATTTCCTACAAGTTATTACTTCTCTTGGCCCAACTTTACCTTGAAAGGAATTCCCTGCATAAACTCTAGAGTACTATTTTCAGTTTTCAGAGAAATTGTGATTCCTATCTTTCATGAGCTCCCAGATCGCTTCCTGGGTGAAAAACACTAGTATCTATTTCAAGATCTTTTTTATAAGGCTTCCCCTTTCATTTCAAGTTCTGATTTTTTAATGATAGTGTCAAGTAGGTGCCTGTCAAGACTGACTTTTGTTCTTCACTCTAATCTACCCTGACCTCTCTTGGTTTATAAAAACTTTGTTCAAAATGTTATTTTCCGTGTAATTAAGGCTTTTCTACTCTGGCTTACTTTTTATAAGCTTGTCCCACCTTTCCAGCCTTACTTTTCACTGGTGATGTAGTGGAAATAACTCTGAACTTTGAGACAGGAGACTGAGTTCTTGTCTGAATGTGGCCAGTACTTTTTAAAATTTTTAATTAAAGATACAGTTTCTTTTTACTCCTCTGGTCAGAAGCACTGCCTTATTTCAATCTTGACAAAAAAAATATGTACATACCTATTTTATTTTCCCCTGAATGTCTTTACAGTATGCTGTTTGGATGTTTTCATTTCAGAAAATCGTTCTTGATTACTAATTTCACTATATTTTTCAGAGAAGAGTAAAAGGTTGATCTGTTCATTTTTAACTAAAAACAAACAAATATATTTTAATGTTTCAGCAATTCTGGTATTGCTAGAATTTTCACTCCAAATCTGCCAGTATCCTTAAAATATTACTTCAGATTTTTATCTGCCAGCAGAGGAATGGTGAAATTCAACTGGTTTTACCAGCATTGTTAAAAAAAAAAAACTAATATAACATGTATAACTCGTACTTTTTATTAAGAAACTTGGACCTACAGAAAAAGCAGTGTTTTGGAGACATTTTTATAGACTTTTTGATCTTTTGTATTTTCCTCTTGCTCACCATATATTTGTCTCTCTACCCTTCCTTCATTAAAAAGTCTCATTTTTTAGAGCAATTTTAGGTTTATAGAAAAATTGATCAGAAAGCACAGACAGTTCCCATATGCCCCTTCCTCCCACACTTTAGTTGCCTCTAATATTAACATCTGGCATTAGTGTGGTACATTTATTGCAATTGGTGACCCAATATTGATACATTTTTATTAACAAATTTCATAGTTTACATTACAGTTCATGCTGTGTTGTGCATTTTATAAGTTTTGACAAATGTGTAATTGCATGTATCTACCATTACAATATCTTATGGAATAATTGTTTAACTGCCCTAAAAATATCCTCTGCTCTACGTATTCATCCCTCCCTCCATCCCCCTGAACTCCTAGCCACTATTGATCTTTTCACTGTCTCCAGAGTTTTGTCTTCTTCAGAATTTTATATAGTTAGAATCATATGGTATGTAACCTTTTCAGATTGGCTTTTTTCATTCAGCAATATTAAGATTTCCTCATAAATTTTTGTGATTTAACATTTCATTTCTTTTTATCACTAAATGATATTCTATTTTATGAATGTACCACAGTTTTTTTATCAATTAACCCATTAGTGGATAAAAATTTAATGTTTTGGTTGCATCCCAGTCTCAGCAATTATGAATAAAGTTGCTATAAAAATTCCTCCTTCATTTTTGTAAGTGGCAAACAAATCACAGCTTCCTTCAGAATGGTTTCTTACCCACGGTCACTAAGAGCTGCACTCCATTGAGTTGCAGCTGATTGGGTGGAAGACAGCACGTGACCCAAGACAGCCATGCCATCTATTACATTTCTTGCCAAACTGAAGAGTGGCTCATACAGTAGTGTACTCTTAGTGTTCTATACAATGGCCACAGCCTATAATAGATATTGCCAAAACCAGTCAAAATCTCTCTTTTGGAGTTTGAATTCAAAGTATTCAGAAATCAAAAACCAGTTTGTTGGTTTAAAACTTTGCTGGAAAGAGAAATGGATGTATGCTTCCAGAGATAACTATTTAAAGAGGTTGCTAAACTCAGAAGAAGTAACAGAAGAGAAGAGGCAATTAAACTGGAAGACACTTCAGCCAAATGGGAACTTCAGCAGATTTACAGCCTTGTCTGGACTTGTCCAGGAGTAACACTGTAGTGTCAATAGCCTCACTGAAAACAAACTTGGTGGATAGAAAGGACCACATTTAAATATCTCAAGTCTGATATCTACTTGGTAACATGGTAGGAAATTTTTCCTTTAGTTCCTATGTGTGTTAATCTGGAATTCCATTAGTTTTTTTTTTAAATTAGCCTTTGAGCTCTTATTAAGAGTATGAAAACAAGAACTGCTGATGCCAATGACTGGTTAAGACTACTAAGAAAATATGAGAGATAAATCAAAGGAAAAAACAGTGAAAGTAAGGTTATTTCTGTAAAGGAGATACTTTAATATTATAATACTGCTGTTTGTAAAATATATCTCAATAGTCTTTTCTATTTATTTCTGTAAAAAATTTCAAAATAACAGCCAGATATGGTAGCTCATGCCTGTAATCCCAGCACTTTGGGAGGCCAAGGTGGGTGGATCACTTGAGGTCAGGAGTTCGAGACCAGTCTGGCCAACATAGTGAAACCCTGTCTCTACTAAAAATACAAAAATTAGCTGAACATGGTGGTGCATGACTGTAGTCACAGCTACTTGGGAGGCTGAGGCAGGAGAATCTCTTAAACCTGGGAGGTGGAGGTTAGAGTGAGCCGAGATGGCAACAGAGTGATTCTGTCTCAAAAAATATATATATATACACACACACATATATATGTGTACATATATATGTATATATGTATATATATGTGTGTGTGTATATATATGTATGTGTGTGTATGTATGTGTGTGTGTGTGTATATATATATATATATATATATATATATATATATAAAATATTTTTCCAAAAGTATGCCGTTAGCTATTTTTACTTTCCCCCTTACCCCCAAAAGACCCGGTTGTCCTCCGGGAAAAACTGGTACATAAATCTAATTGAACATAAGCATTTATGTATCTTAATGGACAGAATTGATGTTAATATTTTTCATAGCATAATATAAACAGTAGTATAAAGGGAGAAGGAATAAGAAGGCTGCTGCTGCTGCTGCTGCTACTGATGATACTAATGAGGATAATGATAGGGTAGCATTTCCTAATCCATTATTCTGATCCTGGCACAGGAGTCAGTGGTTTACACTAATTTTTCCATTTAATTTTTATGATAAATATATGTGAACTTAAGCAAAGAAGGATTAAGTGGTAGTGATTAAGCAGAGTTGAAGGTGGAATACAAAAAAGTTGACTGTGATACCATACAGACATGGCAGCCGACGAGAAGGCCCAGGCACAATGAAAAACAGAGCATTCGCAGAAGGGAAGGGCAGATAACAAGTGACCAATTCCGTAGATGTACCTCTGTGGGTCCCCCAAGAAAGATGCAAAGTGGTGCCTCCATTAGACACAGCTTATTTTCAAGAAAGCCTAGAGAGCTTCTTTCTACTGGCTATTTTTATGACTGTGAAGAAAGTGTACCTTCTCCACTCCACCCTCCCCCACCCCAATCTGTTTCTCTACCAGTTATTATAAATGCCAAAATCTAAGGCTGAAAGGATTAAGTTGCACTATGCCTAAGTTCTTTCCTCTCATATATTCCAAATTTCTCAATTATTTCCAATTGTAAGATTTCTCTGACCCCAGGGCTAATGCCTATCTATCAATTATATTAAATTTACTTTATATAACTTAGGTTGTCTTACTTCTCTTAGATGCCTGCTTAACCACCAGTGCAGCAATTTCAACTTGAAACACAGTACTGAGTAGGTATAAATGGCAAAAGATGGGGTAAATTGCAGGTACTGTTTATGAACAGCCTGCAAGAAGTTCATCAAATTTCCAATAACTAATTATAATTGTAGTCATTTTCAGGGGAGAAATTGAAGAGAACTATTTGTCTTCAGAGAATAAGCTTAAGTGAACCATTTGTCTTCTTGAAACTGCTTATGAAAAAATTTTTCACAAATTTTATTTCTATCAAAGATACAGAAAGTCTGATACTAGAAGAATTCTGACATATGAATCTGTTTATTTTTACATATGTATGATTACACAGATCATGTTGCTTATAATTCCTATCCGTTTTAACTTAACTTGTGTCCTTAACTGAGCAAGGCAATGCAACATTATTTTGTGGGAAATCTCTGGAACTAACCGCATCCCAGAATAATTTCAAGTGATAATGTTAAATGAGGTACAAATTACAGGGAAATGCAGTTTGAAAATGTTGCTAAATGAATAGGAAAAAATATCTGAAGCATCAGTAAGACGTTAAAAATTAAGATTCAAAGATGAAATTTAGAAAGATTTTGAATGTTGCATCAAAGCAAGGATAAAGCAACTCCTACTCCTAGAAAGCCCATGGTTTTGGAGCAGCAATCAAAGCTGTTCTGGAAAAGTTTGAGGGCAGAATGGATGGCCCCCCTGTACTTGAGCTCTCATTTCTGGCTACTAGTTGAGAGAGAAATGGCTGCTGGGGATAAAAAGAGACTTTAATACTGGCCGCCTAGTGTGATAAAATGTACCCTGAACTCGGAATGCCTATTAGTCCTTCATTCCTACTAAATCCAATGGCAAAAAAAGAGATAAAGTCACACACACATACATAAACAAACAAAACCAACAGAGCCAAAAATGAAGTGAGTGTGCAAAAGCTTTAGTTTTACTTAAAGTGATGATTTTCTGATAATACAACGTACGAATTCTGAGGATTTACATGTTGAAATCTCATTTTATAACATTTCCACTCAAGCCTTCCCATAAAACTTGCAAACTTGCAATGCTGCATTGAGCTCATTAAATAGTGCCAGTATTTATAAGGATAATTCAAAATATAGTGCTCCTTTGTAAAATTGTCTGCAAGAGAATCAAATTTATACCGATGCAATACATTATACTGTTGTTGAAGTTAAATAGAAGTTCAACAACAGTTATATTAGGAGGGCTGCCAAATAGACAAACATAAAAGTCAGGGAGGTTGACTTGACTGGGAGAGGTTAGCAAGTTTCTGGCAGCTGTCTTTGCTACCTGTCACTTGGTGACTGGAGTATTGATCCTGAGAGTTAGTTCTTCAGGCTCCATCCTGTCATAGATGTTTGTCTTTATTACGTGTTTCATCTGGCAGCTATTTGGTGTGACCACAGTTCTAGTTCTAACAACTGGATTTTAGAATTACAGAGTCTTAGAGTTAACAGGCATTTTGCAGATCACCAACTACTATCCATCATTAATTCATTAACTGAGTCCCTTTTGGAGGATGTAGGACCCACTGTTGGAGGATGTAGGACCCACTGCCATGTAGCCTCTGCTAAAATGCCTCAGGGATCAGGAACTCACAACTCAATTATTAGGGAGGGGGAGGCTTACTTATTAGAAAGACCCTTTTTAGAACTGAAACCAGTTCTCCCTAGGACTAGTTGTGAGCATTTAAAGGGTGGCTAGCAGCTTGTTAAATTTTCAGCTGATCATTAAACGGGAAGTCAAGAGTAGAGTGGTCTTTCTGTCTTCAACACAACTGTCATAGTTTCTGCGGCATGAAAACTAGATTTAAAAGTCAACTGGATTCAAAATCTGAATCCCATTCATTCCCTCCTGTCTCATCACAACTTTTTCTCTATCAATACCCTAGGTTAACAAGGGAGATATGAACACATACATATGGAAGTAAACACCATGCGTGCATGCGCACGCACACACGCCCCTGTCTATGGACAAAATTGCACACATTAGTCTTAAGGATATTTTGCTCTTAACCCCAAAGCCATCCTCTGTGAGCTGGTTGAATCCTATGAAGGATTCTTTTGCCCATAAAAGGCAGCCAACTTTCTACTGCATGCAGTCCCTAAGCATGTATATTATGAAGAGGAAATAGAAGCTGTTCTTTGAAACTGGAAAATAGGTGTGTTTTTTTTTCTAAAATTTAAGAATTACTCTGTCCACTGTAGCTATGCAATTCTTAGTTTTCAAGCAAAGCATCCTCCAAGACAAGGGTGGGAAACAGAAAATTTCAAAACAGACCGCGGCCTAATAAAGCCTAATTTCTCCATCCAGTCTGGTTGCCTTTGATTCTTCTGCATCTTGTGGCTATGATTCTACAAATCTATCAGGTGTTAGTTTCTCAACTACTCTTTGGGGCTTTCACATCAGATTTTATATATATATATATATGTTAAATAGCCAAAGAAAATTACTTAGAGAGGCACTGAAAAATAATGAATTAGTTTTTGGCACAAATCCTTTAGGTCATGCTCAAGTAATTCATTTGAATGCCTTGCCTCACAGCTGAACTTTTTAAGGTAATTTTTGAATTGAGTTACCAATGAACATTATCAAGTAAAAGGGCTTCACTGGGACCTGTTCCATTATAATATTCAATAGAAGTCCCATTTGGCTTTGCAGTTTGCTCTGTGTAACTAAAGTAAGATAATTTTCATGTTGTTCACTAGAACAATTTAATTTGAATGAATAATGAATAGTTATCCTTGGAAAACACAAAGAGGATACAATGTCTTTAGTATTGAGTTAAGGAACCCAGTATCTGTGCCCTGAATCTGGATCTTCTTTAGTATTTTGGCGTGTGACCTTTGGCAAGGCATTTTAAATTTAATGAAACTAAATTTATCTATACACTATAGATAATTTCATGAGAATGCTAATTACTCAAGTCATCTGCATGAGACTTGGGGATATAAAAGCTGAAGAGATACAAAGAATTAACTTGAAAGTCATGAGCACATATACCACAAGTTGGGGCTGTTGCAAAGTTTTACTTTTTCTTGGGTCTTATAGTAGAAATCTATCACATTTTTGGCCAGGCACAGTGGCTCACGCCTGTAATCCCAGCACTTTGGGAGGCCGAGGTGGGTGGATCACGAGGTCAAGAGATCGAGACCATCCTGGCCAACAAGGTGAAACCCCATCTCTACTAAGAAAACAAAAATCAGCTGGGTGTGGGGGCACCCACCTGTAGTCCCAGCTACTAGGGAGGCTGAGGCAGAAGAATCGCTTGAACCCAGGAGGAGGTTGCAGTGAGCTAATGTCATGCCACTGGACTCAGCCTGGCGACAGAGCAAGACTCTGTCTCAAAGAAAAAAAAAAAGAAGAAAGAAATCTGTCACATTTTTGAGCTTTTCAGCCTCTGAATAACTTTCTTAGTTTGATAAAACTCGGCCATAGAAGTCGTGGTGGGAAGAAGAGCCCACTTCCTACTACAGAAGCTAAGAAACACAGGTCCTCAGTATTTTAGGCAGAGAAGGCAGCCTCCAACAACTGAAAGTTGAATCTGCATCTTGTTATATTAATACAAAAGGCAGAGGTGGAGATAATTTGTTTTGGGTACTGTGGGATGTGGAAACTAACTCCGCTTTCTGAGGGTGGAGGTATAGGGGCACCAGAAGCAGGCAGCATTCTGTGTAAGAAATGGTGCCACTGCAGGCCTGTGTCCTGGTGTCTGGTGTCAAGAGGTAGCAGCAGATGTGTCCCCATCACACTGGTCCTATACTGTGTGGTTTTTGAGTGTGGTTCTAGCTTCCTAGAATGTGATTTCTCAGATAGCGTAAGCCTGTGAGTTACTCCAGAATATTTTTGTTTTATAATATAAATTACTTTAAATATATTTTAAATTCTTTTTAAGTCAGTCAGATTTGGTTTCTTTTGCTTGTAATTAAGTGTCCTAACTGATTCAGTGCTAGAGAAAATACTGTACATAATCAAAATTAGTCCCTCAAAGGAAAATGAGACATTAATTTTATCTTTTCTGATTTCACTATCCTCATCTTACACGTGCATTCTCCACTCCTCTTCCACACCAATCTCCAAACAGGAAAAGAAATAAAATAATGTTCGGTTGCTGAAAAGTGGAAATTAAACTATTCCAAGAGGGATGTCCTACACCCTTAACATACAAAATAAACATTGTTAATTTTAAGTAATTTAATATTTGGAAGTAGTAGGTTTCTCATAATGTAAATATCAGTATAGCATATCTTTCTATATACAACACGGTGGGAGGACTTTAAAACTGTTCCCTTGAAGGAATAATGTCTTTATTTTGAAGGCTTGGATCAAAGAAAGGGACACTGTTATGATCAATTCACTATATTTTCAATTTTGTTTACTATATAACTTATGGCTGATTTTAATATTGGTCTGGTATTAACATATTATTTTTCTTTTAGCTTCTTCCCAGAAGCTACTTTTTTAGACTTTCACCACCACTTGATCCCTTGATAATCAGTTGACTCTAACTGTGATACATATTACACATTATATCAATATACTCTGGTTTCTCTTCAGATCATATAAATATTTCACCTTTTATATATTACACTTTTTGTCAATACATGACACTAATTTTAGTCCCTGATATACTTCATACCAGTCACAAGATATTGTAACATCTTTTCATTGAAAAATCATATTCAGCATGTGTGAAAATTTGTATTTCAGTGCTCTTTCTCTCTGAGACTTAAACAATTTTCATCTACCATTTTCCTTTCTGTGATCTTCTCTTACTCAGAACTCATCAGACTTTAAAGTAAGTGTTGGTGGAGGTGGGGTGGGATAATAAGGACAACAATAATTTGTAATACTGGCTAACACTGAGTGTCTGTGTACTCTGTGCTAAGTACTGTACAAGCCCCTGCACATACTAGAGTTTGGTTAAGCTTTCCCATTGCCCTGTGAGGCAGGGATTCTTATTCCCATTTCCCATAAACGGTCTGAAATCTAGGAGGATTAAAGGGTTGTTTACGTTCACGAAGTAAGTGAGAAAGCCAGCATCTTGAAATTCCAGACTACAATTTCTGAGCAAAGACTCTTTATTAATAATTATGCTTCATTTTCAGTGTGTGGCCATGAAAGGGGCCTTATTAGCAGTATCTTTAGTGAAGTGGAGGAACCATAGGCAAGGGACTGTGATATTTATCTTTGTAACTCTTGATCCTCAACTATTTGGGATCACAGATATGTCTTAGGATCTGATTAAAATTATAGGTAGATAAGTAGATTAGACAAATAGATGATAGAGACATTTACATACAATAGCACAGCTCATCGTAATGATCAGTACTTCTAAATAATAATGTTATTGCTGTCAATGCTAGTCCTTTAATCTGAAACTTTTAATACCATTTAATTTAGTGAGAACAGTGTAGGAAATGTAGTATACTTTCTTATCAACACCATATCCTCTTAATATTTGCGGAATACTTTATTATCATTCAGAAACACGGTCTTCAATTTCTAGAATCAAATATTCTAAGAAGACAAAATTTATAGACTTTTACCTGTTATTTTTATTTTTTATTTATTGATTTTTTTTGAGACAGAGTCTCGCTCTGTTGCCCAGGCTGGAGTGCAGTGGTGCAATCTCGGCTCACTGCAACCTCCGCCTCCTGGGTTCAAGTGATTCTCCTGCCTCAGCCTCCCAAGTAGCTGGGATTACAGGTGCGTGCCACCATACCTGGGTAATTTTTGTATTTTTAGTAGAGACGAGGTTTCACCATGTTGGTCAGGCTGGTCTCAAACTCCTGACCTTGTGATCCACCCACCTCGGCCTCCCAAAGTGCTGAGATTACAGGTGTGAGCCACTGTTCCCGGCCTTAATTGTTATATAAAACTATATTCAACACAGTTTAATCTGACAGATGAAACATGAGACGGACTTATTAGCACTAGGTACACGCCCAGTAGTTTAGACATCCTATGTATAGGAGGCTGTGGTATTCCACCCTATCCATCCTTTGGGACCAAGGCACTTATTTTCAGAGCTTTAAGGGATGACAGCTACTGATGACTCACATCTGAGTCCCTCATCAAGACTTGTCTTCAGCCAAAGAGAGTTGCCTTGTCCAGTGTTACATCTGCATCTGATGAACAGTTGATACAGAGGTATTAAAGCCTGGCCACCTTGCCTAGGATTGGGACAGTTCTGAATGGCTCTATCAATTCCAGAGCTCCCTGTAGAATTGGCCAAGGTCTCTGTTTAAACTGAATCACACTTAAATTTCTTCCTCTCCCCAAGCCTTTTTCCCTTACTTCCTTAAAGTTTTTCCCCAAATTACTCTCCAACAACCCTCCTGCCACCAAGTACCCGTATCAAAGTCTGTTTCTCAAGTAACCCAACTCAAGTCACACTAAGACAGGTCTTGACACCATGAATTCTGGGACAACATTCTTTCTGGGCTGTAAGGATCTCTAAGCAATTGCCACCTGGTAATGAAACTTTCTTTCTTTAGTGGCCAGACATGAAGTCTCTATGCCTTAGAAATATTATTGCCCGGTATAACCTAATATTATGCTGCAATTTAAATTTAAATACGTTTTTGATGTAATAGTATATTGGCTTTTCCCTGAATGTTTTATAATGATGTGTGGGTTACTTGTCCCTGGAAAGCCCAAACACTGAGTAACTGATGCACTCAATGCTTTCTTGGTCAATCTTATTGATGCTGCTACAGTCAAACTGTCCATTAAGTTAGTGTGTTCAATGACCAGTTCTCTGGGATAGACTATGGCAACAAGGCACACATTCAGTTAATGCTGTCGTTTTGCATTCTCTAAGGTCACCTTAAGAAAGCTATTTCTGGCCAGCGCAGTGGCTCACACCTGTAATGCCAGCACTTTGGGAGGCCGAGGCGGGTGGATCACGAGGTCAGAAGTTCAACATCAGCCTGGCCAAGATAGTGAAACCCCATCTTTACTAAAAATACAGAAATTAGCCTGGCATGGTGGCAGGCACCTGTAATCCCAGCTACTTGGGAGGCTAAGACAGAGAACTGATTGAACCCGGGAGGTGGAGGTTGCAGTGAGCCGAGATCATGCCATTACACTCCAGCCTGGGCGACAGAGTGAGACTTCATCTAAAAAGAGAGAGAAAAAAAAAAAGCCATTTCGACAATGACTGGACAAGGACAGAACCTATGAGGACATACTAGTCCCTCCTCTCCAAAACTTAGATTAAGGTGGTAAAAACTTAACTTCTTGTTTTAATTGATGGCTATCCTTCTCTTCCTCACTGAAAGAGAGGACACAGGGATAATTAATGCTTCTGGTGTATTTAAATACACTTTGAATCTTTTTCTCCACATCAAGCTCCTAGTCATGTGGGAAAGTCTAGTTGCAAATCTCGAACTAGAAACGATAATAATCAAACCAATTCAAGAGATGTTTGCATATTGAATTTTTTAATGTTTCCTCTTAAAATCATCTTATTTCTTGAAAGGAAAATACATAATTAATATGGAAAGTTATAAAGCAAAAAAAAAAAATGGCCCCTCTATTCCACAAGTCCCTCTCACTAAAGGTAACTACTGTTGATACTTTGGCAGAGGGTTAAGGGAGGATCTTGTAGGGAACAAAAGCATACATGTATGCGGCATGAGCTCATGTGTGCACACAAACATGCAGGAACTTTCATCAGTCAGTTGCCACTGCAGTATAGATTCCCTCTGTTCAGAGCTCAGGAAAAGAGACTTTGAGGAACCCTCTCTGGTTGTGAGTTTCCCTAGAATGAAGTCACTAGAATCTCAGTGTGAGGCTGCCTCAAGCACAGGTGAGTTCACTGAGCAGTTTCTATCTACCTCTCATTCTGTTTGTTTTCACAGTATGTGACTCCAGCCATGAGGAACAAAGCTGTTGCCTGCAGATAAAATGTCACATAAACAAGTTGACAAGGGTAGAAAACATATGGTGAAGTTGGTGCATGTTGTTGAGTGTAGATATCATTTGAAATCATCTTTTTAATTACTGCACACTTGGCTGTGATGATATGAAACCAAAATATCTGGTTATTCCATTAAAGAGTCAGCCAAAAAAAAAAATGGGCAACTGATTTAGAATATATCCCATATGTGGCCAGGCATGGTGGCTCATGCCTGTAATCCCAGCACTTTGCGGGATGGAGGCAGGTGGATCATCTGAGGTTGGGAGTTCGAGACCAGCCTAGCCAACATGGTGAAACCCCATCTCTACTAAATACAAAAAGAAATTAGCTGGGTGTAGTGGCAGGAGCCTGTAATCCCAGCTACTGGCTAGGCTGAGGCAGGAGACTCGCTTGAACCCGGGAGGCGGAGGTTGCAGTGAGCCGAGATCATGCCACTGCCCTCCAGCCTGGGCAACGAGAATGAAACTCCGTCTCAAAAAAATATATATATATATATTTAAATATATATATATATATATATCTCATATATTTATGAGTGTGGGGTGAGGGATGGAGACTCCAACTTCTTTGATGATTAAAGGAAAATTCATGGCTGACAAAAATTTACACCTTTACAATTATTTTATGATAATAATAAGCACTAGAGACAAGTAAAAAACAAACAAGAAAAACTAAACTAAATGTATAATTTTATTTATTGTTGGTATGAAATTTTCTTTAGATCCTTCTTTAATGCTCATTTAATCCTTTATTCAAACATTTATTGACAGCCACCTTTGTGTTAGGCTGAGTTTCAGATATTGGAGATACAGCAGGGGTGGGGGCATGGCAAATTAAGTTCTTGACTTCTAATGCAAACATTTAGTGAAGTATACAAACTGATTGACTTAAATATTTATTTTTAACTGGTTTATTGAATGGTCTAAACATCATGGACTTTATTTTTCTTAAACCATTGACATTTAAGATGCTTGATCATGAGGCATATTTTGTTCTTTCACTTTTTTTTTTTTTCCTTGAGACAGAGTATTGCTCTGCTGCCCAGGCTGGAGTGTGGTGGCACGATCATGGCTCACTGCAACCTCTGCCTCTGGGGTTCAAGCGATTCTCCTATCTAAGCCTCCTGAGTAGCTGGGATTATAGGTTCACACCACCACGCCCAGATAATTTTTTTTGTATTTTAGTAGAGACAGGGTTTCACCGTGTTGCCTGGGCTGGTCTCAAACTCCTAAGCTCAGGCAATCCACCCACCTCAGCCTCCCAAAGTGCTAGGATTACAGGTGTGAGCCACTGTGCCCTGCCCCACTCTTTTTAAAACCTTTTTATACCTGCTTAATTACTTCTAAGACTAGATTAGCAGAATGAGGGTTTAGAAGAAAAAGTCAAATGTGATACTCCAGCCAGCCAGCACTGTGCCTCCTCTAGGACAGAAGCTGACATGAGAGTCTGAGTTAACATCTAGCTCTTGAATCTTGGACAAAAGTCATGTTCTTACAAGAACTCTCTCACTCTGCTTCACTCAGATATAGCTAGATAAGAAAAAAAACCCAAGGCAGAGAGAGGAAAAGAGGAAAATTCCTTTCTCCCTTTCTCCAGCTTTTAGCCTTCTGCCAAGACCTGTCATAGGCCAAACCTATGGGAAGTCGCCTGGCAGGGAAGCCTGAGAAATGCCGGGAGGGGCCAGTATCTTCAGGTACAGAGCAGAGCCAGAAGGGAAAGTGTGCATTCGAGGACTGGGGACCAGTTTGCAGGTTGTCACTTCCAGCTTTATTCCTACCTGAATTTAGTCTAGAGAACCAGAAGTGACTGACTTTTAATCATTTATTACCTCTAGGTTCCAAAAAAAATTCCCTGTTAGAGTCAGAAGAAAACCGAGAATTTGAAGAGATGAAATTGCAACTCACAGCTTCAACTGGCATTAGAATTGCTTTCCCTAGGAAGCTTTGTATGTAGATCCTTAAACAGAAGGCAGCAATGTGTCAGAAAACAGAAAGATAACATACAGCAAAGTCTTACAACCCTTGTGTGTTCGTAAAACCCTATGTGTTGCACATTTTTCCTGGAATGTATTTAATTCATGAATAGTTGGTTTTGTTTTTGTATTTTAGGTAAAAGTAAAGCAGAAAAAAAATGACTTCATTTTTTAACATCCTAGAATTTTTCCTTTCTTTTTCTCCGAAGAGCGTTTTTTATTTTTTTTAAATATTTTTATTTCCTTTAACTTTTATTGTAAATTCAGGGGTACATGTGCAGGTTTGTTATAAGTAAACTTGTGTCATAGGGGTTTGCTGTAAATATTGTTTCTTCATCCATGTATCATATTAAGCCTAGTACTCATTCGTTATTTTTCCTGATCATCTCCCTCCTCCTACCCTCCATAAAAGCAGTTTTGTTCTTTTTTACTTTGATATCATTTTATTAGTAATTAAGATGAATATACTTAAATATCAGACAGGTCTCTATATGCTAAAATGGAGTCGCCAATAACATTATAAGATTGAAAAACAGGATTTTTATGTGTTTAGTGGGTTTCATTGCTTTATTGTAATTCAATTCTTTTGAAATAAAATATAGATTTAATTATACATAATTCAAAGAATAGTTACAATTTTAGAATTTTGCATTTATTAAGGCACCACTTTGTATCCTAATGTTTTTCCATTCTACATAGCATTGCTCAAATCAAATAATATTTGTATAATTTAAATTAGATTTATTCTTTGCAGGGTAAAGATATTTCATAAAATTGTATGCTTTCAGAAAAGCTACTTTACCCTGCCTTCCTCTGTAAATATTATGCAAAATCATTTCTAAGTCATCCTAATCAGATTAAAATGGATTATTTAAATCATCAGAGGTATAGATGTCAAACTTGTCATGGTTTTCCATTTTGATTTAAAAATCCTCATTGGACAGATGTCCAATCATCTTACTTTACATTTCTAGACACTTCTGTTTTACTCCCCAGGAAAGACAGCTTTTTTTCTATGTGGAGATTCCTCATATACATTTCAGATTTTTCTGCATTTGGCCCACAGACTGTAGCTCCTTTAGTCATTTATTAAAAGGTTATGTTAAATTTCAAGCCATGCTGCTTATGTAATTCAAGCCCCACTCACTTTTCCATCTTAAGAGTAAAGGAAAACCAACTTTCATTGAAAATGTTCATTTTGCCGATCAGTTAAATAATCTTTAAGCAATGGAATTTTGGGTCCTAGTTTAGCTGCTGAGGGTACAAAAATGTAACATACAGTTACTTTGCTCAAGGTGTTCATGATAGTTTTAAAATAATTTGGGCACCTTGTTTGATATGTTAACTTCAGTATCCAAAATTCTAATTTTCACCATTAATCATAATTTATTCACACTGTTGTGCCAGCATAACCACCATCTACCATATATCCACATAACCATTTTCATCATATTAAAATGAAACTTGACCTACTAAACAATAACTTTCTATTCTCTTTGACTTTCCAGCCCCTGGCAACCATCATTTTACTATCTGTCTTTATGAATTTACCTATGTACCTCATATGAGTAGAATTACACAGTATTTGTCCTTTGTGACTACTTTATTTCACATAACATGATGTCCTCAAGTTTCATTTATGTCGTAGCATGTGTCAGAATTCTCCTCCTTTTTAAATTTGAATATTCCATTGTATAGATATAGCACATTTAGCTTATTCGTTCAGTTTTTTGTTTGTTTTTTTTTAACTTTTGAGACAGAGTCTCACTGTCACCCAGGCTGGAGTGCAGTGGCATGATCTTGGCTTACTGCAACCTCTGCCTCCCCGGTTCAAGTGATTCTCCCACCTCGGCCTCCCGAGTAGCTGGGACCACAGGTGTGCACCACCAAGCCCATTATCCATTCAGCTTTTAATAGCCACTTAGGTTGCTTCTACGTTTGGCTATTGTGAATAATGCTGCTGTGAACATAGGTGTGCAAATATCAATTTGAGTCCTTGCTTTAATTGTTTTAGGGACATATCCAGAAATGAAATTTCTAGATTATACAGTATTTATACTTTTAATTTTTTGAGAAACTGCAATACCATTTACCATTAGTGGCTGCATAATTTTACATTCTTACCAACAGTGCATAAGGGTTCCAATTTCTCCACATCCTCACCAACACTTGTTATTTTCTGCGTTTTTGATAGTAGCCATTCTAATTGGTGTGAGGTAGTGTCAATTGTAGCTTTGATTTGTATTTCCTTACTGACTAGTGATGTTGAACATCTTTTCATATGCTTGTATATCTTCTCTGGAAAAATGTCTATTCACATTCCTTGTCCATTTTTTAATTGTGTTCCATTTGCTTACTTGTTGAGTTGTAAGTCTAAGAAATTTAAGTTAATTAATTATTTAAGCAAACATTTATTGAGCACTATTTACATATCAAGTGTTAATTATATTGAGGCAGTTTTATTAGAAATTTTATTTCTACATGGCATATGGAAATTCACTTCATTCTGGCATATATTCAGCTAATGTAACTTGTCCTATGTTGTTAGAGTCAAAACAGTGAAAGAATTACTTCTATGAGACAAAAGAGAATCTTAGAATTTTTCCTTGTAATTGATTAAGGCACCATCTAGAAACCTTATGGTGCTCTAGTGTTTTAAGTTTACTGTTTAATTGTACTGGATAAATTACAGTAAGAATAAATTACTTCTTTACATAGAGCAATTTTCAAGCAATATCCCCTCAAGCTTGTAATAGCAGAATTTAGTATTTATATGGGATTATAAACTATCTAGGCATCTGCTGATGATCCTTTTTGGGGTCAATTGAGTTATTGGAGAAACAGAATAATGGAGAAAATCGTCTTCCAAATGTGATACTTAAAACCTGATAAAAGAGGTCTTAATTAAAAGTAAAAGGTCAAATAGCTTTCAAATTTCCTTCTTGTTTTATAATTTTGCAATAATATACAATGTAAAGTTTTCTTAGTTTTCTCTCTGCTAGTTTGCATTTTTGTCTTTTCTTTGTAATCAGAGTTAACTTGTCATCAGTTTAAAATAGGTGGTTTTAAGATTTTACTTGCAAGCCTCATAGTAACCACAAAAAAATCCTATAACAGGTACACAGAAAATAAAAAGCAAGAATTTTTTAAAAATACCAGAGAAAAACACCTTTATACAGGGGAAAACAGAAAGGAAGAAAGAAAAAGAGGACCAACAAAACAATCAGAACACAAATTAAAAAATGGTGGCAGTAAATCCTTACTTATCAATAATAACATTGGAAAATGGACTCCAAGACACATAGTGAGGCTGAAAACCCAACTATAAGTTGAAACCCCAACTATAAGTTGCATGCAAGAAACTAACTTCAGTTATAAAGACACACATAGACTGAAAAGAAAGGGATTGAAAAGCTATTTCATGTAAATGGAAAACAAAAACAAAATGAGTAGGAGTAGCTGTACTTACATTAGAAAAGATAGATTTCAAGACAAAAATTGTAAAAAAAGAACTAAAAAGAAAATGAGCACAAGTAGCTATACTAACATTAGATAAAATAGATTTTAAGACAAAAACTATAAAAAAGGGGTCATTATATAATATTAAAAAGATCAATGCAGCAAGAGGATGTAACAGTAGTAAATATATATGCACCCAACATTGGAGCATCCAGATATATAAAGCAAATATTATTAGAGCTAAAGAGAAGGATAGACACCAATACAGTAATAGCCAGGAACTTCAACACCCCACTTTCAGCATTGGACCAATTATCCAGACAGAAAATCAAAAGAGATACATCAAACCTAATCTGCACTATAGAACAAATAGGGCTAATAAATGTTTGCAAAGAATTTCACCAAATATCTGCGGAATACATTCTTCTCTGTAGCACATGAAACATTTTTTAGAATAGACCATATATTAGGCCACAAAATCAGTCTCAAACAATTTGAAATCACATTATTGTTTCAGGCCGCATGGTATAAAATTAAATATTTATAGCAAGGGGAACTTTGGAAATAATACAAACACATGGTATGCTCCTGAATGACCATCAGGTCAATGAAGAAATTAAAAAGAAAATTTTTAAATTTTGTGAAACAAATGAAAATGGAAACACAACATACCAAAACCGATGTAATAGAGCAAAAAAAAAGTCCTACTAGGGAAGTAAATAGCAACTAACACCTACATCAAAAAAGTAGAAAATTTTAAAATAAACACCCAAAGATGCATCTTGAAGAACTAGAAAGGCAAGAGCAACTCAAACACCCCCAAAATAGAAGGAAATAATAAAGATTAGAGCAAAAATAAATGAAATTGAAACCAAAACAATACCAAATATCAATAAATGAAAAGTTGGTTTTTAGAAAAGATAAACAAAATCTACAAAACTTTAGCCAGATTAATTAAAAAAGACAGATCAAAATAAATAAAATCAGAGATAAAAAAGGAGACATTACAACTGATACCACAGAAATTCAAAAAATTATTAGAGATTATTATGAGCAACTATATGCCAATAAATCAGGAAACATAGAAGGAATGGATGCATTTCTAGACATATAAAACCTACCAAGATTAAACCATGAAAAAAATCTGCAACGTGAATAGACCAAAAACAATGACAGTAAAGCAAAAATAAAATGTCTGCTGTAAAAGAAAAGTCCAGGACCTGATGGTTTCACTGCTGAATTCTACCAAACATTTGAAATAGAACTAATACCAATCCTACTCAAACTATTTCAGAAAATCAAGGCTGAAAAAATACTTCCAAACTCTATCCACATGGCCAATTTATTAACCTGGTACCAAAAGCAGATAAAAACACAAGGTAAAAAGAAAACCACAGGCCAGTATCTTTTATGAATATAGATGCAAAACTCCTCACAAAGTACTAGTAAACTGAATTCAACAACACAATAAAAAATCATTCATGATGATCAAGTGGGATTAATCCCAGGGATGCAAAGATGGTTAAACTTATGCAAATCAATAAATGTGATACATCTATAACAAAAGAATAAAGAAAAAAAACCCTATTATTATTACAACTGATGTCAAAAACAAAGCATTTGATACAATTCCACATAGCTTTATGAAAAAAACCCTCAATAAACTGAGTATAGAAGGAATGCAATAAAAGCCATATATGAAAAACCCACAGCTAGTGTCATATTTTATGGAGCAAAATGAAATCTTTAAGATCTGGAACAAGCTAAGGATACCCACCTTCACCACTTTTGTTCAACGTACTATGTGTTTCCTAGCCAGAGCAATTAGAACAAAAAAATAAAGGGCATCCAAATTGGAAGGGAAGTCAAATTATCTTATTTACATACATATTTTATGTTTAAAAAACCTAAAGACTCTAGCAGAATACAATTAAAACTTATATATTTGGTAAAGTTTCAGGATACAAAATCAACACACAAAAATCAGTAGCATTTCTGTATGGTGAGTGAACAATCTGAAAAGTAAACCAACAAAGTAATTCCATTCATGTTTGCTACAAACAAAACAGAATACCTAGAAATAAACTAAACCAAAGATGTGAAAGATCCCTACAATGAAACTACAAAACATTGATGAAAGAAATTGAAGACGACACAAAAATATGTAAAGATATTCCATGTCATGGATTGGAAGACTCACTATTGTTAACATATTCTTATTGCTCAAAGCAATCTGCAGTTTCATTGCAATTACTATCAAAATACCAATTACATTCTTCACAGACATAGAAAAAATAACACTAAAATTGATATGGGACCACAAAAGGCCCTAAATACCCAAAGCTGTGCTAAGCAAAGAGAACAAAACCAGAGGAACCACATTATTCAACTTAAAATTATGCTACAAAGCTATTGTAACCAAATCAACATGATGTTGGTATAAAAACAGACACATGGACTAATGAAATAGAATAGAAAACTCGGAAATAAATTTGCATATTTACAGGCAACTCATTTTTGACAAAGATGTCAAGAACATACATTAGGGAAAGGACAGCTTCTTCAATAAATGGGAAAATTGGATATCCATTTTCAGAAGAATGAAACCAGACTCCTATCTCTTGCCATATACAAAAATCATATCAAAATGGATTAAAGACTTAAATCTAAGACCTGAAACTATGAAACTATTAGCAGAAAACCTTAGGGAAACTCTAGGACATTGTTCTGGGCAAAGATTTATTGAGTTAGATCTCTAATGCATAGTCAACCAAAGCAAAAAGGGGCAAATAAGATCACATTAAGCCAAAAGCTTTCTGCACAGCAAAGGGAACTATCAACAAAGTGAAGAGACAGCCCACAGAGAGTGAGAAAATATTTGCAAACTACCCATTTGACAAGGAATATATAAGGCTATAAGAATATACAAAGAGCTCAAACAACTCTATAGGAAAAATGTAATTCAGTTTAAAAATTGGCCTCCATCGTGGGAAGCATAGCAAGACCCTATCGCTAAAAAATAAAGCAAATTAGCTGGGTTTGGTGGTGTGTCCTTGTAGTCCTAGCTACTAGGGAGGCTGAGGTGAGAGGATCACTTGAGCCCAGGAGTTCAAGGTTACAGTGAGATATAATGACATCACTGCACTGCAGCCTGAGTAAGATCCTGTCTCTAAAAATAAAAAGCTTAAAAAAATTAGTAGGGCCAAAGATCTTAATAGACATTTCCCAAAAGACATACAAACAGCCAACGGGTATATGGAAAAATGTTCAACATAATTAATCATCAGAGAAATAAAAATCAAAACTTAAAATGGCTTTCATCTAAAAAATGGGCAATAATGAATGCTGGAAAGGATGTGGATAAAGAGGAATCTTACACACTGTTGGTGAGAATTTAGGTAGTACAGTCACTATGAAGAATGGTATGGAGGTTTCTCAAAAAGCTAAAAATAGAATGAAAAAATGGTCAAGAAATTCCACAGCTGGGTGTTTGTTCAAAAGTAAGGGAATCGATATATTGAAGAGATATCTGCATTTTCATGTTTATTGCATTACTATTATAGCCAAGATAGGAAATCAATCTAACTGTCCAATAACTTAAAATAAATGTGGGTAAAGAAAACGTGGTACATATACACAATGGATTATTATTTAGCCATAAAAAAGAAAATCCTGTCATTTGCAACAACATGGATGAAACTGCAGGTCATTATAAGTGAAATGATCCAGGCACAGAAAGACAGATATCACAGGTTCTAATGCACATGTGGGAGCTAAAACAAAAGAATTGAACTCATGGAGACAGAAAGTAGAATGATGGTTATCAGAGGCTGGGAAGGGTAATGGGGGGATGAAGATAAAGTGGGGATGGGTAATGGGTACAAAAATATAGTTTGAATGAATAAGATGTAGTATTCAGTAGTACAATAGGATGGCTATAGTTAACAATATTTTATTGTGTATTTTAAAATAACTAAAAGAGTGAAACTGCAATATTCCTGATACAAAAAAAATGATAAATGCTTAAGATGATTGTGATACAGTTTGGATATTTGTCCCTACTCAAATCCTTGTTTAATTATAATTTTCAGTGCTGGAGGTGGGCCTGGTGGGAGGTGTTTGGGTCATGGAGGCAGATCCCTTATGGCTGGGTGCTGTCTTCATAATAGTGAGTTCTTGTGAGATCTGGTCATTTAGAAATGTGTGGCACCTTTCCTTCACTCTGTCTCTCTTGTTCCTTCTTTTGCCACATGATGTGCCTGTTCCCCGTTTGCCTTCTACCATGATTGTAAACTTCCTGAGGCCTCCAAGCAGATATCAGCACCAAGCTTCCTGTAAAGCCTGCAGAACTGTAGGCCAGTTAAACGTCTTTTCTTCATAAATTGCTCAGTCTCTGGAATTTCTTAATAGCAATGAAAAAATGGCCTAACACAGAAAACTGGTACCAAGGAGTGAGGCATTGCTCAAAAGATATCTGAAAATGTGGACGCAGCTTTGGAACTGGGTAATGGGCAGAGGCTGGAAGTCTGGAAGGCTCAGAAAAAGACAAAGTGAGGGAAAGTTTGGAATTTCTTACAGTCTGCTTAAATGGTTGTAATCAAAATGCTGATAGTAATATGGACAGTGAAATCCAGGTTCATCAGGTCTCAGATGGAAATGAGTAACTTACTGGGTGCTGTATCAAAGGTCACCCATGTTTATACCTTAGCAAAGAACTTGGCTACACTGTGTCCATGCCCCACAGACCTGTGGAAATTTGAACTTGAGAGTGATGACCTAGAAAATTTGATGGAAGAAATTTCAAAGCAGCAAAGCATCCAAGATATGGCCTGGCCACTTCTAACAGCATACGCTCAAATGTGGCAGTAAATGACCTAAAGTTAGAACTTATATTTAAAAGGGAAGTGGAGTAAAAAAGTGTGGAAAATTTGCAGCCTGGACATGTGACCGAGAAGAAAAAAAAAGCTCCTTCTTTTTGGGAGAAAAATTCAAGGAGGCTGTGGAGCAACCACTTGCTAGAGATATTTGCATAACTATAAGGGAGCCAAGTGCTAATAGCCAAGACAAGGGTAGGGGAGTGGTGGGGGAATGCCTTAAAGGCATTTCAGAGACCTTTTCAGTAGCCCCTCCCATCACAGGCCCAGAGGCCTATGAGAGAAGGCTGGTTTCATGGCCTAGGGCCCTGCTGCCCTGTGCAGTTTCTGAACACTGCTCCCCACATCTGGCCACTCCATCTCTAGCTGTTGTTCAAAGGGGCCCAGGTACAGCTTGAGTTGCCACTTTGGAGAATGCAAGCCATAAGCCTTGGAAGCTTCCACGTGGTGTTTAGCCTGCAGGCATGCATGCAGAGTGCAAAAGTGAAGGCTCTGACTAGACTTCAGATGATGTATGAGAAAGCCTGGGTGCCCAGGCAGAAGCCTGCTGCAGGGGTGGGGCCCTCACAGAGAACCTCTACTAGAGCAATGTGGAGGGGAAATGTGAGGTTGGAGCCTCCACACAGAATTCCAACTAGGGCAGTGCCTAGTGGAGCTGTGGGAACTTCAGACCCCAGAATGGTAGAGCAATCAGCAACTTGCAATCTCAGTGTGGAAAAGACACAGGAGTAAAGCTTCCCAAGGCCATAGGGGCCCGCCTCTTACACCAGTGTGCCCTGGATACAGGATATGAAGTCAAGGGAGATTATTTTGGAGTTTTCAGATTTAATGATTGGCCTACTGGGTTCCAAACTTGCTACTAGTCTATAACCCCTTTCTTTTGGCTGATTTCTTCCTTTTGGAATAGTAGTATTCACCCATTGCCTATAACCCCATTGAATCTTGGAAGTCAATAACTTGTTTTTGATTTTACAGGCTCATAGGTAGAAGGGACTTGCCTTGTCCCAGATGAGACTTTGGACTTTGGACTTTTGAATTAACACTGGAATGAGTTAAGACTTTGGGGGACTGCTGGGAAGGTATGATTATATTTTGCAATGCGAGAAGGACATAAGATTTGGAAGGCGCCAGGGGCAGAATGATATAGCTTCAATATTTGTCATCAGCCAAATCTCATGTTGAATTATAATCCCCAGTGCTGGAGATGGGGCCTGGTGGAAGGTGTTTGGGTCACTGGGGCAAATCCCCCATGGCTTGATGCTGTTTTCATGATAGTACGTTATTGTGAGATCTTGTCATTTTAAAACGTGTGACACTTACTCCCCTCACTCTCTCTTACTCCTACTTTCACCATGTGATGTGCCTGCTCTCCCTTCATATTCTGTTATAATTTTAAGCTTCCTGAGGCCTTGTGGAATCCAAGCAGCTATTGGTACCAGGATTCCTGTAAAGCCTGCAGAACCGTGAGGCTATTAATCCTATTTCTTTATAAATTACCCAGTCTCAGATGTTTCACTACAGCAATTTAAGAACAGCCTAATAGAGATGGATACCCCAGTTACCTGGATTTAATCATTACACATTGTGTGCCTTTATCAAAACACCACAAGCCCAGCCTGGGCAACATGGCAAAATGCTGTTTTTAGAAAAAAAATTAAAAAAGAAAAGAAAAATAGCCAAGCATGGTGGTGTGTACCTGTAGTGCTGGCTACTTAGGAGGCTGAGAGATAGGAGGATAACTGGAGCCTGGGAGGTCAAGGCTGCAGTGAGCTGTAATCACACCACTTCACTCCAGCCTGGGCAATAGAGTGAGACCTGTGTGTTAAAGAAATTTACAGTTACTTGAGAAAAATATATGACTATTAGGTACCTATAATAAATTTTAAAAATCTGAAAAATGTAAATACAGGCAAAAAGAATGGCAATGAGTAAAATTTCTCTATTGGGAAGAAAATAACAGAGTATTAATTATAGTTCATTATATTTTTGATATAATTTTTCGCTCTTTCTTTTCTTTAAAATTAGGAAAAAGAAGCTGTAATTTATTTTAATAGTGAAATTGTGTCTTGGAAATATTTCAGTCATCTAGTCCACTAGTTTTCAAAATTCAGTGCTCACATGTTCACCTGGAGGATTTATTTAAAATGTGAATATCTACCATCAGAGATTTTGATTCAACATATTTTGGTCTAAGTTCTAAGAACGTGAAGTTTTAGCAAGCCTCCTGCAGGATTCTGATGTAGCCTGACCAGGAATAGCATTTGGGGTAATAATTAGTCTACCTTCTTAACATACAGGATTACAACAATGAGTTCTAACAATGAGTTCTTGGCCAAGATCACAGCAATAGTCAGTGACTAAGCTTGGATTTGATCCTAGTTTATCTTATTCCAAAACCATTAACAAATTGTCAATTTTCAGATAATTAAAGTACATAACAATCAGGCTATACTGACATCATTTTAATTTTTTTTTCATTTTTGAAAAGAAACTTTAGAATCTTTCAGAGATGCAGCTTTGTGAGTATGAACTTTGATTCTCATTATTAGTCATAGATTCTAGAAATTGAGCTACGCAGAATCAAAATTAAATCCATACTCAACTGTGTAAAGCTCCTTTATTTAAAACATGTGCAATAGACATATTTTTAAAACTTTGCATTTATTTTCTTAAAAGCATTAAGTACTCCATGTTAGAGACATTTGTGCTGATTTGGATACTACATATATTCACATTTGTGTTTGTAATTGCTGTTAGTATGGCATTGTGGTTAAGGTTTGGGCTCTAGAGTCAGATTTCCTGGGATGAAATCCTGGCTCCAGTACTTACAGACTCTGTGACTTGGGCAACTTTCCTCTTTTCTGAGTCTTGGTCTCATTTGTAAAATGCGTATATTGATAACATATCTGAGAGAATTAAAGCAGATGATTGATATAAATAATTTGAATAGTGCTAGGAGATTATATAAAACAAAATAAATGTTAACTAAATTTTCCTGAGTCACTTTAGAACTTACATATGTGTTCATGGGTGACAAATCCCTTTATGCTTGAATATCATGCCTGGAAGTTGTAACATGTTACACTTCACCTTATTTGAGGTGAGTTGAGAAATTATTGTGGATGTAGTGTTTGAAATGCAAAAACAAAAAATAAGAAATAAAATAGTATTTCTGAAAGACATGTGGAATGAAGGAAAGGAAATTTGTTTCCTGAATAACATTTTTTCCTTCTTGACATTGGTAGAGTACATCATAGGTACTAAACGTGATTGCTCTAGAAAGAATCCTCCTTTTTCCCCCATAGACAATTTGTATGTACAATTCCCAATTGATAATTAAGTATTTTGGGCCCTTGGACTCCTTGGCTTTCTTATACAGCATCTACCAGATTCACTTAGATAGAGTAATTGGCAATTAAATTGAAGGTGGAACTTTAATTACCTGAGCCCTTATTTTAATATGTCTGAAAATACTAGGTGAACAGCTGCTTTAGAAAATACTCTTCCAACTACTTACATCCCATCTTACCTCAAAGTTCTGAAAACCCATGAGAATTATCAACATACGCTAGTTTGCCATTCAAATGCTTTTCACATGCTTTAGTGTAACTGACACTTCTGTTATTAGTGTTTAGTAATTCTGTCATTTGTTATTTGATAATCCTTGAAATTGATTTCTAGTATGTTATTTCTTTTTTTCTGCTCTGACTTAATTTGTCACTAAGGGTGGAATTAATTCTGCTGTCCTCATTTCATGATTATTTTTAATCATATTCAGAAACTGCAAAACTGGATGGCTTTCCTCTGAATTTTAAATACCAGTTTCCTCTGGATATGCTAGGTATCAAGGTTTATACGATTACAACTAACTTAGAGCCTTTAAATCAGTATTTCTGAAGTATTACTGTGCTTAAAAGTCATGTGTGATGTTTGTTAAAACTCTTAAACCTGCATTTTAATAGGATCCAGGCAATATTTACAGATGTGGTCCTAAAATGATACTTAGAGAAACTGCTGGACTAAACTTAATCCCATATTAGGAAACCAGTTCTTACTTCCTACTCTCATAGAGTTTCAGAAACTTACTGAAAAGACAGGTTCTCTCCCTATTATAAGACAGATTTTTCTCACTTGGGTCTTCACCCTGGTCTGTAGCATGGGGCAGTTCAAAGAATATCCTTTTTGTTGCTTTAACCTTAACTTTTATTAACTGAGTAACCCTTGGGAAAGCCACTTAGGTTCTCTGAGCTTCAATTCCTCTTCTATAAATATCAGTATAAATGACTGTCAGAGGCTGTTGGAAGGATTAAGAGAAATAAGAGCTGTCTGAAAAGATGTTGCCACTGTGCCTGGTTTATGTTGAAAAATCAATGCATGTTAGTTCTTTTTCCATCTGTCTGCCACATTTCTGCCACTTGTCTGTCTTGAGTCTGAATCTTCATGACCTCTGCCTCTGCAATATTTACTTGTATTTAAGCCACTTCTTTGCCTTGTTCTCTTGCTGAGTGTGACCTTAGCTGTTAGGTTTTGAATCGTTCCCGTCTTGCCCATGTAGCCCAAATGAGCTAACAGATTTGACATCACTATGTTGCTTTCGTTGAATACTGAACTCAATTTCTGGATTTCATCCTTTGAAGTGATTCATATGTGCCAATTATGAAATCTTAAAGTGAAATTATAACTCCAAAAAGATCACAATCATAAAAATATTTACTAAGAAGTCTCCAATTATTTTGTAAAATATGTTCCACTTTATCTTTTTGTTTGTTTGTTTGTTTGTTTTTTGAGACAGAGTCTTGCTCTGTTGCTCAGGCTGGAGTACAGTGGCTCAATCTCAGCTCACTGCAACTTCTGCATTCACACATATGCATGCACAAGCACACAGCCACACTTTTTCCTTTCGGAGAAACTCTCAGAAGTGGCAATGCGGGATCAAAAACTATACACATTTCAGATTTCAATAAAGTCTGTCCATCTTGCCTGCAAAAAGTATACCAACTTGCAGTCCCACCAACAGTGTGCGAGGGTGCTTGTACCTTGAAACTTTCCTTTCTTCTTTATTCCGTATAGAAACTAGTATAGTTGTTGGCACATAGCATGCTACTACATGTGCTTGGATGAGGGAATGAAAGTATCCATTTTTAAACAGCTATCGACATGCAGAGTTGTGGATATTTACATATATCTTTATAAATGGCATATTACATACCTCAGATTCAACAAGCATCCCAAATAGATTTATAATATTTAAAACGTGAAATTCTCCAGGCTTCCATAAATTGTGATTGTTTAAATATAACTTGTGGCTTCTGAGCAAAGGAGACTAAGTTGTGTAATCCTTTTGGTATTTTCTAGAGTATACACTTGTATTTTAAAATCTTTAAACAAATGTAGCATCTCTATAATTTTCATTAGGAGCTCTCTACTACACCAAAAATACAATTATAATGCCTTTACACTTTGAAATGTTAACTGTCTTTTCAAGCTAATGAGCAAGTTTCTCTGATCACAAAGCATTCCCTGAAAGCAAGTCTGTTTAGAAGCTCCTTAACTCCTAGGAGGCAAAGAATTATAAATGTTTAAATTATGTGGGGATAGCAGTAACTTGACCTTTGGAAGAACTGGAACGATGTGAAATTGCAACGAATAGAGGTGTCTCTCATTTTATGCAAGGAATACTGTTGTTAAACTGTTGCTAAGAAAAAAGAAAATTATGCATCAAATAATATTTGAATTTATCAGAGTAGAGTCTACTAAATAGGGAAACTTCTTAAGATAAAATGGAACAGCTGGGCGCGGTGGCTCACGCCTATAATCCCAGCACTTTGGGAGGCCAAGGTGCGTGGATCACCTGAAGTCAGGAAATTGAGACCAGCCTGGCCAACATGGTGAAACCCTGTCTCTAGTAAAAATAAAAACTTAGCCGGGTGTGGTAGTATGGAGCCTGTAGTCCCAGCTACTTGGGAGTCTGAAGCAGGAGAATCGCTTTAACCCAGGAGGCAGACGTTGCAGTGAGCCAAGATTGTGCCACTGCATTCCACCCTGGGTGACAGAGTGAGACACCGTCTCAAAAAATATTTATAATAAAATAAAATAACCACAATAAAAATAATAATACACTAAGATGAGCAGAGAAATAGAACTGTTGAAGGCAATTATCTCCAGAGAATGGAATAATAGATGGAATTCCACTTTATTATTACATATTTATAAAACATCTAATTTTTTTAATCCAAACAACTCCACAAAGTTTGTATATTTTTAATTTTCAAAGCACCCTGTTCTTGGCCTGTAATCTAATGTAGGAAGACGTGTGTACTAGGTTTCATGGACTTAAGTCACTTTTTCAAGTCAAATGCTCCTAAGAGGTGGCAGTACCAGAAGTCAGACTCCAGATTTTTAGGCAACTGCACTTGTACTTTGTTAAAGTGTATTTTCTTCCTGCCTTCCCAGGTGACTAGGAACCCCAGACTATTTGATTGACTTCACAGAAGTAACAGCTATACAAAAGTCCCTGTGGATTTTTACAGCCTTTAATTAAAGAGAAACTAGACTAGAAAAGACAAAGTGGTGGCTATTTAAATACTTTTAAAATTATCCATATATATTATATATGTTATTCATATTCATACAGTAGAGTTATCAAGTTAGAAACCAACTAAAGGCTATTACTCTTCAAAAATACTCAGAGTGTTTGTGATTGTTAAAATGTAATTATTTTATTTTTAACTTAAGAAACAGGTTGGGACAATCATAGTTTTAGAAAGAAAAAAATTATAAATATATACTTTCAAAGATGTCAGGAGATACAGGTCTCTCTTGCATTAGTGCATTAAAATATATAATTTTTCCTTTACCAACATTACAAATGCATTTAACTGTCAAGGAATTTAAATGTATCCAGACATTGTGTTTCATTTTGAATTTGATTGAATGAGAACAAAATAGATAGTTGTGTTTATTTGAAAAGACTGCATTTACTCTTATTTTCAATGACTTTACATGAAAGCTGGAAATTCAACCCGTCAATGAATTGTGGTAAAATTGTTGTCTTTCTTTGAGGTTAAATTTCTGTGTGGGTATACCTGGAAGCCTACATTTCCTCATTTCCAGTCCACTTTGCTGCCTCTAAAAGTTTCTCATATTTCTATGACTTTCAAAGTCAATGCTAGAAAGTCAGAAGCTTCCGTTCCTTGCTCTATCACCTTCTCTGTCATCTTGTATCTTTTTATCTGCAGTGTGGAGTTCTGTTGGCTAGGAAACTGATGTTTCTGTGGCCATAAGTGATGATCTAGTAATTTGTCCATTTTCCTAAAGCAGGCGGGTGGGAACTATTTCTGTTGTAAATGGCGGCTGTAATAAATAATAGGACTTATTCAACTAAATCCTCTTTATATCCTGTGGAGCAAAGCAGAACTATCTTAATGACAGGGAATAAGGGGGTAATTTTGTTGGCAAAGTCTTGATTTTATTACCTTGTACTCTGCTTAGATTCCCTGAGCCACATCTAGCTCAAAAATGACCCTTTTGGTCCAGTGCTTGCAAAATCTCAGCATGCCATCTTGGCATGGGAGCTCCAAAGTGCAGGATAGGAATGACTGCTACTTAGAGACTGTACAGGAGCAAAAGGCCTAGCAGATTCTGTCATGAATGGTGACTCCTTTTTCACAGTGACAGAGATGTCTAGCAGGACTGCAGAGTGATCAGCAGCCTACCTCAGTTTTCCCCATGGGCTTCTTCAGAAGGCATCCATCTCTGTGTCCCTGCCCCAGAAGAGACTTCCACTCTGGTAGGGTCTTAAGGTAATATACATCAAAGCATGTATGTGTGCACATTTGCACATAAGCATGGCACGTACACACACACACGCACCCATCTCTGTGTCCCTGCCCCAGAAGAGACTTCCACTCTGGTAGGGTCTTAAGGTAATATACATCAAAGCATGTATGTGTGCACATTTGCACATAAGCATGGCATGTACACACACACGCACACGTATGCACACACTCAATGTGCACGCACGCACACACCCCTTCCTGACAGTTTTGAAAGCACTGAAGACCTGAGGATAGTTCCTAGTTACTTGATGGATGGTTTTGCCTGTTAGTTCCCTTGCTTGATTTCACTAGCTTCCAGGATAGAATGGACATAATTTATTGATAAATTATATATATCCAATCTGTGCTAGGCTTTTTACATTCTTTATCTCATTAAATGAATCTATGAAGTAGATAATAATATCCCCATCATCAAAGTAAAAATATTGAGACTCATAGAGCTTTAGCAACCTGTTCAATTCCATGAAAGGATCTGAGATTCAGACTTTCTGGGCTTTCTGTTTAGCAGCATTTGCCTCTCATGATAACATGTTTAGTGAATAAAGCAGGATTTAGGATTGTGATACTAAGATAAAATACTAGGGAAAAAATGCCAAAGTGTTTTCAAGGAGTAGCAAGGTTTTATTTTCTGAGATGAGCATGTATATTTTGTATTCAGAAAGGCACATAAAGCACTCAACTATATTTACACTGAATGAGCCAATAATATTCATGGTAACTTTAGCAGGTAGATTTTGGTGTCCTTTTTACTAAGGGGGTTGAGTTCAGGAAGCATATTTGATTCAGGTAACAGCACTAGGAACATGTGTAAATCAGGAGGAACAAAGTCCTTATCTTATTAACTACTTCAAAGAATTTCTCACCGGCCTTACCTTGTTTCAGAGACCTGAGTCTCCAGGCAATAAACTCTGACCTAGTCAGAGTTTGATTATTCAGCTTAATTTTTGTTCTAGTTTTATTTGAAGTTTAAAAATTACCTACTTATATTTTTGTCATCTTTTTATTTTGATAAACAGTTGGGCTTCTGGACTTTGGGTGGTATTTCTGATCCCAAAAATGTTGTTGGAGAAGTTTTTTTCTCTGTTTACCTTTAGTTTGCTGTTGGTAAGTTTCAATATGGTTTTGAGGTATATTTAAAAATTCTAATTAAAATATTATATTGTCTCTATGATAATGATAGTGAGTATTAAATGTGAGGTATAGCTGACTACATGATATAGAGAATTACGCAAATGTTTAATCTGATTCTAGACTTTTATATAAGCTGCTGGTGGGTGTCTGGAATAAAACAGAGCTCTGCTCTGGTAAAAGGCTCACTGGTTTCTTCCAACTCCTTTCTAGCACTAGTTTGTGATGTGTCTAGATTAACCACCCTGTTTCTAAGACATCGTCGGACAGCTGTTTGGTTAGCACATATAGATTTTTCAGTTTGTATTACTTGATAAGAGCAACTGCAATTAGAAGTCACTGATTAGGAACCATTGAGGAGAGATAGGCATAATTTCTTTTTGACAACTCAATCTTTCTAGATTGACAGGATTATTTCCTCTCTTTTGATATGTGAATAACTGCAGGAGGGAATATATAAAGCTTTATTGGCTAACATCTTAGTTACTAGGGATTAATTGACATCCAGCTGAGAACCAGGGTGTCATGAACTCAGACACTGGAAAAAAAAAAAAAAAGGAGAATCAGTTAGAGAAGTAGGGGTAATTAGAGGAAAAGAATAGCTATGCAGAAGGTACAGCTTCAATGTTGTCCCATTATGGGTGTTTTTTGTTTGTTTTGTTTTTGAGACAGAGTCTCACTCTGTCACCCAGGCTGGAGTACGATCTCAGCTCACTGCAACCTCTGCCTGCTGGGTTCAAGCAGTTCTCCTGCTTCAGCCTCCGGAGTAGCTGGGACTCCAGGGATATGTCACCTCGCCTGGCTAATTTTTGTATTTTCAGTAGAGATGGGGTTTCACCATTTTGACCAGAATGGTCTTGAACTCCTGACCTCAATTGATCTGCCTGCCTTGGCCTCCCAAAGTGCTAGGGCTATTATGGGTGTTTTGAAAGTGATGTGTCTGGATCTCCCTGGTGATATTGTGACTGTGACCTTGTTTTGCTGCTGCTGCCACTACACTAAGATAAACTTCTAGCTAGATAAAATCAGTACTCAGGTAATTAAAATGCCAGAAAGGCTCGTCAGATGGAAGGTAGACAGTGATGCCTGTATCTGTTCTCAAACCTGGAAGAACATCTGAATAAATAACATCCTTGAGTTCTACTGTTGTGTGACGTTGCTTTAGAAATACTCCACTTCAAAGTTGCAGGCTGAAGTGCATCAGAGTAGGGTGTTAAGGAAAAATTATTGGTACTTCACATGCAAAATAAATTTAATATTGATTGCCCTTTATTTCCTATGTCTTATTGGTGGGAAAATGATGGAGGTTGTCAGCAGAGACATAGTGGCAGCTGGGGTTTTGTTAAGGTAAGCATGAAAGATTCTAGATTTCCTGCAAAAAAATAAGGACTCCCAAAAGCGAATCCTAACCCTCATTTGCAATCTTTATAGCTCAGTCTCACACTTTAATCCAGAGCAAGCTATAGGTTCTATGGCACTAAATGTTAGAGAAAAACATTTAGAGATAAAACTCAACCTGAGAATTACATCAGTGTTGCTACTAAGCTTACCTTCTTGGCTCTCATTATTATGCAAAAGTAAGATACTGCAAGAAGTGTAGATACAAAAGATGTTATTAAATATTTGTATGCAGGTAGAGCGAAAAGTGAGGTGAGTTATAGTGAGCGTGAACAAAGCTTCTTTGATTTAATACATAAAACAATAGTTTATGTGAGATGATACACAAAAAGGAAGCAATTAAGGCTGTAACTAAAAGAGAGCAAACATAAATTTGATGCATAGCAATACACTTTAGTGCATGCAAATATTTAAAGGTTTTAATAACTACATTTTAAAATTTCCTCCTCTCTTATAAAACACCTACTAAACTCATACCTATTTATGTCTTTTCAGCTACAAGGGAGACTTGAGAGAGAGGAGATAACTGGTGGCTAAAAGGATAAACATGGAGAGATCATCTCTAATCATTTAAGATTTAATTTTGCTGGTTAATCCAGGTGGCATAGTTTGCTATTCATATGATACAAGCTCACTAACCATTTTTGAATATATTAATAAAGCAGTAAGGATTACTGGCCACATGAAGAAACTACTATTTTCTTCATTGAACTAAAACAAAGTATATTTTCTTAGGGAGAATTCATTTTGTGATTATATTTAACCTTTCTCCATTATCATTATTTGTGTATCCATCTTACTTTTATTTTTTCACTATTTGGAGGTGACAAAGGAGTGCTAGATACAACAATGTACCCATATCATATTTTTTAACGACCAAATATTTGGATATCTAATTATATACCAGTAGTATATTGGAACTTATGAACTTAGCGATGTTATTTTTATTTAGTGTGCCATTTTGGGGATAGATTGCATGGAAGACTGCTTTCTGGCTAGAAAGGTTTATTATAAAGTTTTTGTCTATGAGCTTCCACATTACACACTGCTTGAAATCCCACTGAGATCTTGCATTGGATGAGACCTTTAAATGTGTCTTACTCAGCTCTGAGGCCTTCTGTTTCATTCCCCCCTTTGGACTTAGTGTCATTAACCACACAGAGCCAACAGACTTATATTTCTTGAATAGTTCCAGGTTCTTGACAGTATGAAAAGCTACAGAGACTTTTGTATATACCAAAAATAAATCAACCATCACATTTAGAATATGTCTAATGGTTTATATTCCCTACAAGTAACTTCTCTGATTTGTGAAATGTATGATAAGGTCATTATCGTTACAGTGCTGATATTTATAACAAGAAGTTTATAGGAATATGACATATAATGTCCGCATACACATAAGGATCTGGAAATGGATATATCAGCTATGTGTGTGGTATGAAACTTATTTATTGTCATTAATCTCTTAAGTGTACTGACTAATCTAAGCAGTGATATTTACATAAGAGGATAATGAAGATTTATTGCAAAATAGGCTTTATTAATACCTCTTTTCTGAGGCTTACAAAGTTACTCAAGGATAAATTTTTAAAAAGATTTTCATTTAATTTACTGCATAACTTTACACTGAAATTATGATAATGAATATGCTGGTAAAGAATATGCACCAAAATAGAACATTATACTGAAAAACTGTTAATAAAAAAAACCTCATTTGTGCTTGGTCCTCTTATAAATATCAATCAATATTCCATTCTTCTGAGTATATTGGATGCAATGTAAATTTTAATTGCATCTTACCCAGCAGATACAATATTTTGTAAAATATTATTCTATTGTATCAGGCAATATTTTTAGTATATTATAAAACTAAGGTAAACAAAAGTAAAACTCATTCAGTAAATTGTAATTTGCCAACTAAGAAAATACATAAGTGAATGTAACATAATAGATCATTTTTAGTATCTCTTTTTATATCCCTAGTTACTAGATGATAGGAAGGAAGTTAGATTTCAAACATTTTAGAAAAGACAGAGGTATTACTACATACCATAAGACTGTGGGAGAAAAAAGCTTTCTCTGACATTTGAAGGCTTTCAGAACTTCAGTATTGATTATACAATAAAACATTTAAATAAAAAAGAAAATAAGAATGTGGTGAAACAATCCAGTGTGGATCCAAGAACATTTAAATTTTGGTTTAAGATAAGCAGGTAAAAATGATGAGAAAAAAGACAAATATATGTGAGTAATTCAAAACTCAGATGGTAGAATTTTGAAGGCCAAACTATAAAATAAAACAAGGCTTACCAAAAGCTAAGGGCAATGGAAAGGATTTTTAAGGTTATATTAAATGTGGATATGTAGTTTACAACCAATTATGCAATGAAACCAGAATTTCTTACTTCAACTTTTGTTTTTGTATTTGATGTCAAAGAGGAAGATATTTAGGGGAAAATTTATGCAGATTTAGATCAAGATAGAATAAGATAGAGCCATGAGTCATTACCTTTTTTTGGATGATATGAAATTAAACATTTAATAGATATTTTAAGTAAAATACAATAGAATATTTTCAAAGGACTCAGTTGCTCTCAGTTTTGATTGGAGATGAAGATAAGAAAGCTACATTCTGAAGTTAATTGGAGAATAGACCAGTGGTTGAGAAAAATAACTCTAAAACCAACATCAAGGATTTAAAAGTCTCAAGAGCCAAAGGTGGTGGGGGCAGAGGTGAGATTTTGTAAGGAGGGCTTTGAGAGAAAGCTGTGGGAACTTTCAGGAGGGAAAGAGGAGGGGACCTGGCCCTCACCTCAAAAATAGTAAAAGGGACTACTGCAAAGAGACCACTCTAGATGTTCTCTTCAGTGGGAAGATACATTATACTGGTATCAGGCATGTTCCCAAGAAATCAAGACAACAAAATGACCATAATATACCTTATCTTCCAACTATGAAGAAGTAGCTTGTATCAGGCTAACCCATCTACTAAGAATAACTAAATAAAATACCCCCCAAAATATTGGGTGTATTGGAAATATTTCTAGTCAGAAACTTTTATTAATATATCTTTGTTTCTTGCAAACTTTTCTGATTTACAGTCTATTTTGTCTGATTTTGTATAGCCACCTCTGCTCTCTTTTGGTCATTTTTATGGAATATAAAAATAACAAAATAAAAAATATACATATTTTCTTTTTCAATCTATTTGTCTTTGGATCTCAAGTGAGTTTCTTACTGACCACATATAAGCTAAATTTTTTAAAAATTCATTTTACCAATTTTTGTCTTTTGATTGGAGAGTTTAATGCATTTACATTGAAGGTAATTACTAATAAAGAGGGACCTACTTCTGTCATTTTGCTGTTTTGTGATGTCTTAGCTTTCTTTGCCCTCATTTTTCTGCATTACTGTCTTTTTTTACATCTAGTTGATTTTTTAATGAAATATTTACATTTCTTTTTCATTTACTTTTGTATATATTTTATAGTTATTTTCTTTGTGGTTACCATGGGAATTATATTTAATATCTAAAGTTATAATGTTCTAATTTATACCAGCTTAACTTCAACAACATACAAAAACTCTGGTTTACAGCTCCATTCCCACTCCTTCTGATTTTACAACATTATATATTTAAACATTGTGTTTCCCCCCAAAATAAATCAATAATCTTTTAAAATATATTACTATCTTAAATTACATTTTAAAATGTGGTGTTACAAACCTTTGTTACAACAATACTAGCTTTTATCATTGCCTATGTATTTACTTTTTTGAGACATTTATTTCTTCATGTGGCTTTGAGTTATTGTCTAGTATTACTTTCTTTCACTTTGTTGGACTCTCAAGAATATTTTTCAAGTGCAGGTCTAGTGGTAATAATGTCTCCCAGCTTGTGTCTCAGAATGTTTTTATTTCACCTTCACTTTTAAGGAAGAGCTTTGCTGAATTTAGGATGCATGGATGTTCTTTTCTTCTTCTTCTTTTAGTGCTTTGAATATATCAGCCCGCTGCCTTCTAGTATCCAAAGTTTCTGATAATAAATCTGCTGATAATTTAATTGAGGACCGCTTGACCAAAGTCACTTTTCCCTTGCTGCCGTCAAGGCCCCCTCTTTGTCTTTTTTCAAACTTTGATTATGATTTGTTTTAACGTGATTCTCTTTGAGTTCATCTTACATAGAATTTGTTGATCTTGGATGCTTTTTTTTTTTGTCTTTCATCAAATATGGGAAGTTTTCAAACATTATTTTTCCAAATATGCCCTTTTTTCCTCTATTTCTTCTTCTCCCAGGACTCCCCCAATGCGTATCTTGATTTGTTGCACACGTCCCTTAGACTCTGATAATGTTTTTTCAGTATTTTTTTATTTCTGTCACTCAGACATGATAATTTCCATTGTCCTGTCTTCATTGATTCTATTTTTCTCCCTGCTTAATCTTCCTTTGAATGCCTCTAGTTATTATACTTTCAGTTACTGTACTTTTCAGTTCCACAATTTCTTTTTGGTTTCTTTTTAGAGTTTCTAACTCTTTGATATTCTGCTTTGTTCACATATTATTTTCTTGACTTTCTCTACATCTTCCTTCAGTTCTTTTAGCATCTATAAGACAATTGTTTTACAATCTTTTTCTAGAATATCTACCATCAGAAGTTTTAAAGGAATAGTTTCTTTTGATTTATTTTTATTTCCTTTGAATGGCTATATTTTCCTGTTTCTTTGTGTGTCTTGTGATTTTGTTGTTATTGTTGAAAACTGGACATTTAAATCTAATAATGTGGCATCCCTGGAAATTTGATTTCCCATGTCTGTAGCGTTTTTGTTTTTGTTATTGTGTTTATTTAGTTTTTTTTCAATTGTAGGTTGTCTCTGTGCCAAGCATCAGTCTGAGATGTAAACTTAAGTTCTCAGCTCTTCTGAGCCAACAGCATGTGCAGTCACCTTCTAATATGCAGTTGTTTTTGAATGTCCTGGTCTTTAAAGTCTGGCTCCCAAAAGGAGAGAAAGAGATAACTGAAAGTGGGAGTAAAAAGGTGTGCCAGCCCTTTAAGCGCCCAGAAAGTCACTTCAGCCAGAGTGGGAGTGAAACAATGGGTGGAGGCGCAACAACGATTTTCCTCCCTCTTTGTCTGTATTTCTGTGATCAAAAGCAGTAATCAGAGATGAGAGCACAGATACTCAAAATTTGGAGAACAGGGTGCTTTTAGCCAACTTTGGCTCCTGCACACTGAGTGCAAACTGCTCTTAGATTAAATACACCGCTGTGTGTCACAAATATGTTCTGTATATTTAATATTTCTCATTAGAATATTAAAGAATCTAAGCAATATTACATGGAGGAAAATGGACTCTGTTGATAAATCAGTGTTTCCTGGATGTGTGACACTATAAAGTAAGAGTCTAGAAACAAGATATGAACAGAAAAATCTGTGTGCTCTAGATTTTGGAGTTCATGGTAAAACTACCTATGCCAGAAATAGATGCCAGAACACAACCAAGATCATGTGCAGAAATACCTATTTCAACAGAAGTCAGTGGAAGTATATTTCTGCCATTGTAACATGAAACATGTGCATTCCCACCCCTCACCTCTGCCGGCACTTTTATGTCACCCAGGGAGAGAAGGGGAAGGTGAGTAGAAAACCTTTACCTTATCATGTATTTATAGCCAAAGTGACTAGGTTTTCAACTAAAATTGACTGAGTTGACTTGACTTTGCAAGGTTAAATTTCCCTTTCAAACATAAATAATTAAACCAGATCAATGGTCATTTTAGCTATAGAAATAAAGGCAATTACATATTTGCATACTTGAGATTATACTTAAAAATTTATATCTGACACACTCTACTGCACTATTCCTATTAAACGTCACTTAAAGAATACAGATAAGAAGGAATGCCAAGTGAAAAGGACAATTCAAATAATATTATAAAAAATGGAGATTTTTCTCTCATGTCTTAAAAAAAGATTAATATATTGTGATAAAATATTAAACATAAAAGATGCACTCCTAGGGCACAGATGCATGTGTGTGTGCCTGAACACACACACACACCACTCAGTTTAAATGTATTCATAAGAAGTTGACTTTTAAACTTCCATTGCTATCCCAGGCTGATTATCATAATGCACTAATTTTAAATGACTAAAATTATATATAACAGTTTATAACTCTCATTAGTTAAATTTACAACTTGAACAGATACTGAATCAAATTTTTCTTCTAAGCAATCTGTGAAGTTGGGACGTGGTTAATAAAAGTGACACATACCCAATTCACAAAAGCAGCAACTACAGATTTCTTTACTTCTTCCAAGTGGACCTCCCAACTGGGATTCTATCGGAGCTCTGAGATAATTCCCATGCAGGGATTCTGTGGGCCTGTCTGACATGCACTTAAAAAATAAAACTGATGATGCTCAAATCTTCCTGCTGGATGATAACAGCAACATTCTGCAAAGTTCTCCACAGGCCTATGGCAGTCAGCAGAAGCATTTTGCTTTATGAGCTATCAATAGTGTGTTACCCTCTGAAGTCAAATCTCTGGAAGACAGAATCACACCTATTTCTCTTATACAAACTTTACTGCAAGTAACAACACTAAAACTTATTCATACATGTCCAATGTTCACATTATTAATATGAGTTTAGGAACCCTGGAGGAAGGAGTTTCATCATTTATCTTGGATGTGTTTTCTATTACTTTGCAAGTATTTTAAGGTTGCTTGCTGGTAATTCCTTTCTGGGAATCATTTCATAGTTCTCGAATGTTAAATGATACATATTCTAGATAAATTAAAGTTTGAAAAATGTTTCTTGCATATAACTTTTTCTTTATTAATGCCAAGTTCTTCTAAGCCAACTACCCTAAAATATGGACGACTTTATGTATCAAGTGACTAATGTGATCATCAGCATAAATAATGGAGTCTCCGTATGTTCTGAACCCCGAGGGAGCTGTACAGATTGATGCTGTGAAGTGCTATTTGGCTATTTTCTGTTTTCATACTCTGTAAAGAGCCTATATTGAATAATCAGAAAATAAATAAATAATATAAAATTTCAAGTTTTTCTAATTTCAAATAAAGCCCCCAATGATGGGTCATTTGTCATACTACACAACCACATACAACATCACACCAATAAATAATTTTTTTTAAAAAAGGAAAGTTTTAAACCAATTTGAAAGAACATATAAGCTCCAATTAAGAGACTTGACAAAAAAAAACTCCTGTCATTGGAAAACTTCAATACTTGACAGCCTTCTCTTCTGCTTGCAGAAGCCCACAGAAATCTTTCTAACCTCACTCATCAAACATTGAAACAAATTTTGAGGAGACTTTAAGATGTACCCGATTTGGAGGTAAGGGTGTCTTCAGAAGATGCAAAACCTTTGTATCATCAAATATTTTATCTTTCAGGATTTTGGATAAGTGAAAATTAAGAAACCTGGATAATTAAAAGTGTAAATCTGTAACATGGTGTGGTAATGCATCATATACTGCTGTGCATATTTCAGCTAATTGTCACACTAACTTTATAGCATTCAAAGATAATTCTAATAGGTTTGGTATACTTAGCTCATCGCCACTTAAGCTTATTTTAATAAGGTTAACATAAAAGTTCAATGAGTCCTATTGAGTCCTTACTGAGGACTTGAAAGAAAGTTGTTAGTGTACGTGAGCGTCCACCCAAATACACATATATATGCACACGTAAAGAAGGGGTATTTCCTCGTCACATAAAGCCAAGACATGCACTTAGAGGATTTGCCTGTTTCCCCTGAAATTTTTTTGATGTATAGGGTGATACCTAATATTTGTTGTGATCTAAAGGTAAAAGGCTGTGGATTGTTTACCAGCTTGGGGTGGGGCCTCGGTGTAGAAGGTCAGCAAGAAGAGACGGAGCTGCATTGGTAGCAAGCTGACCTTCCACTGACATTAGAGCAAAGTGTGCAGTTATAGTGAGCAAGATTTCCACCTCGTATAAAGGGGCCATGATAGTTTTCATTGGTAGACATACATTTTTATACATTCTTCTACAATAAAAAAATGGAATCTTTTTCCCTTTCCCTTGAATTTGAGTGGTTCATCATCCCTTTTATTCAAACAGTTTGGCAGAAGTGAAGTTATGTGACTTTCCAGGCTAGGTAATACATGTACAGCTTCCAGCTTCCTTCTAGAACACTGTTTTTTGTTTGTTTGTTTTCTAATGAGCCCTGAACTTCAAACAATTGCTCAGTTGTCAAGGCACATGGAGCACCCACATGGAAGCATGTTTTTCAAGAGCCACAGCTGAGCACTCAACAAACAGCCAGTCATGTGAGTGAGCCATCGGGACATCCAGCCCAGATGAGCCTTCCGATGATTGCAGCACCAACCAGCATATGACCACAATTGCAGAAGAAATCCAAGTGAAAACTGCCCAGATGAGCCCTTCCCAAATTCTTGAGCCATAAAGCAGTGAGCAAAATAAAATGGTTGTTTTAGACATTGCAGTTTTGAAGTTATTATGTGGCAATAATAATTGGAACAGCCAGCCACTAATTGTCTGAAAACTCAAGAGGGAAGTTTTATAATGGATGATAGTTTGGACTTTTAATATTATACTAGACTGGTATTTATATTTTTTCAAGAAATAAAGACCATTCACTCATATGTGAAAACTAAAAAGTGTTGATCTCATAGAAGTAAAAAGTAGGACAGAAGATACCAGAGGCTGGGAATGGTAGGGTAAAGAGAAGGGTAGTAAGAACATTGTGAAATGACACTAAATTAAAGCTAGATAGGAGAAATAAGTTCTAGTATTCTATACCACTGTAGGATCACTATAGTTAACAAAAATATGTTATATAGTTTCAAATAGCTAGGAGGAAGATATTGAATGTTCTCAACACAAAGAAATGATAAATGTTTGAGATGGATACGCTAATTATTCTCACCTGATCTATGCATTGTATGTACCAAAACATCACTATGTACCCATGAATATGCACAACTATTATTTGCTAATTAAAAAATAAAATAAAAAAGAGACCATTAATACATTATTTGAGGATGTCAAAAATCAATGAAATTGTCTTAGATTTTACAATGGGAGAAGAGGTATAAGCCCATGGAGCTGATTAAGAAGAGCAGTTATAAAGCCCATTAAAAATGATTATTTTACTTCTTTCCAAGGTCATTTTGAGCCCAGTTTATTTAATAAATCAGGTTCCCATCTCAATAGACACCACCAGCTCCATCATCACCATTACCATTGTGAGAAATTGACATGGCCTGAAAAAAATTGTCAAAGGCTTCTGTTAAGACATATTTATTTTGGCAGACATATAGGAGAAATCTTTATTTGCCCTTCGTAACTCATTTTAGTGATTAGTTAATTATTGTCAGGTCAATCACAGATGATTCAATAAAAGACAAATCCTTTTGAAGGGGTGTCATATTACAGGCAGAAAGACTAGACTTGGTCTCAGAAAATAGCAGAGGAAGAAATACAAATAATTGAAAGGAAAGAAAAAACATAAAAGACAATCATTCTGCATTTTTCTAATGCCATGTATATACTTAAGTTATATTTTACTTTGTCTTCTGTTTTATTGGGAGGTGTGTGTGTGTCTCATCGTTCTTCCTTAACTACAAATGCAGTTGAGGTTATCATTATGGGGTGTGTGTGTGTGTCTCATCATTCTTCCTAAACTACAAATGCAGTTGAGGTTATCATTATGAGTTACCCATTGTACTGGAATCTTCTTAGCCATAATTCATTTCTAATATTCTCTTAAAACATTAGAAAAACTCTAAAACTACTTCCGCATTCTCTCTAAATTAAAAATATTTTTTGCTCTAATATTCTCCATCTGTGATGCAGTGTAGTAGTCCAAATTCCAACATCACCCACTATGACTCATATCTTTTTATAATCCCCTCCATCTTGAGTGGGAGGGACTTGTAAATATATTGAGATATAATTCCTATGATTAGGTTTCTGAATTATGATTATGATTAGATTACCCAATCAGTTGAGTCCTTAAAGGGACAAACTATGAGAAAAATTCCATGTGAGGAGAATTTATGTTTCTGCTTTGAAGACAGAGATTGGAGGAATGTAGCAAAAATGCAAGCCCTCTCTAAGACCTAAGAGCAATCCTCTATCAACAGCAAGCAAGGAATTGTACACCTCAATTTCTCGGTCATAAGAAAATGGATCTTCCAATAATCTCGTATTAGTCCATTTTCATGCTGCTGATAAAGACATACCTGAGACTGGGAAGAAAAAGGTTTAATTGGACTTACAGTTCCACATGCCTGGGGAGGCCTCAGAATCATGGCAGGAGGCAAATGGCAAATTTCTGCAGCCAGCTTGAATTTCTCCTCAAAAAAATGGGCTTTCTTTTCTACTGCATGATCAGGCTGCAAATTTTCTGAACTTTTATGTTGTTTCCCATTTAAAATGGAATACTTTTAACAGCACCCAAGTCACCTTTTGAATGCTTTGCTGCTTAGAAATTTATTCCACCAGATACCCTAAATCATCTCCTCTCAAGTTCAAAGTTCCACAAAGCTCTATGGCAGGGGCAAAATGCCGCCAGTCCCTTTGCTAAAACATAACAAGAGTCACCTTTGCCGCAGTTCCCAACAAGTTTCTCATGTCCACCTGAGACCACCTCAGCCTGGACCTTATTGTTCATATCACTGTCAGCATTTTTGTCAAAGCCATTGAACAAGTCTCTAGGCGGTTCAAACTTTCCCATATTTTCCTGTCTTCTTCTGAGCCCTCCAAACGGTTCCAGCCTCTGCCCGTTACCCAGTTCCAACGTCATTTTACATTTTTGGGTACCTTTTCAGCAACGCCCCACTCTACTGCTACCAATTTACTGTATTAGTTTGTTTTCATGCTGGTGATAAAGACATACCTGAAACTGAGAACAGAAAGAGGTTTAATTGGACTTACAGTTCCACATAGCTAGCAAGGCCTCTGAATCATGGTGGGAGGTGAAAGACATTTCTTACATTGTGGCAGCACGAGAAAATGAGGAGGAAGCAAAAGCAGAAACCCCTGATAAACCCATCAGGTCTTGTAAGACTTATTCACTCTCATCAGAATAGCACGGGAAAAACCAGCCCTTATGATTCAGTTACCTCCCCGGGGGCCTGGGCCCCTCCCGCAACACGGGAAAATTCTGGGAGATACAATTCAAGTTGAGATTTGGGTGGGGACACAGCCAAACCATATCAAACCTCCATGAGTTTTGAAGTCGATTCTTTCCCAGAACCTCTAGGAAAAATGAATACAAATGTGCTGATAACCTAATTTCAGCCTGTGAGGCCCTAAGCAGTTGAATTAGCTAACTCATGCTCAGACTTGTGACCTACAGAACTGTGAACTAATAAATGGGTGCTGCTTTAAACTACTATTCGAGGAAATTCATTGGCAGCAATAGAAAAATAATGCAGGCAATTGATTATAATGTTACTGTATTTAATGAAGTTCCAGAAACATAAAGTTAATTGTCTTAACTTTTTTAGCATTAGACATCATTTTATTACTAGTGTTAATGAACTAAAAGCTGAATACATATTGGTAAAATGTTTAGCATATATATTGGGAAATTATTAGCACTTAATATATTTATCATATCTGTAAACACTTTTCTACTCTAAGAATTATACTGTATTTCTTTAGTGTCCTCCTTTACAAAACTCAGTATGTAAGCAAATAGACTTCTTCAAAGGATTCAAATTATAACTCTGGCCAATGTATCCAAAATATGCTGGCCACTCCTTCGGGTAGAGCTTTTATTTCAGCTCACACTTCAGTGGTGTGTGAGTCTCACCCCTTCCTGGCTACTGTAATTTTCTCCCAAATGTTGTTTGCTTTCTTTAGAATCATGCATGATGTGTACACCTCTCTTTGTGTTCCCTTTGGTTATCTAAAAGCATTTTGACTCTATAGTCCTCTTAAATGCTGCAAATGCTACCATCCCTTCCCTGGGCTTCCATATGTCTATCAACCACGATGAAAGGCAGCTAGAGAGCTTAGCATGTTCCTCCTCGTGCCAGTCCCTGTCACTGCGGATCAACCAGGATGCACAGTGCTCATATGCTCCAGGTGCCCCTTGCCCTCAGCCAGCCTCCATGCTGCTACTGGCTGAATAGGGCATAGTCCAGGCTCATCGATGGCCCCACTAAAAAATGACTCAATAAGGGTCTCAGGGAACTCCTTTTCCTCTTAAGATCATACTCCTCTCTTCCCTCTCTCATTGAGCTCCTCTCTTTCTTCTCTTGATTTACCTTGAGTTTTCTAGAAAACAGTCTGAAGCAGAAGCTGGCATGCTGACTTTTTATTGAAGAGTGAAATTCCAGAGAATACAGACTGAGGGGCCAAGGGAAACATTGTGGGAAAGGAGGGAGGGCATGAGGATATTTGCCATGTTAGCCACAGCTTCAAAACACGTGCAACTCATTGTTCAGACTCATGGAACATCTACAGCAAGGCTTAAGAAACTGCTACCTTTCATAGTAGTTGGAACGTTCTGACTCTGGGAAGGGAAGGTAATAAACATAGTATTCATCAAGCACAATGAAAATAATAATGACACAAGCCATTTCTAGAAGTCTTCTGAGTAGGAAGTGAAAGAAATGACTGAGGCTTAGGGAAGAGGACTTCAGCATGGCAGAGATGATCTGTGGTATCACACACTGACTCTGGAACATCTCAATGCTCATAGCCTCACATGTGAACATCAGTTAAAGACCATCGGGACCAACTGTGCCTTAGCTCCTAGTTTACACATTAAACACAGGAAATAAAAGACATTCAGTGGTCACTTGCTGGATTCTCACTTTCATGTTTCTGTTATATTTTTTAATTCAAATCAAACAACCATTTGTCTTCAAAGTTTTCCATAGTGACCTGCGAAATGTATGACCTGTTGTCTAATTCTCAAATGTCCTCAATTTCTTCTCTGAATGAACCTTAACCTAACCCTCCCAACTTATCCAAAAATTAACTTGAAATTCACCACAGAAGTAAATAAATTTAAAAGATACTACTACAACATTAAAAAAAAACAGGAAAAAATGATTTTGGGATAGACAAAACAGTTTTAGATTAAAAAAGTGAAAATAAGAAATTTGACTTGATAAAATTATCAGTTTTATTCTTTAGAAAACACTGTTATGCGAATGGACAACAAGCCAAAAGCTGGAAGAAAATAATTGTACCTTACATATGTCACTAAGGACTTGTATCCAGAATAAAGAACCCTAAAAAGTCAATAAACTTTCTTTTATGGAAGGGACATAGAATACACCTTCTTTTGGTAAGTTTTTCCTTTTATTTTCAAATATTTTCTCATTAGTAAATTAAGGGTATACATTCTCAGACCAAATATTAGATAGATGGAGTCGTGTCTTTTGCAGGGCATCAGTCTAGTGTCATACATGAGCATCTGTTCCTTGTTAGTTATGTTAATTTTGATCACCTACTCAATGTTATCAGATTTATTCACTCAATAATTATTCTTTCCCTTGCAACTAATAAGCAACCTGTGAGGAGATACTTAAAGATCATGTAAATATCCTTCTCATTATCAAAATTTTCCTAGACAGCAACCATTGATAATTCATCTGATGTAATCTTTATCCTGATGATTATAAAATAATGATGTTCCTCTGCATTTATCAGCCAGTGCTTACATTCTACTGTAAGCAAGAACCTTCCATTCTTTTCTATTTATGTACACACTTATTCATCTTATTATTCATATGGGGATGAATTCCTATTTTTCATTGGTTTAAAATTTATTACTGTACTTTATGATTTATTTTGGCATACAAACTGTCCTAGATTTGGCCAGTTGGAGGCCATTTAAGCTGGCTCCTATGTTTTTGAGTTATTCCTTGATCTTTTGAAAAAAAATTTTTAGCATTTGCTTTTGTTCTAGCATAGCAAGTTGTTCCAGGCTCATCTTGCACCTGCTTTGTGCCAGCTATAAAGTAAGCCATTTCTCTGAGGAGTCCTCATTTGTTTTAGTGGGGAATACAATTAGAACCCAAGACCTCAGCACCAGGTATGCTCACTGCCAGCAGGCGTCTTTACTTCTTGGCCATCTCAGAGGGATGACTAGGAAATATATGCATACATGTATATATAACATATACATACACACATACACTAAATATATGCATACATATATATCTACAAGTGGACATAAATACGCATTATGCACATAAAATATATATTTTAGCAAATATGAGTTCATACCAATGCTTTAATTTCTATCCACAGGGATAGCTTTCCCCATTCTGTATTTGAATGTCCCTTCCTCCATAATGAAAATCCTGGTTGTCAACAAAATCAACATATTCACTCATTTGTTCAATCCAATAATAGATGCAAAATAGTTAATAGTTATTTTTCCTATATCACTGCAATAAACAAGAATACCAAAAAGAGCTCAAGATTCATTAGCAATTCTTCTCCTCATCACACCCTTCCCCGCCCAAGATTGAATTCATATAGTCAAATATTATGAAATTATGAAATCATTTTGATTGGTTCATTTATCTGTTTTTCTGTCTTCCTTTCTTCCTTCTTATCCTCCCTTCCTTCCTCCCCTCTTTCTTTTCCTTCTTTCCTTCCTTCCTCCCCTTTCTTTTCCTTCTTTCCTTCCTTCCTCTTCCTTTCTTCTCATAGCATAAGTTTTGTTTTTATTTTTGGTAAAATACATATATATCACATTAACCATTTTTATGTGTACAGTTCAGTAGTGTTAAGTACATTCACAATGCTGTACAATAACCATCCATCTCCAGAATTTTTCATCTTCCCAAACTGAAATTCCATGCCCATTATACACTAACTCCCCAGTTCTCTGTCTCACCCAGCTCTGGGAAATCACCATTCTACTTTCTGTCTCTATAATTTTCACTTTTCTAGATATAAATACTGGATGATTCTACCTATCTTCCTCTCATGCCTTCTTTCTCCCTTCAGCTTAGTTATAGTTGTCACTTGAAATACAACTAGGATTAATATTTGTCAGTTTTGTTTTCTCCCTTTCCTTATTAATTTTATTTTTTAATTTTCAAGATGATTGAAATTTTGACACTTTCAGATTCAAAGATGTAAAAAAGACACACTCAGAGACGTCTCATTCCGCCCCATATTCCTTCAACACATCACCTAACTTTTTCATTTTTTGTTTTATCCTTCCTGGGATTCCCTTTGAAATAACCAGATTATGTTTTTCCTTTGCTTTCTTCTCACACACATAAAAAACAACATATATATAAGCTTTTTTAAACTTTATTTTTACTTCATATCTCCTGGAAATCATATTTTATTTGTTTGCAGAGATCTTTATGCTGTTCTCTGCCTGTAGGTTGTTCCCTCATGTATATATTTTGTATCATACTTTATTCAATGCCATATGTTTGGATGCCTAAGTAGTTTCCAATATTTTGTAATTGGAAATAATTATGCAATGAAATAAACTCATGCATATATGTGTTTACATTGTTGCTGCTGGATCTTTAGGATAAATTCCTAACAGCAGAATTACTGTATGAAAAGATCACTGAATATGTAGTTTTGTTAGATACCACCAAATTTTCTCTAATATACATTGAATCATTTTACACCTCCACTAGTGATATAAGAGGGTGTTTATTTCCCGAGACTGTCAGGCTATATTATGGTGAGCCCAGACAGTGAGCAGACATTTGTACTGACCACCACTCTCTCCATCAATGCTAAGACACGGTACACTTTAGGCGTTCACTTTGTAAAAGATTATTTTTTTAACAGACTATGGGAAAATTTCACCTATGACAGTTTTCCTGTGATTTGGGAGGTGAGAGAAGAGGTGTATATTTTTCTTATTGTCTTAGGAGTTCGAGACCAGCCTGGCCAACATGGTGGAACCCTGTCTCTACTAAAAATACATAAAATTGGCTGGGTATAGTGGCGGATGCCTGCAGTCCCAGCTACTTGGTAAGCTGAGGCAGGAGAATCGCTTGGAGGCAGAGGTTGCAGTGAGCCAAGATTGCGCCACTGCGTTCCAGCCTGGGAGACAGAGTGAGACTCTGTCTCAAAATAAATGAATAAATACATAATAAATAATAAAATAAAATAATAATAATTACTCCTTCATAGCTTGGTCTCAGTTTTTAGAGCTGTGCATTTAAAGCATGGTAATACTAGGAAACATTGGCTCTGTGAGGTGATGTCATTTCATGAGGCAAAAAAAAAAAAATCTGCTCACTGAAGCCTGAACAATCTTAAAATTAGTTCTGTGTTGAAAATAAAGCACAACAACAGACACATATATAGAAGGCAAAAAACCACCTCTGAAGAATTTCCCTCTGATGAATAAGGTGATATTAGCTGATATTTATGGTAATAGCAGACTCCGATGAGGTATATCTGTCTTTCACAACCTTGTTATTTTATGACTTATTAAGTTTACTCAGCTCATTTCATTACCAAGGGAAAAAGGCAACCATTTACTGACATGGGTAGTCCTCACCATCATCAACATGTTTGCGCTGGTATATTGCCTATAGAAAACAGGCAGCTATTAGGCACTCACAAATGTTTGTTAAATAAATATATGACTAAATAAAAGGCATCTTATGATATAGGAAAAAATAATTTTAAATTGAGGTTACAATAGGGAAAGAAATAAGAGAAAGTATTTTCTGTTTTATTTATATCTTTTCAGCTGATTACATTAGGAAAAATAATGAAATTCTGTCATAATAACTATATCTATTTCACGGCCATACTGTGCATATTAATTTTATTTTTTAAGCAAAGCACAACAGTGATAATTTGTTCTTTGTGTTTATCCAAAACTGAGATTTTTGGAGGGTGACTTATTTAAAAAGGCTGGCCCCTGTCTATAATCTTTATAGTATATTGGATGATGAACATTTTCAAATTACGTGGTCTGCAATTCCTGGTTCCACTACATTTACACCTGCTTTCAGACTCACTGAACTGCATTTGATGAGGCTGCATTTGGCCCAAAATCTTTCTTTGGGTACATAATTGAAACTGTTCTACCAAATCTGTTTCACTGAAACAGACTATAGCCACGTCATTCTGTCAGCCACTGAAAAATACCTGATTCTGCCAGACACTTAGCACTTGTGTTAAAATGCTATTTAGTTTCTTTCCTAGGGTATGGGTGACATTGAATTCAACTATTCAGGGACAGTCTAGGATGACAGGTTCCAAGGTGAAAAATGGAATATTCCAAAGGGTACAATCTCTGAGCATTATGAGCAAGAATTCAGACATGAAGATGCCACCTAAAAAGGAATATTAAATAGCAGGTCTCTAATTTTGAAAACATTAATTTACAAAGCTTCAAGTGAAGACTTCCTCCTGCTCAATCAGTTATAGCTCTCAACTGTTTGGCCCCTATTCCTCCAGCAGAGACATTATAAAGCATCACAGGAATTAAAGATTTGCAGAAACACATACCAAATACAGTTGTCTCAACCATATTTGTTTTACTCACACACCCGGACAATGATTTATTTATTTTTTTTCTAGCAAGGCATATGGCAATAATGACCAGCTTCTCTATTTGTCTTAATTCTCTGCCAAAAGCAAATCTCCCTTTTGGCGTCTTTCAGGTTTACATGTTTACTCAAAATGGAAAAATTAAAAAATGGTGCCTATTCACTAGTGACTCCAGAGAGGACATGTTGAACTGCAGGACAGAACACTTTTTGTTTTTTTGAGGTTGATATCAAGGTGCACATAAAGAAAAGTGGATTACCATTTTAAAGGGAGTCTAAACTGAATAAGTAAAAATGGAAGTGGCATAATCTTTAGAATGTACCTACCAGTAATGCTAAAAAAGAAGTTGTAAGTAGCACCCCTGGTAAGAATGTGAGTCCAAAATGTATACTATTTTACTTGTTTTCATTTAGATGAAGGACACAGAGACACAGTATTATCTTTAACTGTGATAATTCTATGGACTCTGAAAAAGCCAAGAGAGAATGGTTTCTAAAAATGAAACAAGAGGAAAAATTATGTACCCATGGAAGGAAATCTAGACTAAAATCTCTTGGCCTTATCCTCTATGTGATCTTAAACTACTCACATAAATTGTGTTATAGGTTTGCTTTCTGAAGTGCAAATAGTAATGAATAATCTCTATGCCACAAACATTTTTAAAATGGTTAAGTGAGAATATATCTTGTCAATAAGAAACGGTTGACCCCGTGCAGTAGTTCATGCCAGTTATCGCAGCACTTTGGGAGACTGAGGTGGGCGGATCATGAGGTCAGCAGTTCAAGACCAGCCTGACCAATATGGTGAAACCCCATCTCTACTAATACAAAAAATACAAAAATTAGCCAGGCGTGCTGGCAAGTGTCTGTAGTCCCAGCTACTCAGGAGGCTGAAGCAGGAGAATTGCTTGAACCCGGGAGGCGGAGGTTGCAGTGAGTCAAGATTGTGCCACTGCACTCTAGCCTGGGTGACAGAGCAACACTCAGTCTCAAAAAAAAAAAATTGTTATAGAAATTGAAACTGTTACTGAAACAATGTACTCTCCCCAAGGAAGACTTATTTGTTCTGGGGATTGGGTTAATTATCCCATTCCATAACTTCCTACAGCTTACTATGCTTACCTTTAGCTCATACAAATAAATAATTATAACCTGATGTGAGAAGAGCTCTCTCAACTGGAAGACTATGACCTACTATGGGGGAAGCAGGGGAGGGAATGAATCTGATTTCTTTCTTTCCAGTGCCTAAAATAGTGCATACCACTTAATAAACACTCTATGAATTCAAAATGAAATTATTCTGTGACTAAGTACAACCAATTTGGAATAAAACATAAATACATTTATACAGCAAATACAACATCTAAAGTGTTGGGAAAAAAGTAAACACAGAAACACAAGGTCATTCCATCATTCTCCCACTCCAGTCAAAATTAGTTTCGTATGCCACATGGGTTATGACTCATGGACTATGGTTTGTCATTACAAGGGACGAAAGAAGGCCCTGATGTAATCTGAAACAGAGGTTGACTGAGTATTTGGAAAGAATAGGATCAGAAGGAAAATCAAACATTAATTTATGGCTAGCAAAAGTAAAGTTGAAGAGAAAATAAGGTAGTAGCACATAGACAAAATATAAAAACTTGGACTTCATTCAAGAGTAGAAAAACTATTTCTTTAATTTCATTTAAAATTCTTAATGAGTAGATGTTTTCAAAATATCCTAATAATTCCACAGATGGCATTTTGTTCTAGGATATGACACAGTTCCAAAATAATGGCCCAAGAATTCATAAAGAGATATTCCCCTTATATTGGACTTTGGTAACATTTGCTGACTTACAGTTCATAAGATTTCCCACTGATTAAACTTTGATTAATATAACTTCGTGTAGCAAATGTTAGCAAGAGAAAGGAGTGGGCTGGGTACCTTTTCAGTGTATTGAGTAGTCTCAAGGGTTCAGAACAGAAAGGCAAATGTCAATAAAGCAATGTTTCATCAAATACACTTTCCAGGAAACTGACAGAAGGATGCACCGATTTGGGTGTTATTCATGATTCAAACCCAATTTTTTTTTTAGGTTATTTTAAATAACTCATGGTGATACATTTACTTTCTCTTAGAATAGTATTTTTTGATCATTCCGTTTTTTCTCAACCAAAATGTACTCTTTTGCTTATTACTTATATTTTATTATTTCTGCAAACTATGAGCTTAAATACATTTGCATCTTTCAAATATATTCTTCTTATGCTCCTTATTATTTATTGAATTAAATACACAAGCACCTTTAGTCTTTCCTCCTGCATACATTTTACCATTCCTTATATCATTTTTCTTTGAGCTATTTCCAGGTGTTTGGTATGTCTGCTTCTAGGATCTGTCTCACCTTCTGGAATTAAGTGCTTAGAAGCTACTAGAAGACCACCACTTAGGACTGGTCACCTAACCAGAGTGACGAGAAGAAGAATTCAAATGACTGAGCTTTTTGAACAATAATACATTTTATCAATGGTAAGGAAAAACACCCTATATGTCACTAAATGGTAAATAATAGTTTTATCCACCCCATTGTAAACAATTTCTAAGACTCTTGAGAGTGGCATGAATTAGAGAATATAGCACTGAATTGGGACTCTTAAATCTTGAGTCTTAGAGACTGTGAAAAATATGACCTTAAGTACCTTAGAATATTTTTTACTTACTTATATGAAGAAGAAAATAGTATCAGCATTTTAATACCTGCCTTGCCTTCTGTATAGAGCTATTGAGAGTTCCAAGTAAGATACTGGTGATAAACATGCCTTGTAAACTATATAGTGCATTAAAATTATAAAGTAGGATTAGTCCTTCATGCTTTGCACATTGGCTTATAAAAATGGTAACACTGCTACTTTTTCATGTCATCATTTATAACTGAGTTTAACTCAGTGACCATGAATTCACATAAAACCATAAGATTCTGATGAGGAAGTATTTCATAGGTGACATCTCAAGCTATTACTAGGAAGAGGGTTGAGGAGGTTACAAACAGCCACATTAAAGTGGAAGAATGACTAAGCATTTCAAAAGAGGAGAAAGAGTGTGATTATTTTATTAGAAGGAAGGTGAGAGGTCAGAAATAGAAAAGCAGAAACAGGAAGCTCTGAAATAGGAAAGAAGGAATCACGGAGTCAATTAGGTACAGAAAGGCTGCTCCAGATGGCCAGAGGAAGCGTGGGAGCGGGGTCTTCTGGGACAAATACTCTGACGGTTGCAAAAGACTGTGACTGAGACTGAAGATTGTAGATCAAAAACCCTGGTTTTCTTTGTTGGGGGGAAAATAACACCCATAGATCCATTACTGTCTGGCTCATGTCACACAATAATTTTAACCTTTCCTTTTAAAATATGCTTACAAACACTGTTCTAATATTTTAAAAATCATACAGTTATGTTTTTAAAAAACTTTGTATAAATAACCACATCCATAAAATTATCCAGTAAAAAGGGGAAAAATACAAATTGTTCAAATTAGCACCAGATTAAAAGTCTTGGGCACACACAGCAAGAGAGTCTTTCAGATGAGTTGGTGTTGCAATCCAATATTCCTTCAAGAGAGGCCTTAGCAAGTTTAGTAGCTGGATCACAAAAATAATGTTAGGCTCAATATGTTGAAAACCTTGTAAGAAGGAAGTAAAAAAAAAAGCATGTGTGTGTGTGTGTGTGTGTGTATGGTATCCTGAGTTGACGGCATTATGATCATCCACCTAAGAGCCCAGCTTAAAAAATTCAGACATGCTGGGTGCAGTAGTTCATGCCTGTAATCCCAGCTACTTGGGAGACTGAGCCAGGAGGATTACTTGAGACCAAGAGTTCAAGACCAGCTTGAGCCATATAGTGAGACCCTGGATCAAAAAATATATATAGTGAACTCAGACACTAATAATAAATTTCTATGAATTCAATGTTCTCAATCTCTCAAATCCTAGCTTTCCCTTTCATCCCCGTAGCAGCAGTTAACACTTCTGTTTTCATTCTGTGGAGAAGGAAGTGGCCCAGCAGCCTCCTGTCTATCTTCCTTGCAAACAGGCTGTGCTCATCTCAGTTACTCTTCCAGATATTTTTCTTTTAACAGTAGTTCTCAAAATTTGGTATCTGTATCACTTCATGCTCTTAAAAATTATTGAGGACGCTAACTAATTTCATGTGGGTTACATCATATCAATATTTACTATATACAAATAGTCCTCACCCTTGGCATGTTACCTTATTAACTGAAACTCATGCATATCAGAGATTTTTACCCCAGATAACACAAAGCCAGGCAAAGTGAGCACACAATTCCCCAAATGTGTCTCCGGAACCCCCAGGGGCCACAGGCCACACTTAGAGAATCACTGCCTTAAAACAAGTCTGACATATCAGCCTGTTTTAAAGAGTTTCAACTTTTTTTCCAGTGCCAAGCAAATAAACTCTCAATTTGGTGAACTTTGACAATCTGAATGCCACCTGCCTTTAGATTCTTGGGTGCCACTCCTACCACGTATGTGCTGTTCTGCTCCTACCACTCCAAGATGCTCATCATGCAGCTCACTCCAAGCTTTTCATCACTTCTGTACAAGTGTTGCTTTCTGCGTGATATCTTTCTATCCCTGTCTGAAAAATTCCTCATTCTTCAAGATCTAATTCAAATGTTGCTACTGAGAGAAGCATTTTCTCTAATCCTTTTCCAGCTGACCAGGGTTAGACATTTTCTCATTTGGGCCTCTTGCGTACTTCAATTATTCATACATAAAAATATTGGGGGCAGCTATTTATGCCAGGCACAATTCTCAGGGATAGGAAAACATAAATGAGCAAGATGAAGAAGAACCGTAATCTAATTGATTAGAACTCATCTAATGGAGCTTAAGTATTAATGGGGTTCTAAAGAAAATATAATTAAAAGATAATTAAGTTATATGGTTTCAGATAGTGGTAACTTCTATTGAAAAATATAGGATAAAGGGATGGAGGGTCATAGCATAAGTAGTAAATATTAGTTAAGGTGTTCAGGGACAGATTCTTTGAGGAAGTAATATTTGAGCTAAGACTTAAAGGATTTAAATGAGTGAGTCAGGCCAAGAAAAGGAAAAAGGCAGTCTAGATAGAAGAAATGGTACAGGTATTAGTCAGGATCCTTTACAAACACAGAACTGATAGGGTGTGGATAGATGGATAGATGATAGATTAGACAGACAGAGAGTTAGATAGAAAGATAGACAGACAACAGATTTACTATAAGAAACTGACTCACTGATTATGGAGGCTGGCAAGTCCTAAGCTCTGAAGGGTGAATTGACAAGCTGGAGAGCTGCAGAGCTAATGGTGTAGCTCTAACCCAAGTCCATAGGCCTGAGAACCAGGAGCATCAACCATGTATCTCCAGTCCATAGGCTGGCAGTCTCAACACCTTGGAAGAACTAATGTTTCAGTTCTAGTCTGAAGGCAGGAAAAAAAGCCAGTGTCCCAGTTCAGAGGATGCCAGGCAGGAGGAATTCTCTTTTACTCAGGGGAGGCTCAGCCTTTTTTCACTATTCAGGACTTCAGCTGACTGAATGAAGGCCACTCACATTATGGAGAGCAATCTGCTTTACCCAGTCTCCCAACTTAAATGTTTACCTCATCCAGAAACACCTTGCAGATCCACACAGAGTGATATTTGGCCAAGTATCTGGACACACATGACCCAACCAAGTTAACACATAAAATTAATCATCACTGTAGATATAAAGGCTGCAAAGGGAAAATGAACTTGGGTTGCTGGAAGAATAAAGGGAACTCCAAACTACACAACTGCTCCTGACAGAGAAGGCAAATGCAGAGTGATGTCTACTCAGGCAAGGGTAGTAGTGGAGACATCAGTTTTCTAGAGGCTCTGAGACAGACCCAGAATGCCTGCAAGGATGGCAGTGTAAGCGCAGATGTGGCCAGGGCAGTGTATCCAATGGACCAGCTGGGTAGTTTAGGGCATCTGGGCAGCCTGCAATCCTGGTTCTCAGGTCCCACAGATGATTCCTTAAGTACTACATAATCTATAATTATTTTTCCCTGGAAGCATCTAAATGTTTCATTGTTTGCTGCTATGAACCCTGACCCATATGAGTTCTCACTATATAGATGAAATTTAAAACTTTGCTATTATGAGATAATCTAGGGAGTAATGTAGGATGGGGGAGTGGAGGTGAACTCTTTTTGCTGCCTCAATCTACTGCATCCCCGGGGCTGATTAGATCAGCTAATAAACTCCTTACTTCAGTTGTTCTAGTTTGAGACAATTATACCGTTTGGTTAAACACATTTTTCCCAAATGGTATTTTACCTTCATATTCTCTGCTCACCACTTTTGTCCATTTATCTAAGCTCCCCCCACCTCATTCAGGTCCTGACAGGAAGCAGAACTCACCTCAGATGGTATGGACTGTTTTAAGGAAACAAATCTGGGAGGTTGAGGCACTAAGAAACTCAAAAAAGCAAAAAACCTTTTCTAATCTCATTGTTAAGGGGGCAAGGAAAAGACACAGGGTATAGGAGTCCAGTACAAGCCGGACCCTTGATGCCCACCAGAAATTCTGAACTAAAGCAGGGAAGGGCAGCATCCTGTTGGACAGAGCAGGGTTAAGGCATGTGAAGAGTGGATCTAGGGAGGCAAAATAGGAAACAAATAGTATATACCCTTGTATAAGTCAGTTTGGCTGTCATAACGAAATAACATACACAAGGTAGCTTAAACAACAGAAATTTATTTTCTCAGAGTCTGGAAACTAGAAGCGCAGGATCAAGGTGTCAACAGGGCCAGCAGAAGGTAGCCATCTCCTAAACCTTTTTTAGGCCTATCTCCTTGGCTTGCTTTCTCTCTGTCCTCATCAGGACTTTCCTCTGTGCATAGGCACCCCGGTGTCTCTGTGTGCCCAAAGTTCCTCTTAGAAGGACACCAGTCAGACTGGATTAGAGTCCATGTAACTTAGAGTCCCTAGTTTAACTTAACCACCCCTTTAAAGGTACTGTCTTACATACAAACACATTTGAAGATAGTGAAGGTTAAGACCTCAACATAAGAATTTGTTCTTAAGACAGATCTAGTTAAGATAGCGAAGGTTAAGACCTCCACAGAAGAACTTGTGAGGGGGCAAAATTCAACCCATAACAATGCTCAATGTTAGTTATGTACATTTCTTATTTATCACTTTCCTTTAAGAATAACTGTCATCTCTACTTTTGCGACTTCTTTCTCTGTCCCCACCGTCATTCCCCCTTCATTTCCTACCTGGACTATCTGAATGGATTTTTTTTTATTTTCCCTAAATAATGGCTAATTTATTGATACTTAGAGTTTGAAAGACACTGTTGTAAATATCTTTGTGTTTTATCTCATTTAATTCTTATTTAACGTATTAACTCATTTATTTATCTCATTTAATTCTGATTTGTGCTTGTGATGTGGGTGCTACTATTTTCCAAATAAGAAAACTGTATAATAGAGAAAGATTATGCAATTTTCCCATGGCAAAAGAGTTTTTTTTTTTTTAATTGTTAAAGTTGGGATTCAAACTCTGGAAGTCTGATTCGAGAACCTGGGCTCTAGTCACCACACAGAATGGCCTGCCCTCCTTAATCATGTCTGAACTGGTTTCCAGATGCTAATTTCTAATTTGCTTCATGTTATCATGCCTTCCTGACAGTTTAAGCCTGAATCAGTGCCTCAAAAATAAAATGCTGAAAAGGTCATTACATGTTGTATTGTTTTCCTAATGATGTATAACAAATCACCACATACAGCAGTTTATAAGAAAACCCATTTATTAGCTCACAGTTTCTATGGGTCAGTAATTCAGGCTTGGGGTAGCTAGAGTATTTGCTTGTTCAGGATCTCACAAGGCTGAAATCAAGGCAGTGGACAGGCTGTGTTCTCATCTGGAGTTTGGGGTCCTCTTCCAAGTCCACTCAGATTGTTGACAGAATTTGGTTCTTAGCAGTTGTAGGACTGAAGCCTCCATTTTCTTACTGGCCACTCTTAGCCCTGATCATCCTAGTCATGTGTTCCTCTTATAACTTACTTCTTCAAAGCCTGCAGGGAAATCTAACTCTCCAGTCTCGTAAGATAGAGTCCCTTTACATCACAGAACATCGTTACAATCACTGGATGACTATCCCTCACCTTTGCCATATACTATGACCTCATCAAGGGAGTGACTTTCATGTTCATAAGCCTTGTCTACACTCTAGGAGGTTAAGTTATACAGCAATACTCCAGGGAATGAGAAGTTTGGGCTTCATTTTAGAACTCTACATACCACTCACATTCCATCCATCCTCCAAATCTTACTTTTTTCTCTTTCCCATCTCTCTCTTTTGTATTGATTCCTTACACTGGCTTAATCTTTAAAATGATCTTTTATTTATCCTTTTAAGTTCCCTTATAAACAAATGACCTCGTATACCTCTCTCATATCCTCTTAAGCAATGCTAATATAAGGTGATAGCATTTTGCCACAACTGTCCCAAGTATTTTATATTATTGCCTTGGGACTTCTCTAAGTCAGTGGAGAGCCAAGTTGCAGAAATCTGCCCAGTAGAAATGCCCTGGAAGTACAAATTGAAGCCCATGGATAAATTATGCCCTTCTTCACACCACTAGGAGACAATTCTGAGGCTCCTCCAAAGATGTTTGCAAGATTGAGACCCAGTTGCCAAAAGCAGCGACCAACAGAATATACATCCTTGTATTGGTTTTTCCTCCTCTGCTCTATTCCACTCTCGTTCCAAAAGTCACTTTCCAAAAATAAATTACCTGCTTGTCTCCGGCTCTGCTTCCTGGGGAGATGCCTGGCTAAGACACAGGGTTAGTTAGCATTTCCCCCTCTCCCCTCAGGAACTGTAAGCTAGGACTTATATACCCTGCCAGAATCCAGCCAGTGGCCCCGCTTCCTACCACTAGTCCTCATCGGGGTTCTGTCACACTTGCCTAGTTAATCAATTGCCCTGGATTAGTTAGCTAATACTGAATTGCAAGCTGCTTCATTACACCTTCCTGATGGCTGCAGAATCAGTTAAGTGTTTCAGGTCTAGAGACCAAGACTTAGTACTGCTCAGGTCATTCCTCTGTCCCTGAGGGCCCAGCTTCTGTAGCCACAGTCTTAATCTCCCTCCTACTGCCAGGTCCACTGTCGTAATCTAGTTTCGGCTTGGTCCTGCATCCTCCTCATCCGGTGACCTAATATACACTGCTCACAGAAGCGTACCCACTCCAATCTGGGGCAGAATCACTCAGTCACTGTACTTTAAAAAAACAACAGAGTGGCAAACTTTTATTTTTGTAGTGCTTTAGTCTGAAGATCCATGATTTATGAGACCCCAAGGTAGAATGCCTCAGAGTGAACCACATAATCCCTGAGTACGTCTTCAGGCAATTACAAGGAAAGGTCAAGGCAAAGCTCTTGTTGAATATGAAGACCATGTTGAATTTAAAGTGTAAGTTCCTTTGACCTTGGTACAATTTATCTTGACTTACTGAAATATAATTCACTAAAATGGGTAACTCAAGTTCTACTTGCTTTATAAATCAATCAGTTAAAAACATTTATAGATTACCAGCAACATCCCAACCCTCGGTGTAGAAGAAAAAATATACAATACGAGGAAGAAGAAAGTAGAAATCAATACAGAATCACCTGCACACACACACATACCTGGTAAATTTTTTGTTGTTGCTGTTTGTTTGTTTTTGAGATGAAGTCTCAGTCTTGTTGCCCAGGCTAGAGTGAAGTGGTGAAACCCAAGCTCACTGCAACCTCTGCCTCCCGGGTTCAAGCGATTCTCCTGCCTCAGCCTCCTGAGTAGCTGGGGTTACAGGTGCCTGCCACCATGCCCAGCTAATTTTTGTATTTTTAGTAGAGAAGGGGTTTCACCATGTTGGCCAGGCTGGTGTCAAACTTCTGACCTCAGGTGATCTGCCCATCTCGGCCTCCCAAAGTGCTGGGATTACAGGTGTGTTTTAATAAACAGCAATTAACAAATGTTGTAACAAACAGTCAGATAAACAGGTCTTAACTAAAAATGAAAAGATCCTTAGTTATAGAAGTTCTTTACTAAAGCACTGGGCATTAAGCCTGGGACTTGAAGATAGATAGGATTTGAAAAATTGAAGGACACTGGAAGACCCAAATGATGGTGACAAAAATAAAAAAGCAGAGCTTGACATGAGTCGCTTGAGAGTAAATAGAAAGTGGCTTGAGGAAGAATAACCTTGATAACAATAAGAGCTTCAAGTTTCACAACATTTTCAAATGCCACTTATGGTTCATTTTACCTTCCATAAAATGTGACAAAATATAAATGCTAAAAAGGTCTTCAGACAGTTCATTTTAAAATACAAAACCATTTTAGCTAGAAATGATCACTTCTCTGACCTCTTTCCTTTTTGAAAATTTGCACTAGCAACAAATGCAGTTATTTCTCTTGCCTGAACTATCCTACGCAAAGTGTGGGGAAACACACACACACACACACACACACACACACACACACACACACACACACACACACAGAGTTTATCAGGTCATGGGAACTCCCATATACTTAATAAGAAACAGACCAAAAAAAAAAAATTACTCTTTGAACTCTAGGTTCACTCCCAAATCAAATGACTTTCACTCTTGAACAAGCCTCACAATATGTACAGAATATGTATCACAAAAATGGGAGAAACCACAAATCCCAAACAAGCAATGACATTTACAGCATGGTATTTAAGGCTGGGGGCTCTGGACTCAAATTGCCTGTGGAGTACTTAGAATTTTGTCTAGAACATGGTAAGTCTTCTAGTTTCTAGCTATTAATTTTCTGTACTGTAAAAAAGAAAAATACAGACCATGTAGGGTCACATTAACTAATTTAGAGCACTGGAACAAACTTAAATGGGGAACGTGTAGCACAAAATGAAACTTTGAAAGTTTGTTTTTAAAAATAAAGATGAATGTAAAAGATGTGCTTGGAGAAAATACAACATTTTATTATATATTTTTCCACTTTAACATGCCAAAATTTTATAAGGGCTATCAGATTTATTACAGCAGATATAACAATCTTATTTTGGTAGAAGATTTAGAAATTTATTTTTTCCCAATTCGTCTTTTTTTTTTTTTTTTTTTTAATAAGGATGACTAACAAAATGAAGAGAGATTCTGAGAAGCATATCTCTACTGCTCTACATGGACTGCATTTCAGCCTCACATGTTGATAACACTTAATTATAACCAGCACTCCTATAAGAGTGTCTATAAGATATATACATATATGTTCCTTTCAAGATTATGTTATTCACCCCGCAATAGTTACAGCTAATGCAAGCTGTGTTTTCAAGGACACGGCTGCCTTGCAGAGCATAATGCTGATTTTATGTCAGCAATGCTGCTTTCAGTTATTTTTGTGATCTTGATCCTCCTGAATTCCCTCTGTAGAGATTCAAAACAGTATTTCTTTTGTCCTGACTTTCCTTACGAGTTTAAAATAGCGTTTTGACTTTGAGTGTTTTGTCTATACATAACAAAGAAACTTGAAAACTATCTTCATGATCTTGTGATTGATTTTACATTTTTTAAGGGAGTATTTTTGTTTTAAGGCTTTGCTATTATAGAATTTATATATCTTCCTTCGCTTAAAATGGAAATCATCTGTCAATCCAACTCTTTAGATTTAATCATGTCTTATCAAATACAGTCAATTCAGAAATTTACTAAGACATAATTTTTATTCTAAGTATATGTATTAGTTACATCACTTTTATATAGTAATCAGTTACTGAACCAGGATGAAGATATTTTACTTTTCTTTCATCTCTCTAAATAGTTCCAAATCCACATATATTAGAAAATATAACACACAAAATGCATAAACCTGACAGACGTGTTCTAGTTACTTTTGGTTTAATAGGCATTTTCCTACTCTGTCTCCACATAAAGTTTTCTAAGAAGTCAAAAAAGGTTGAGCCCCTGTACTATGTTTCAATAAACAGTCTTAATACATTTTACTAGATGGAGAATAACATTACAAACCTCCCTTGGGATCTAAGATACTATGAATTGGACACACTGACCTTTTTTACAAAAAAGGAAATGAAACATTCGGCACTATATCTGTAACAGGATACTTCTGATGGATTTAGTTATACAAGGTTACAGCTGTCAATTGGAAATGCCTAGGCTACCTCAGCTTGAATCACCTCTCTCATTTTTCTTCTAGAAAGAAGAAAAAAAAAGATCATCGAATTATTCAAGACAACAGAGAAGGTTTGGCCTAAACTAACCACTAAAGGAAATACCATGCAAATGTTCACTTTAAGTCATGTTTAGCCATGCATACTTGTGCGAATTATTCTGAATCTATATAACTCCATAAGATCATACTATAAAATGCCAAAAGGTAAAGCAAATGATCACGAATTCATCTCAGGGAAATGAACAAGGGTTCCTTCATTGCATAAGATTATACATCAATGGAGATTCTAAATTCTAGAATGGATTAACTTGAGAAGTTAAAATTACAATTAAAATTTATTCTTGGTGTCTAAGAAAACTCTGTAGCAGAAATGTAAGGCCATTTCCTCACTTGGAATATCCATCATTATTTTAAGAATACCCTTTTACAAAATGTTAAAATAGCAAAGTCCTGAAATTATAAACAAATACATTTCATGCTAATCAAAACAAATAATTAACAATGTATGAGAGTCTGCTCACATAAAAGTCTGTTTTTAAAAGGTGGGAAATAAGATATCTATACATAAGCAATGAGTGAGCAAATAACTATACAAACTAACCTCCAAATATAATGAAGTGTTAATACCACGAAGTGACAACAAGTGTTTTGAGAGAAAAAAAACATGAAGTAAATATAAAAGTCAGAAATAAGATTAGAAGGATTTATAAATAAGGGTAATAATGGACAGGAATTAGCTTTAAGAACTTGAGCTATGTTTATAAATATTATGATGAAAGAAATCAATGTACCCAGAATATACTCAGAACGTACTTAAGAGTACTTTCTGGGGTTTAGATTTGAAAGAGCGACGTGGGGTTTAGATCTGAAAGATGGGGAGAAAATAGTTAGTCCACCATCACTATTGGGTAGGTGGGGTGAGGGAGCGGAGCCTGGAGTAGGCAGAGTTCCAGATGTAGCTATGAGAGAACAAGATGTGTTTTTTTGGAAAATGCCCTCAGCTCTAGAGTGGTGAATGGGCAAGGAAGCAAGGTCTGTAATATAGAAAAACAATATTATAGTTGACAGACATTAATCAACTTTGAAGGAGATGATAATGGCTTTAAGTAGTAAAATGATATTAAGAGTACAGTAAGGTAAACGGATTGCAGAGATACACTGATGATCAGATTAGCATTACAGGTATGGGAAGGAAAAAAAGACAGAGTTGGAAAGAAGACCCAGATATCTGTCTTGGGTGAGTGGTGGGTGTTTGGACATTCCCTGGGAGATATTTTGAGTAGCAGGGTCCTTACGTTAGCTAAGTGATCCCGTACCATATGTAGTTGGATAAGCAGATAGAAGATTTAAGAGAGAATCTGAATTTGAAATAGAGATTTGAAATTCATTCTCAAATAAATGTAATATGACCACGGAAATGGGTGAAACCTTTCAGAGAAAACTATGGAGAAAGAAAAGAAATTCGAAAGATAAAAATCCTAAGAAATATTGACATTTAAAGAGTAGTCCAAGAAAGAAAAACCTGGAACATGGTATTGCTGGAACAAAGGAATATTGTCAGAAAGAAAGAAAACTTATTTTAATTATAAAAAGTACCACAGCAAAGATGTATTTTGTATTCCATGAGGCTAATATATATTTTAAGAGTGTTACTATAATAAGTCAGAGAATGTGTAAAAATAAACAGAACACTGCTTGGAGGCAAAAATATCAGAGAAAATTAAGCTAAGAATTACATTCATATATTCATTCATTCATTGATACTTTCAGGAACTTTCTATTAAGTATGCATTATGAAGTACTGAAAAAGATGTTCATCAAATAGAAACATAAATCAAACATAGTCTGGCTTTCAAGAGCTTATATACTAAAGCAAGAGATGAGATATGCTGTAGTAAATAGCTGGGGATAAAAAGGACATGTTTCCTAAGGAAAACATGCTAAGGAAGGTCAGACAAAGAATACATAGCATGGCCACAGAGTCAAACACAATGTAGCTTCTCAGTAAATACATACTTAATCAATTTATGCAGTCCAGCTGGAGAGGTTAAAAAATGCTTTCCAAAGCAATTGGCCTTTACCATTAACACAGGAGAATTCTTAGAGTTTAAATATAAGAGAAGGGATTTGGATAAATCAGGGTCAAGTACAAGGATAGCAGCTGGAGAAACTTAATCTGGAGCAAAGACCTGAGAAATGTATCCATTTAAAAATATTTTGAACATGTGTCTATATTAACCTCATGTGAAAAACTAAACAAAATACTTATTTTGTGACAGCATCAGTTTTACGGATCAAATGCTAAATATAGTAATGGCCATATCCATTCAACAATTTATAGTGCCCCAAATACTTTTGGATACATTTTATATTCAATTCTGAACAACAACTTTAATGATTAGGACAATTATTTATCTATGTGGAAACTGAGACCTGAATGGTAACATGTAATAAAATATAAGTCTTTGTACTGCCCTAGTGATTTTCTCAATAAATTATTTTAAAATAAATTCATAAAGTCATTCAAGAGATCATGGGCTGGGCACAGTGGCTCATGCCTGTAAACCCAGCACTCTGAGAGGCCAAGGTGGGCGGATGACTCAAGGTCAGGAGTTCGAGACCAACCTGGCCAACATGGTGAAACTCAGTCTCTACTAAAAACACAAAAATTAGCCGGGCGTGGTGGTGCATGCCTGTAGTCCCAGCTATTAGGGAGGCTGAGGCATGAAACTTGCTTGAACCTAGGAGGCGGAGGTTGCAGGCAGTGGTTGAAGGCGGAGGTTGCAGTGATCCAGGATTATACCACTGTACTCCAGCCTAGGTGACAGACGGAGACTGTCTCAAAAAATAAAAAAATAATAAAAAAGATCATGATTCTTGGTCATATCAGCCGAGAATAAACATGTCTGAAAGAGTAAATACAGTGTGTATATATAGTTTTACATATTGTGAGGGCTTTAAAATGAAATGCAGTTTTCTAAACTGAAGGTCTTGAACAGAGGTTGCGCATATTAAATATCACATACTCAAAACACACCGTGAGGAATTTTACATAATCTGAGCCTTGAGTGATCATTTGGAAGCCTGGTTTCTGACTTTAATTCATGGTTTCATTTTTAAGCCAGTTACCGATTCCCTGCATGATATCAGTTTTTATTCCACAGAATAGTTTGATAACATTTGTATGCATGTAGAGAGATTGATGGGATAGTGAAATTAGAAGACCTGTTTGGAAGATACTTCTCCCCCAGTGAGAAGTTCTGTATGGTCTTTATTTACTAGCATGAGTGAGTATGATTATATTGTGCATATAACTCTGACGCATGTCATTCAATACTATTTCATCATACTACAGCTAAGTATATATTCATGTTATCATACAACTCTTAAAATTTATAATTCATTATGCAAAATGCTACTTTTTACATAAACTAATTCTCAAGAGGGCATTAAATATATAAATAATTAACATTTGATATATGAAGAATACTTGATGTCTGAACTTCAAAATAGCCTAATGCACAATTCTTTGAGTAAAATACCTTTTGTGCTATCTTCTTAAAATAGCATAGCAGAGAGTTGTAAGTGTACTTAAGTTTCTAGTGAACATTCCCAAATATACTCCAAAACTTTCATTTTATGTGGCCCTTTGATATGCTAACTAATATATGGCATATGGCAGTATTTTTATATCTTGCTCAGCATTGACATGCTAAGGTTATTTTTACTGCAATTCTTTAATAAATTCCTGGGATATATATTGTAATCAAATGTATGCTCCCTAATGAAAAATGATGTAATTTCTCCCTTTGGTTATTTGACAAGCAATACAACACGGTGTATACAGTGGCTCTCCCATAGGCCCTCTGCAAGCTCCCCTTGGTTACTTAGAGTGCCCCATAGGTGCCTGAAGTGGGAGTGGGGAGGCACTGGCCCCTGCCACACTTCTGCTCATCTTGATCTTTCTGCCAATTTTAGCTTTCTGCGTCAAGTTCAATGCCTTTGCTTAATAGTCAAAATAAAATTGCTTCCAAGTCTTCAACTGAAGCGCATCCTTACCCAGGAAGTCTGAAGGACATATTGATGTTTTGAGTGTGCACTGGGGCTAGAGAAGAGCTAACAGCTAATTCTGACATACAAGTATGAATTACTCTTGTCTGGAAGTCACTTTTCTAGTAGTTTTATTTTTTCATTACTGATATTTTTCAAAATCTTAAATCTTGCCCAGAATTCTATTAGCATTTAGAAAAAAACTAAACCGAGGTGATTGTGGGTTTTTCTTCCCCTTTCTGTCACTGCAACAAACACAGGAACAAATATCCATAGATTGATGAACATTCAGCTACATGTGACCAGTGAATTACAGGTTGTGCTGAAGACTTTGTTTTTAATATGTATGTGACCTTGTGTGTATTATCTAGACGTGTACGTGTGTTATCAGCATTTTTAGATATAAAAGTTATCAGCAAGAAAATTGAAGTCATCCATAGGAAGTTATCTACATGAAGCAGGTGTATAGGAAAATTGACTTCTTGGATTTTCCTGAAGATCACTTGTTTCCTGACTGTGAATTAGAAGATTTTGGAGGAAGCAAATCTTTGGGTATAGTTGATTTCCAAGAGATGAGTCACTTTATTTTACTAAAGCAACACTGCCCAGCATTGCCACTGACTTTCCGAAGTCAGAAAATACATTTTGTGTTCTCATAACAGCAAGATCATGGATCATTTTTTAACCCTGGGTCTTTTAGGCCTCAGTCAGCAATGTGTTTATAACAAAATTGCTGGTATGTAAGAAAAACGTTTATTATACTGGAGGCTTTTGGGTCCAGACTGATCAGATAACAAAAGGGAATAGATCACATTGTAGTGTTGTGGAACTATTTTGAAATTCAGGTAATTTGACAGGGGAAAAAATATGTTTGCTCTCAGTCATTTTTATTTCTTTCCACAGTACATCATGGCATGAAATTTCTGCCACAAATAACAGAAATGGATTCTAACAGAAACATTCTAACAAGCCTAAGTGAGTTGGATTTAGAGTAGACTATATAATTTGCTTAGATACGTTAGTAGAAAACAAGCACTACTTTCATAACTTGGATTGTGAATTTTCCAGGCTGAGTGAAAGTTTGCTGTGTGTTCACATATGTTGTGCCGTGGGGAAATAGATCAAGAATTCATTTTAGTGACATTAGCCAAAAGGTCAGATGCCACACTGCCTTCCAGAGTGAATATACATACAACCTTTTCATGTACCTTTACATATTTAGAAAAGGATAAAAAATGGTAGTCTTTAGAATATTTGACATTCTTGGAAACCAAAGATAAAAAGAATTGAAATAATGTGAAATTTTATAGAACAAAAATAGGTCAAGGCTACCTAGTTAACTCTCCAAATTCCTGCAAAGAAATGTGTTTCCTTTGTAGCATCTTTACACTTAATTATTTAGTTACTATCTTGTTTTATATCATCTTCTATGTTGGATTGGAAATTTATAAGAGTGAAAAATATTTCAGCTGCTGCTATACCCCTGGCACCCAGTATGGTGTCTGGCCTGTGAGGCTCTGGATAAATATCTCTCCACTCTGCCTGTGAGGCTCTGGATAAATATGTCTCCACTCTACCCTTGGGCCCACACTGAGACAGTTTCTTCTTCTGTCTTACCCCCGAATATTTCTGTTCCCTTCATGACTGATGGCCTGCTGGAAGTTTTGGAACCACATTTACCAGGCACTGCTCCTTGGGAGCTACTCTTAAGCCAAACTTATGCGGTTTTTCCACCTATTTTTTTTTAAATCACTGTGGTACAAAATTCAGGCAAATTCTCTAAACCTCTGCCACCCTAAGAATTCGTTATTTCCTTTCAAATTAGAAATTTTGTGATACCTTTCTCTGATGTTGAGAACATAAGAGGGAGGTCATAAATTTTCCAGTTGATGCTGTGCTTCTCCTGCACTGTAATACATGTTTCCTTTTTTTCGTGGGATAATGTTTAGCTATAAGCATCCCAATTTAATTCACCCATATCTAACCACATTTTCATATATGTAAGATGTCAGCAATATTTCCTGAAAGTTCTAGGACCTGCTTTCATTGCATAAAAAAGGAAAAAGACATTTATTATTATCCAAGCAATATCATTATATATATATATATATTACACACACATCTATCTGTCTATCTTATCTGTCTCCTCAAAAGAGCTGGAAATGGATGTTACTAAGAGCTATGAAGTCCACAAAGCATCAAGTAAGAAGATTAGCTCTAAGACTTAATTCATCTTTTAAAGTCCTAGGCTGATTATGTTCAGTTTTCCTAAATATATAAAATGATGCTTCTAATGTTGCAAACTTTAGAAATTTGCTGATATCTGAGACAGGGTAAAAGAATGTCTGCTTTCTGGTAATGGCATTCTAAGCTATTCAGACCACCTCTCCTTTACCAAAAGTAATTTAAACTACCGGATGAAATATTTCTTACATTTTTTAAAAAGCAAGGTGACATAAAAAAAAAATAAGAAATCACTAGGATAAAACTAACAGGAAATGTAAACTACCAGGTGTAACCAAGTATTAATGCTGTTTTTACCTAGATGGCATTTGCCTATACTAATAAATTCGAACTTGTGTGTTAAAATCTTTGCTGTCAAGAAGAACCAAAATTAAACCTGATACCCATGAAAGTAAAGCCTAATAAGGGAAATTTAGCACAAAAATCTGAGACCCAAAAAGGCTAAAATATCATAGTGTGATACTAGAAATTAATAGTCAACAGGTAGTTTTAAGACTTAAACTTGGAATTAGGTGCTTTTGAATTAGCAATACCCTAATCTACCTAACAGATGCAAACAGCAATTCCCTCTAGAGAAAGGTACTTCATCTATTTAGTGAATATATTTTCACATATAATAACCTGACACAAAGACAACTAAACATGGCAGCATGGCAAATATGACAAAAGAAACATATCCCTAAAGATTTCAAATATTTTCGTTTTTCAGATAAAACCTATAAAAATATTATGCTTGCTGTATTTAAGGAAACAAAACAAACTTAACATATTAAGGAAATTATAAAATAGAAATCTAGTAATAAAAATGCAACTTTAAGGAGTGAGCAATATAATTATTAAAATTAAAAGCTCACTGGATAAATTTAGCAGTCATACAGACAAAGAGATATAGTCACAGACATATATAGACAGAATTTGTGAGCTGAAAGCATACAGAAACATAAAAAGGAAAATATAGGCACATATAAAAGGCATAAAGAATATATTGAAAAGTATGGATATAAACTAAAACAGAGTTCCAGAAAGAAAAGAGAGGGAAAATAGGAATGGGGCATTGTTTGAATAATAGCTGACTATTCCATGAATAATAAAATATCCCTATCCACATATACAAAATACCAATGAATCTCAAGCTGAATAAATAAAAACAATATTATCTACACCTGGACCCATCATAATTAAACTGTAGAATGCCAAAGACAAACACCACATTTTGAAACAATCATAGAAATATGACAGATAACTTTTACAGGAGCATAAATGGAAGCAAAGAAAACCTCCCAAAATAAAAAGAGAAAAAACAACAGTAGAATAATATATTCAATATATTGAAAGAAAGTAACTAATTCTACTCAGTAACATCATCTTTTAAGGATGCCAGTAAAATGTATTTTTTCAGACAAACAGAAACTAAAAGTGTTTGCTACTCATAAACCCATACTGGAAATTATTTACAACGTACTTGAAGCAAAAGAAAATATAAACCCAGAAGGAGAATATGATATACAAGAGGAATGAATAAAATGAAGTGATAAAAAGGTGGAAAAAATTAAACATCATTATATGAAACATTAAAAATAACAACTTGTGGGGTTTTCGAGTATAAAATTAAAATATATGAGGACAAGTTGGGAGTAGCTACATAAGTGGGATCAAACTATTCAAAGGTCATTGTATTTCCCAGAAAGAGGATAAAAGTATTGATTAACTTAATATCTATAGTTTAACCATGTAACTAAATAAAAACTTCTAAACCAGCCAAAAAAGCAATGAAATGATTCAACATAATTAATGCAGTAAACATACTTATCTTTTTCCTCTAAGTATAGCTAAGATCCCTGGACATTATATATAAAATGAACAGAAGACACTGAAAGGTGGAGAGAAAAGGCAGACCAGGTAGGGACCTTGGGAGCCAAGAAATAACAAAACTCTCTCCACCCACCGTCGTACCTTCACACAAAGAGGCCACGTGAGGACACTGCGAGAAGATAGCTGTCTACAAGCCAGGAAGAGAGGCCACAGCCGAAACCAACCCTGATAGCACCTTGATCTTGGACTTCCAGCCTCCAGAACTGTGAGAAAAGAAATTTCGGTTATTTAAGCTACCCACTATTTTTTTATGGCAGCCCTAGCAAACTAATACAGAGATACCCTCACAAACATTACAGATCAAATAAAAATCAGTTTATAAAACATTTTTAAAATTACAAATTTTTATGGAGAACAGATTAATGGTTGCCCGGCATAAGGATGATGGGGAAGAAGGGATTGCATATGACTATAAAAGGTAACACAAAGGGTAACAAGATACTTTGTAGTGGTGGAATAATTCTATATCTTCACAGTAGTGGTAGTTACTTGAATACATGTGTCTGACAAAATGAAATGTTTTTAAAAATTTATAGCTAAAACATCATAATCAATCCAAAAAAAGGAGAGAAAATGAAACATGAAGGAATATAAATATATAAATCCCAGAACAAGATAGTAAATTTAAACTGTAATATTTTATTAAGTGCAGTAAATGTAAATGGAGACAATGCTTTATTTAGAAGATGAATATTTGTAAATAAGTTTAAAAATTGAAATATAACGGTATGCTGATTTCAAGAGCCACATGTAAGACAGAATGTTTGAAAGTAAGAGAATAGTAAAAACATACACTAACCAAAATAAACTAGTAAAGCTATATTAACAGATACAATAGATTTCAAGGCAAAAAAAGAAAACATTACTGGAGTTAAAGAGAGTAATTCATAATAAAACATTTGATAAGAATTTTATTTGATAGGAATCAAGTAACTGATGATTTTAAATTGATTGAGGTGCAGATTATTCAAAGCCAGAACTATGATCTTTACCAATCAAACAGTGGCTATTTAAAATCTGCTGTTTACCTTTTGTTAGTAAAAATGAAATGGTTATCCAAAACATTTTTTTCTTCAAATTAAGTTTGTTATCCAAAACAAAGGTAGACATTCTGAGTTACATACTTACAAAAGCCAGTCTTAAAACATATTTTATATGTATATATTGTCACATACAACTAAAAGTATAAAGGTTTACAAGATTTTCCTTCCCTATGACAATGAAAGATGAATCTTTTGAGTAACATTCTATCCTGGACATTCTCCCAATTCATGTTTTATTTTCTTTAAAACATTATTAATGAACTGCCCATTATGACTTGTGAGGAGAGATAGTTAGCATTCAATCACTTGGTCTATTATAAATCTAGGTCGCTTGCTCTTAAAAATAAATCAATTTTCTAAGTGCACTGCATAAAATCTCTTTAGACATTTGGTATGTCAATATATTGCAAGAAGATTTCATGACTTAAAAATGATAAAAGGGTTGATAGAACTCAAATTGTGTCACATTATAATGGAATAATATTATAACTCTAGCATGGGGTAAGACCACAGTAAGACCGGAAGCACAAATGTTCCAAGTCAAAAGATATATACTTCATGTTAAGTCTTCTGTGGACACATTTTGGGTGATAGTATGTATAGTGGAGCTAATGTATATTTGCCACAAGATTGGCTTTTGTAAGTATGTAACTCAGAATGTCTACTTTTGTACAACTAAATATGAAGAAAAAATTGGAAAAAAATTTTTTAATGTCCTATTTTTATTTCCTATATGGGATAACCTCATTATTCAAACTTCATTTTTGCTTTCAATACCATAGAAGTAAAAGCACTTTTAAGACTTAGTAGAGAGTTTAGGTCTCAATATCCTTTTTTTTTTCTTTTTTTTTTGGGGAAAGCTGAAGCCATCAGCCCATGTGCAAAAGAAATGAAATCATGAATAAATCAAAGGATTAAAAAAATAACTCTTTATGTAGAGCCCTAGGGAGACCATGTTGTTGTCTTTTCTTTATCTCTGTTAACAAAACAAAAAATAAAGAGCATATTTTAAATAGTCACTGTTGGATCAGTAAAGATCATAATTCTGGGTTTCTATCATCCACACTTCAATCAATTTTTATAAGCATTAAGTTAGAACTGCAGGAAAAGGTACCCACTTTTTTCTGGGCCATGAGCCCCGCACACTAACAGGTGTTCTGTCAGCTTCTTTGTAGTATCCAGTTCCCGTTTGTTTTAGCATTGAGTTCCTCACATATTCTAGGTATTAGTCCCTTGTCAGATGACTCGTTCTCAAATATTTTCTCTCATTCAACAGGATGTATCCTCACTCTGTTGATTGTTTCCTTTGCTGTAGAGAGTTTTTTAGTATTGAGTTCCTTACATATTCTAGGTATTAGTCCCTTGTCAGAAGAATAATTTGCAAATGTTTTCTGCCATTCAACAGGATGTATTCTCACTCTATTGATTGTTTCCTTTGCTATACAGAGTTGTTTAGTTTAATATAGTCCCATTTGTCTCTTTATATTTTTATTATAAACACCAATGTGAATTATTCCATAGAAATGGGGGATATTTTATATTCTAGGATACATGTTTTATTATCATCAGTTGCCCACTAATAATGCCTCTAGCTGAAATCTACTTATTTATTTAAGGTGAGCAAAGGACAAGGAGAAAATAGGAAGACATTAGTATTTGCATTAGGGAAGAAGGTGATACATTCCTGTACACAGGAAAATATATGTGACCAAAAAAATGAAATATTCTCAGACTACTGTATCCCACAGTGAAGTCTCCCTCTTGGCATTCCCACAGAATCTATGGTCTGTTCCACTCCACCCACTTTGATTGTAGTCCTTGAGGGCAGAAAATAAATGTGTGTTATACATTCTAAATATACTGGACACCTTCAATAAATATTTGATTTGTTTAAGGCTGCACTGGGAATACGGAAAACTAATGTGTATTTTATTAATACATAATACTTTACATATTTATGGGGTATATGTGATTTTTGTTACATGCACAGAATGTATAATGATCAAGACAGAGTATTTGAGGTATTCATTACCTTGAATATTTATCATTTCTGTGTGTTGGAAACAATTTGAGTCCTATCTTCCAGCTACTTTGAACTATACAATACATTGTTAACTATAGTCACTCTACTCTGCTGTTGAACCACAGAACTTATACCTATTATCTAATGTGTATATTGGTACTCATTATCCTACCTCCCCCTCCCACCTACTCATCCTTCCAAGCCCCTAGTATCTGTCATTCTCCTCTATGCCTTTATGAGGTAAATATTTTTTATCTCTGAAGAATAGTTAAATGGTTAACCATGACCCTAACTTTTACCTGTGAAAAAGTAAATAGGAAGTTATTTAAAATCCAGGCTGCTAATTCATAAGATCAATTTTTTCTATTCCCATTTCCAAAATTAATCATACTTTGGCCTAGCCCTTCCTGCTAAGCTTTGTTGAACTTTGATTGGTTCCCTTATGTTAAAGCCCCCATAAAAAGCTTGCCCTTATTCCACAGTTAAAATGCTTTAACATAAACAGCTCATGCCTGGCATTTTTGATAGTATAATTCCAGGGTACTACTAACAATGTTCTAGTTGAATATCTTTCACATGTCACACCACAAAACCAAGTCATGGAACCAAATACAAAACCAGGGACATGGAAATATACTCAGAGTTTTGATGGGATGAAATGCAAAGATACATGGCAATGGCCATGGCTGCAAGGAACGTCGAAATGTCAAGGATGTAGTGGTTGGTCTATCTAAACCATTAGGTTTGGTTTAGCAGCAAATTTTAAAGGCTTAACAATGGTTAGAGATATGTTCAGTTTTGCTTCTGCTGAACTCTTTCTCATTGTAACTTCTTCCCGGTATTTCCTGGAGAAGCACCATTTTTCTTGTCTTACAGTACAGGGGGGTTAGAGGGAGTGCAGAAAGGAGGAGGCAGAGAGAAAAAATGTATGGCCAGCTTCTTTTAAATTATCTTGTAATTATGTTCTTATCTTGCATGTAATATCAAACCTCAACACACAAACAAGATGCACTATGTAAATGAAAAACATCACTGCCTTACCCAATTTTGGGTATGGCAGGCATACTAATAAAAATATACAAATAACTGAAATCTGGGCTATTAGAAAAAAATAAGTTTAGAGACTAGAGAAACTGACTTAATAATAAAGACCAAGAAGTGTGTACCATTTAAAATAGATGGTTTTCTTATTCTTGATAGATTAGTCACCACAAGCATTTCATTATCTGGAACAAATGCAGGAAGAGCAGAGTGGGCTCTAGGACGTCATAATAACACAAAAGGGGCTCCAAGGGTCAAACACAATTTTTTTTTAAATTTTATTATTATTATACTTTAAGATTTAGGGTACATGTGCACAACTTGCAGGTTTGTTACATATGTACACATGTACCATGTTGGTGTGCTGCACCCATTAACTCCTCATTTAGCATTAGGTATATCTCCTAATACTATCCCTCCCCGCTCCCCCAACCCCACAACAGGCCCCGGTATGTGATGTTCTCCTTCCTGTGTCCATGTGTTCTCATTGTTCAATTCCCACCTATGAGTGACAACATGCAGTGTTTGGTTTTTTGTCCTTGCAATAGTTTGCTGAGAATGATGGTTTCCAGCTTCATCCATGTCCCTAGAAAGGACATGAACTCATCATTTTTTATGTCTGCATAGTATTCCATGGTGTATATGTGCCATATATTCTTAATTTAATCTATCACTGTTGGACATTTGGGTTGGTTCCAAGTCTTTGCTATTGTGAATAGTGCCGCAATAAACATACGTGTGCATGTGTCTTTTTAACAGCATGATTTATAATCCTTTGGGTATATACCCAGTAATGGGATGGCTGGGTCAAATGGTATTTCTAGTTCTAGATCCCTGAGGAATTGCTACACTGACTTCCACAATGGTTGAACTAGTTTACAGTCCCACCAACAGTGTAAAAGTGTTCCTATTTCTCCACATCCTCTCCAGCACCTGTTGTTTCCTGACTTTTTAATGATCACCATTCTAACTGGTGTGAGATGGTATCTCATTGTGGTTTTGATTTGCATTTCTCTGATGGCCATGATGATGAGCATTTTTTCATGTGTTTTTTGGCTGCATAAATGTCTTCTTTTGAGAAGTGTCTGTTCATATCCTTTGCCCACTTTTTGATGGGGTTGTTTGTTTTTTTCTTGTAAATTTGTTTGAGTTCATTGTAGATTCTGGATACCATCCTAAATATATATGCACCCAATACAGGAGCACCCAGATTCATAAAGGAAGTCCTTATTGACCTACAAAGAGACTCAGACTCCCACACAATAATAATGGGAGACTTTAACACCCCACTGTCAACATTAGACAGATCAACGAAACAGAAAGTTAACAAGGATATCCAGGAACTGAACTCAGCTCTACACCAAGCGGACCTAATAGACATCTACAGAACTCTCCACCCCAAATCAACAGAATATACATTCTTTTCAGCACCACACCACACCCATTCCAAAATTGACCACATAGTTGGAAGTAAAGCACTCCTCAGCAAATGTAAAAGAACAGAAATGATAACAAACTGTCTCTCAGACCACAGTGCAATCAAACTAGAACTCAGGATTAAGAAACTCACTCAAAACCACTCAACTACATGGAAACTGAACAACCTACTCCTGAATGACTACTGGGTACATAACGAAATGAAGGCAGAAATAAAGATGTTCTTTGAAACCAACGAGAACAAAGACACAACACACCAGAATCTCTGCGACACATTCAAAGCAGTGTGTAGAGGGAAATTTCTAGCACTAAATGCCCACAAGAGAAAGCAGGAAAGATCTAAAACTGACACGCTAACATCACAATTAAAAGAACTAGAGAAGCAAGAGCAAACACATTCAAAAGCTACCAGAAGGCAAGAAATAACTAAGATCAGAGCAGAACTGAAGGAAATAGAGACACAAAAAACCCTTAAAAAAAACCAATGAATCCAGGAGCTGGTTTTTTGAAAAGATCAACAAAATTGATAGATGGCTAGCAAGAATAATAAAGAAGAAAAGAGAGAAGAATCAAATAGACGAAATAAAAAATGACAAAGGGATATCACCACCAATCCCACAGAAATACAAACTACCATCAGAGAATAATATAAACACCTCTACTCAAATAAACTAGAAAATCTAGAAGAAATGGATAAATTCCTCGACACATACACCCTCCCAAGACTAAACCAGGAAGAAGTTGAATCTCTGAATAGAACAATAACAGGCTCTGAAATTGTGGCAATAATCAATAGCTTACTAACCAAAAAGAGTCCAGGACCAGATGGATTCACAGCCGAATTCTACCAGAGGTACAAGGAGGAACGGGTACCATTCCTTCTGAAACTATTCCAATCAATAGAAAAAGAGGGAATCCTCCCTAACTCATTTTATGAGGCCAGCATCATCCCGATACCAAAGCCGGGCAGAGACACAACCAAAAAAGAGAATTTTAGACCAATATCCTTGATGAACATTGATGCAAAAATCCTCAATAAAATACTGGCAAACTGAATCCAGCAGCACATCAAAAAGCTTATCCACCATGATCAAGTGGGCTTCATCCCTGCGATGCAAGGCTGGTTCAACATACGAAAATCAATAAAGGTAATCCAGCATATAAACAGAACCAAAGACAAAAACCACATGATTATCTCAATAGATGCAGAAAAGGCGTTTGACAAAATTCAACAACCCTTCATGCTAAAAACTCTCAATAAATTAGGTATTGATGGGACGTATCTCAAAAATAATAAGAGCTATTTATGACAAACCCACAGCCAATATCATACTGAATGGACAAAAACTGGAAGCATTCCCTTTGAAAACTGGCACAAGATAGGGATGCCCTCTCTCACCACTCCTATTCAACATAGTGTTGGAAGTTCTGGCCAGGGCAATCATGCAGGAGAAGGAAATAAAGGGCATTCAATTAGGAAAAGAGGAAGTCAAATTGTCCCTGTTTGCAGATGACCTGATTGTATATCTAGAAAACCCCATCGTCTCAGCCCAAAATCTCCTTAAGCTGATAAGCAACTTCAGCAAAATCTCAGGATACAAAATCAATGTGCAAAAATCACAAGCATTCTTATACACCAATAACAGACAAACAGAGAGCCAAATCGTGAGTGAACTCCCATTCACAATTGCTTCAAAGAGAATAAAATACCTAGGAATCCAACTTACAAGGGATGTGAAGGACCTCTTCAAGGAGAACTACAAACCACTGCTCAAGGAAATAAAAGAGGATACAAACAAATGGAAGAACATTCCATGCTCATGGGTAGGAAGAATCAATATTGTGAAAATGGCCATACTGCCCAAGGTAATTTATAGATTCAATGCCATCCCCATCAAACACAAAAAGTTTGAGATTTTTTTTTACTCACAGTACTTAGAATTATTTTTTTTTCTTTTGAGGCCAGAGCATCTTGTCTTATTACCATCTTTATGGTCAACCTCAGGCTCTCAGATATATTTCCACAGGCTCTTTAACTATTTGAAACAGATATCTATGTGGATCTTTTGCCTAATTGTTTTTCAATTTGTTTCTTCAACCTTGAAATTATTTCTACTTAAAAATGTAATGCACAAGAAAGAGAAAAATCGTTAGCTAATAACACTAAGAGGGATCTAAATAAAACTTTCTACTTTCTTCTACTAAATTTCCATTTTAACATATTTCAGTGCATTAAGTCATTATAAATTCTTAAATATATTATGCTTTCAATATAAAAAATTAGACTGGCCTCTATTTATGCTTAAATAATGGACTAAATATTCCAAAAAATCTCCTATTACCAAACATCAAGAAATATTCGGATAAAATATCAAATATTCCTTTGAATGCAGAGAAGAGCTCCTCAAGAGCTTGGATATATTTCCGGGGACCTGGAACTGAGAGAAAAAGTGAAGGTAAATTAGAGCTGTCCTATAGCATGTTGCCAGTCTTCACCATTGTGAATCCTGCTGCCTTAAAGAGCTACCTTCAGTGAAGGTGTCCTGGAAAAAAAAGATCTCAACTGCCAGTTTAAAAGAAAAACAGGTAGAGCGGGCACAGTGGCTCATGCCTATAATCCCAGCATTTTGGGAGGCCAAGGTGGGCGGATCACTTGAGGTCAGAAGTTCGAGACCAGCCTGGCCAACATGGTGAAACCCTGTCTCTACTAAAATTATCAAAATTAGCTGGGTGTGGAGGTGCACACCTGTAATCCCAGCTACATGGGAGGATGAGGCAGGAGAATCTCTTGAACCAAGGAGGTAGAGTTTGCAGTAGGCTGAGATCACGCCACTGCACTGCAGCCTGGGTGACAGAGCGAGACCCTGTCTCAAAAAATAAATAAGCAAATAAATAAATAAATAAGTAAATACATACATACATACATACAAAAAGACATTTAACTGTCTGACCTCAAATCTGGATGGGTTATATGTCTTCTCCAGAAAAAATAATAAAAGTTGATCTTCTCACCATTAGGGATTCAAATGTACAGTATTGGAAAGATCCAGGAAGTCCAAAGTAAAGAGCTTAAGAGGGGTCACAGTTTAGTTATAGTCTAGAGTTCCTGTCAAAAAAAAAAAAAAAAAAAAAAGCAAAAGTAAATAAATAAATAAATAAAAATAAATAACAAAACAGCTTGGGCCTCATAGGATTTCCCCAATTCTAAAAATACAATTTGATTTTTAAAAACACATCATAAAACTAGCCACCATCAATGAGAATCTATAGGAGAAAAAAATGCTGACAATAATTTTAGATAATTGAGTTACTAAATATCAAACATTAAATATGTGCTTAATATGTTATATCAGTCTGTTCTCATACTGCTTTAAGGAAATACCTGAGACTGGGTAATTTATAAAGAAAAGAGATTTAATTGGCTCATGGTTCTGCAGGCTGCACAGGCAGCATAGTGGCATCAGCTTCAGGGGAGGCCTCAAGAAACTTACTTCAACGAAGGTGAAGGGGAAGCAGTCATGTCTTACATGGCTGAAACAGGACAAAGAGAGAGAGAGGAAGATGGTACACACTTTTAAACCACCAGATTTCACAAGAACTCACTCACTCACATATCATGAGAACAGAACCTAGGGGATGGTGCTTAACCATTCATGAGAAGTCTTCCCCCATGATCCAGTCACCTCCCACCAGGTCTTACCTCCAGCACTGGGGATTATGACCTTCAACAAGATATTTCAGTGGGGGTACAGATCCAAATCATATCAATTTCTTAAAAAATTTAAGTTAAAACCCAAAACAAAAGAAAGTGTTTAACCTCATTAAAGTAATCGGAAAAGAGCCTAGAAAGACAAAGAGATGGAGAAAAGAGAAGCTAAAAAATAAGAGCAAAGAATCAGACTGAAAATACAACTGTTTCCAGAAGAGAACACAGAGAGAAGCAATGTCCAAAAAGAACTTCTGAGAACTTCTCAAATTCTCAAATTCAGAGATTCTGACATATTGTGAGATAAATAATAAGAAATACACACTTAGACACATATAAGTGGAACTGTAGAGCTTAGAGTCAAAAGAAAGATATTAGAAGCAACAGGAGAATAAAGACAGATCAAGAAAATACTAAGCAAAATATAGCCAAGGTGGCTATATGAATATCAGATCAAACAAACTTTATGAAAACAAACTTTATTAATAATAATTGGACTAACTACATTTTGACAAGAAGGTAAAACTTACTAAGGAATAATATTTCTAAATTTCCAGGCACTTAATAATATAGCCTCAAAATGCATGAAGCAAAAAACTTGATAATATTTTAAGAAAATATTAATAAGCTTCATAATCAGAAATGTAATCTACTTTTTTCAGTAATTAATAGAATAAAAGATTAAAATTGACAAGATATAGAATATTTTAGCAGCACTACCAATAAACTTGAGTCAGTGGCATATAAAGAGGACACAGGAAAGAAAAGATGCGTCCCCTTTCTTTTGGCTAGTATTTACCTAGCACATCTTTTTCTGTCCTTTTGACTTTGCTGTGACTTTATATTTTAGGTATATCTTTACTAAATAGCACAAATCCATTATTTTTAAAAAGTACAGTCTTACAATCTCTTTTAATTGGCAAGTTTATATTTATTGTACATAATGGTTCTCCTAGACTTTTTAATGTTTTACTGTTTTCCTTGCTCCCATTTATTCTGTTTTATTTTGTTTCTTTCTTTTATTCCTCCATTGTCTCCCTTTTTATTTTGCAGGATAGTGGTTGCAGAGCATCCTTTCTCATCTTTCATTTATTTTCTCACACCGCTTTGTAAAGTTACCATTGTATTTTTGTTCTTTCAGTTTAAACCCTGGACATTTTACCATGCTTACTAGTACACTATAATCAATACCCTAACCTTTTCCAGAACAATATAAATGATAACACTCTCATTCCATAACTCCTCTGACTTACTTTGGTATACAGTATTCATTCTCTCTCTCCCTCCCCACCCACCTCCCACTTAGTTCAATGATCTGCTGGGCTTTTCTTCAGAATTCTGAATGAAAGCTTTTCACAAATGGTTGATGAGCCTGGCTGCCAGTTCATATGTAAGAGTGATGCATGAGAAGCTATGTGTATGTGACCAGGTTTTGCCACAAATGGACCTCCTCGCAGTATGAAAATTAAACAGTTAATACTTCACACATTATAGCATCTGCAGGTCTTTTCTGGGAGACCTTTGAGCTCTCAAAGGAAAACTATAACATAGGAGTTAAGAAGAAATTACTTAGGCAGATAGTGAAGGTACTGAAGTCCTCAGTAAGATTTTCCTTTTTAATGAAAAGCAGCCCTCAAATCATTTTCTAACAAAGAGAAGCCTGTAAAATTGAGCTGCAGACATAGACAAGCAAGCTGGAAGCAGGCCGGCAGATAAATACTATCTAGGCATATTCAAAATGGTGGCTCCATCTTCTCTTCTTTTTTGTCAGCCACATGTACAGTAAGGAACAGACAAGATGTCACAGGTCAAGTGCAAAGCCCGTTTGCCTAATAAGATTAGGATGGGTGGCCAGCCTTTCCTGTGCACTATGTAAATGTCATACCTGACTGAACCAATCTGTGGTCCCTAAATAAAGCAGACACCGCCTCCTCAAGCCTGCCTATATAATCCAGTGGACTCTGCTATTAGCTGATCTTTCACTTTGGTAGCCCCTCTCTCACTAGAAAGAGAGAGAGAGCTGTTCTTTCTCTTTCTTCTGACAATTAAACCTCTGCTCCTAAACTTCTCATGTGTGTCCGTGTCCTAAATTTTCTTGGCGTGAGATGACAAACCCTGGGTATTTACCCCACACAATGAAGCTGCATCAACTATCTCAAGTGAAGTGAAGAAATAAGGAAGACTTTACTCAAGACTATTGTAATAGAAGGAAGAGATGGAACTAAACTCCTCTTGCTAGTGGCGAATCTATATGGGTATGGAGCAACCTCAATTCTTGCCTCGTCAGAAAAAATAATTCAACCAAGAGACATAAGGCGAGGGACTGAGGCAAGTTTTGGATTGGCAGTGAAAGTTTATTAAAAAGTTTTAGAGCAGGACTGAAAGAAAGTAAAGTAATTGGGAAAAGGGCCAAGTAGGCAACTTGAGAGTTCAAATGCACAGTTTCACCTTTGATTTGGGGTTTTATACATTGGCATACTTCCAGGGGGGCTTCATCCCTTCTCCCCTGATTCCTCCCTTGGGGTGGGCTGTCCTCGTGTGAAGCAGCCTGCCAGCATTTGGTAGGGGACACATGCACAGTGTTTACTGAAGTTGTACACATGCTCACTTGAGGCATCTTTCCCTTACCAGTTGTGTGATCCTAGAGGAAGGTCATATACCAGTTAAACTCTACCATTTTGCCTCTTAGTGTGCATGCTTGAGCCCACTTGCTCAACTCCTAAGATCTTATCAGGAAGCTGCTTATCATCAGTTTCAGTTTTTTTCTATCTGTTGGGAGACCGCCTTTCCCTGGCACCAGCTGCAACCAATTATTTTAGAGAGACAATTCTAATAACCAGTCCATCATCACCTGATGGTTGCCTGACAATCCTTCCTGAGTAGTGGGTGGGGCCCCTCTCCTGACCTGCTCATGTCTGCCTGACTACCTACAGTAACACTCTGAAACAAAAGGTGGGAGAGTTCTTAAGCACTGAGGTGAGTTAGCAGAAAAGTACTGGAGGACACCGGGAGAAGGCTGGCCTATGTGACTGGGCCACATCTTGATGCTAACTGGCATCCTTGGAAGTTAGGCTCCCACACTCCCAAGGAGACTCGAATATAGGGGAACTATCTTTACTAATGACCATCTTTCAAAGAGATGGCTCCTAGGCCCTTGAGAAAGATATTCCTGGATTGTGGAAGATTTACAGTTCAGAAGGGCAGAGAAAGAATTTACGATTGAAAGTTTTTGAAAGTAAATGTGCGAAGAAATGGGAGATAAGGAGTATTGTTAGGAAGAGGACTGTTTAAAGCTTAGCCAGCTGAGAGAAGCATTAAGGCCATCATCTTGGTCATAGCTTTAAAGAAGAATCTTCCAGTTGCCTAATTATCTGCTTTCTGAGCATAGACAGAGGAAGAAATGTGGGGCATCAAGATTTATAAAGAAAGTTTCCCACATTATCTCCAAGTGTCAGTCTTGCCCTTCATCACACCCTCCTCTGTAACTGCTGCTCTACAGTCAGGAAATTTCTGTTTAATTGCTCCAGTGAAGAGACTGGTTTTCCTGCAGAGGCTGGGAGTGAAACTGCCTTTGTAAAAACTGTATCAGTGAGAAAATTTTGGCAGTGTGGGAGATCTGATCGAGTCAAACCCCTCTTGCCTTTAGCCTTGAAGCTGTCCTTAATTATTCCTAGGCAAAGCTAATTCTGGTAGACATTTAGTTTATATTTTAAATGATAATACCCCTTCCCCAAAACTCAACTGCCTTTGTAATGCTAATGAGAGGCCACCAGACAAGGAGGACAGAGGCCCCTGAATTCTGCTAAGGTGTATGTATAAATGATTGCCAGCTTTTATTCTGGAGGTCACAGATATGCAACTTCTCCAATTACTCCTGCAGATAACATCACTATTGTAGAATCTGAGATTGGACTTCTGGGATACCTTTTCAGGTTTTTTCTGCATGTCCAATACCTGTGGCCCCCCTGGACCCACCAATCCCTTCTGTGGCCCCACCCAGAAGTGACTCAGCTCAAGGGGACAGCTTCAGTTTATAATTTCATCTCCAACCCAACCAGTCAGCAGCTAACACTCATTGCCTTGACACCCTCCCCACTCCCCACAAACTACCTTTAAAATCCCCTAACCTTGGCCAGCCACGGCGGCTCACACCTGTAATCCTGGCACTTTGGGAGGGCAAGGCAGGCAGATCATTTGAGGTCAGGAGTTCAAGGCTAGCCTGGCCAACATGGTGAAACCCTGTCTCTACTAAAAATATAAAAATTAGCTGGGTGTGGTGATGCACACCTGTAGTCCCAATTACTCAAGAGGCTGAGGCTAGACAATCACTTGAACCCCGGTGGTGGAGATCACAGTGAGCTGAGATCGTACCACTGCACTCCAGCCTGAGTGATCGAGTGAGACTCTGTCACAATAATAATTAATTAATAAACCCCTAACCTATAAGCTTTCTATGAGATTAATTTGAGTGATAACTCCATCTCCCATGTGGCATGGCTGGCCTCATGTTAATTCAATTCTTTACTTCAATGCCATGAATTGATTTTGTTTGTGCAGCAGGAAGAACCCACTTGCTGGGTACAGGAGGAATTGTATTATGTTGGTATGGTGCTGGGAGTTACTCTTCTATCATTTATCCACATTTTTCTATCTCAAGCCTCATCCTGGCTTTCAGTGCTCCCTGAGACTCTCTAGCGCTCTAATGCATAGACTTAATTTTATTATCATCCCTTTCTGGGAGTATTTAGACTTTAGCCTCCTCTGCCAGTCTCATTACTACTCTACTTTCTGTCTTTCAGCTTTCCAAAACCGGTTGGTATTTCTTATCCACTACTGTCCCTTAGTACTTCTTGAATATAATATTTTTTCTGTCTTTAACTTTTTTCATTTATTCATTTTAATTGTTCATGTGAGCATGAAGAGAAATGCATAGAATCAACTTGCTATGATCAACTGTAAATCTAAGTACTGAAACGTCCAATGTGTCATTTAGGTATGGTAACTTCCAGCCTGTAACATGGCAAGAAGAGGCCAAAGATGGAAAGTTTTGCATTGCACTCAATAACTCTTACTTGCCTGAGAATATCCTAAGTGGATAAGCGGGCAGGGTGAGAACTAGAAGCAGGCATGTGCCCAAAGGTTGTTCTTGCTGGTAATAGGGACTGTGAGGGGCCTAAGGACAAACTCCTCACTTTGCCTTTTAGAAAACACTCCTCCAAGTAATATTTCTTCATGATGATATATAAACCACAAAAAGAGATAAAACTGGGCCTATAAAATATATTATATGGGAAAGAACCAAGAGTTTCAATATTTTCTTTTTTAATTTTATTATTATTATACTTTAAGTTTTAGGCTACATGTGCACAATGTGCAGGTTAGTTACATATGTATACATATGCCATGCTGGTGTGCTGCACCCATTAACTCGTCATTTAGCATTAGACATATCTCCTAAAGCTATCCCTCCCCCCTCCCCACAACAGTCCCCAGAGTGTGATGTTCCCCTTCCTGTGTCCATGTGTTCTCATTGTTCAATTCCCACCTATGAGTGACAACATGCAGTGTTTGGTTTTTTGTTCTTGTGCTAGTTTACTGAGAATGATGATTTCCAATTTCATCCATGTCCCTACAAAGGACATGAACTCATCATTTTTTATGGCTGCATAGTATTCCATGGTGTATATGTGCCACATTTTCTTAATCCAGTCTATCGTTGTTGGACATTTAGGTTGGTTCCAAGTCTTTGCTATTGTGAATAGTGCCACTATAAACATATGTGTGCATGTGTCTTTATAGCAGCATGGTTTATAATCCTTTGGGTATATACCCAGTAATGGGATGGCTGGGTCAAATGGTATTTCTAGTTCTAGATCCCTGAGGAATCGCTACACTGACTTCCACAATGGTTGAACTAGTTTACAGTCCCACCAACAGTGTAAAAGTGTTCCTATTTCTCCACATCCTCTCCAGCACCTGTTGTTTCCTGACTTTTTAATGATTGCCATTCTAACTGGTGTGAGATGGTATCTCATTGTGGTTTTGATTTGCATTTCTCTGATGGCCAGCGATGGTGAGCATTTTTTCATGTGTTTTTTGGCTGCATAAATGTCTTCTTTTGAGAAGTGTCTGTTCATATCCTTCGCCCACTTTTTGATGGGGTTGTTTGTTTTTTTCTTGTAAATTTGTTTGAGTTCATTGTAGATTCTGGATATTAGCCCTTTGTCAGATGAGTAGGTTGTGAAAATTTTCTCCCATTTTGTAGGTTGCCTGTTCACTCTGATGGTAGTTTCTTTTGCTGTGCAGAAGCTCTTTACTTTAATTATATCCCATTTGTCAATTTTGGCTTTTGTTGCCATTGCTTTTGGTGTTTTAGACATCAAGTCCTTGCCCATACCTGTGTCTTGAATGGTAATGCCTAGGTTTTCTTCTAAGGTTTTTATGGTTTTAGGTCTAACGTTTATGTCTTTAATCCATCTTGAATTAATTTTTGTATAAGGTGTAAGGAAGGGATCCAGTTTCAGCTTTCTACATATGGCTAGCCAGTAAAAAGTGATAAAGGGGATATCACCACTGATCCCACAGAAATACAAACTACCGTCAGAGAATGCTACAAACACCTCTATGCAAACAAACTAGAAAATCTAGAAGAAATGGATAAATTCCTCGACACATACACCCTCCCAAGACTAAACCAGGAAGAAGTTGAATCTCTGAATAGAACAATAACAGGCTCTGAAATTGTGGCAATAATCAATAGCTTACCAACCAAAAAGAGTCCAGGACCAGATGGATTCACAGCCGAATTCCACCAGAGGTACAAGGAGGAACTGGTACCGTTCCTTCTGAAACTATTCCAATCAATAGAAAAAGAGGGAATCCTCCCTAACTCATTTTATGAGGCCAGCATCATCCTGATACCAAAGCCGGGCAGAGACACAACCAGAAAAGAGAATTTTAGACCAATATCCTTGATGAACATTGATGCAAAAATCCTCAATAAAATACTGGCAAACTGAATCCAGCAGCACATCAAAAAGCTTATCCGCCATAATCAAGTGGGCTTCATCCCTGCAATGCAAGGCTGGTTCAATCTATGGAAATCAATAAATGTAATCCAGCATATAAATAGAACCAAAGACAAAAACCACATGATTATCTCAATAGATGCAGAAAAGGCCTTTGACAAAATTCAACAACCCTTCATGCTAAAAACTCTCAATAAATTAGGTATTGATGGGATGTATCTCAAAATAATAAGAGCTATCTATGACAAACCCACAGCCAATATCATACTGAATGGACAAAAACTGGAAGCATTCCCTTTGAAAACTGGCACAAGACAGGGATGCCTTCTCTCACCACTCCCATTCAACATAGTGTTGGCAGTTCTGGCCAGGGCAGTCATGCAGGAGAAGGAAATAAAGGGTATTCAATTAGGAAAAGAGGAAGTCAAATTGTCCCTGTTTGCAGATGACCTGATTGTATATCTAGAAAACCCCATCATCTCAGCCCAAAATCTCCTTAAGCTGATAAGCAACTTCAGCAAAGTCTCAGGATACAAAATCAATGTGCAAAAATCACAAGCATTCTTATACACCAATAACAGACAAACAGAGAGCCAAATCGTGAGTGAACTCCCATTCACAATTGCTTCAAAGAGAATAAAATACCTAGGAATCCAACTTACAAGGGATGTGAAGGACCTCTTCAAGGAGAACTACAAACCACTGCTCAAGGAAATAAAAGAGGATACAAACAAATAGAAGAACATTCCATGCTCATGGGTAGGAAGAATCAATATTGTGAAAATGGCCATACTCCCCAAGGTAATTTATAGATTCAATGCCATCCCCATTAAGCTACCAATGACTTTCTTCACAGAATTGGAAAAAACTACTTTAAAGTTCATATGGAAGCAAAAAAGAGCCCGCATCGCCAAGTCAATCCTAAGCCAAAAGAACAAAGCTGGAGGCATCACGCTACCTGACTTCAAACTATACTACAAGGCTACAGTAACCAAAACAGCATGGTACTGGTACCAAAACAGAGATATAGACCAATGGAACAGAACAGAGCCCTCAGAAATAATGCTGCATATCTACAACTATCTGATCTTTGACAAACCTGAGAAAAACAAGCAATGGGGAAAGGATTCCCTTTTTAATAAATGAATATTTTCAACAAAACACTTGAAGATGTCTCAAATGGCAAATAAAAACCCTAAAATATTAAAAAGAACAAAAACTCTAGGAGAAAAGACAACTGAGATTTAACTTAAGAATCTGATCTCCAAGGGCACCCAAAACAATAGAGATAGAAGCAAAGTGTTTAAAAGAAATGTCATGAAGAGATGAAGATAATTATTTTTATAAATCAAATGCATTTACTGAGTTCCAGGCAAAGTTAGCATAAGGTATATTCTAGCACAACTTTTGAATTGCAAATGTAAATTTACAATATTCTAAGACTTCTAGACAGAGAGGAAATAAATGAATTGTTACCTAAAAATAATTAAAGATTAGGCTGGTTTCAAGATTCAGACCTATAATCTAGGTTTGATTATGTTAAAATGGGAAAACAGGATACAGAAATGATTATATGATTCCAAATAGGTAAGATAAAAATGTAGAAAAATAAGTACATTGAGGGAAATTATGCCAAAGTATTCACAGTTTTCTCTGAGTGGTAGGAATTTTATTAATTTACATTCTAATCATTTATGTTTTTTTTCTTCTACTTTTCAAGTGTTCTGGAACGGTCATGCATTATTTTAATAATTGGCAAAAATACAGGTAAAAAGTAAAAGAAAAAACAAGAGAGAGAGAAAATCATTTCTCACAGTAGGATACTTCCAGGCTGAGATATATCAAATTAAAATCATAAAATTCTGAAGCCATTTCCTGAGTTCATTTATTCTTAAGCTCTGCCTATCCCTTAAAGACTTCAGTAAGCCTTTGACATTTCACTCTGGCATTAGGTGAATTTCAAAATCTTATGATAAGCTATCTAGTCCTACAACTTGAAAAAATTCTTTGGAGCATTTTGGAGTCATCGAAGCAAACTTTTTACAGAAAACACTATTTTTCTTGAAAATCCGAACTTGAAATTTCTGAAGATGCAGTAATTTTTCAAGACAAAACACCCTCTTGGGTACAAATCATGCAACTTGCCCTGGATCCAATATGTGCAGTTTCTGCTGGAGTTCAAGTAGTGATAAAGAAACATTTTCAGCACTGGTGGGTTTATCTTTGTTTGAAGGCTAGTGTAAAAAGTATACACTTTATTTCATATATTATACAATGAAATTATAGATATAATGAGAGCTATAATCTTCAAAGGTAGAGGTTGCAGAATTAGAGCTAAATGACCAAATATAGCTCATGCTCATTCTTTGATTGGCTTGAATAATTAAAAATAAATAAATTCGTGGCCAAAATTTGAAACTCAAAAGATTGTACCTTAAAAATTCTAGACTTAGAGGCTTCTGTTGAAAAACCAGAGGATCTGTAAAAGCCAGAAGGTCTGAGCAGTTACCTGCTAGAGGTTAGTTTTCTTATTCTTTAATGTTTTTCGGGCTTCCAAAAAACCAAAAACCACTCATTTAGGTTGAATTAGTAAACTCTGTTCTAAAAAATAATGTTAATTCTAATTGACAGCTATTACTATTATGTCAAAAATTGTTACTTGTGGCCGGGTGCAGTGGCTCACGCCTGTAATCCCAGTACTTTGGGAGGCTGAGGCGGGCAGATCACGAGGTCAGCAGATCGAGACCACCCTGGCTAACATGGTGAAACCTTGTCTCTACTAAAAATACGAAAAATTTATCCGGGCGTCGTGGCAGGTGCCTGTAATCCCAGCTACTCTGGAGGCTGAGGCAGGAGAATGGCGTGAACCCGGCAGGCGGAGCTTGCAGTGAGCCAGAGATCGCGCCACTGCACTCCAGCCTGTGAGACACAGCGAGACTCCATCTCAAAAAAAAAAAAAAAAAAAAAAAAGAAAAGGTTACTTGTGGAAGCTACCTGTTGTGGTATTTCTATGAAGAATTGTTGGCTTTTGAGTTAGACATTCTGAATTCTGTGTCAGGATGACTCTGGGGGCTTCAACACAGTTAAATAAATTTTTCCTAAAAGCAAGAAGGCCTAAAGTGGAGTATCCCCAAAATTCATCAATTCAGCAACTTAATGATGCTCTCATAGGCATAAATAATATCTTCGGCTCTGCCATTCTCAGAGAATTGGTCTTATTCTCAAGCTGGTTCTACTCCAGGATACAAAATGGCTTCCACAGCAGTTATCACATGCAGAGACTACTATTTATAAACAGAAAAGAAGAGTACTCTTCTTCCTTGAGTTTCCCTGTATAAGAGTAAGGAAAGTTGTCTGAATCCCTCCCTAGCAGATCTTTCTTAGTATCGCATAGACCATATTTCAGCCATATGTCCAATACTAAAACAAACGAGCAGGAGGGCTGACTGCTTGTGATAGACGTAGATAATTCAAATTACCCATCAGCTGAATATAGGATTGCTTTCCCTTAGCACATAGTAAATAGCACCGGGGACAAGAGGCAAAAAGAGTACATCTGCAGTCTACTCCCAGAAAGAAATGGCGTGTAGTGGGGAACTGATTTTAGATAGATAACAGTTTCTGCTACAAACTAAAGACAGGTCTCTAGCTTTGTAATGACCTTTGGCATATACTTAAACTTTCCTAATTTAAAGTTCTTAATTTATATATTAGAAATGGTAATACATTTTTCATAGCATTATCACAAATATTAAATGGTCGAAAATATATGAAAACTTAGGTATTTCAGATATTTTTGCTTTATAAAAAATGCCAGATTATGTTTCTGAAAATAAAGAATATGGAAAAATAAACTCCAAAAATTTTGGAAGTTTAAAATAAAATGAAAATTTAAAAATAATTGAATTAATAAATTATTTGTGCAAAGTTGTCTCTTAGGTGAAAGTTTACCTTATGATTTACCTTACCTAACTCAATTTTCTCAGTGGATGAAAATGTCATTTAAAATTGGAAAGTTTATTGTCTGTTTATTATATTTCATTCTATTATTGTTTCTTCAGTGATAAGAAAAGGAGAAAAGTAGTCACAGTTAATACCTTACTGGCACAGCTGAAGCTTGGCGCAATTCACTGTATAATCCCTCTGAACGCCCCCCACCCCCAGTACTGGATAACTGGGAATATTTGACTGTTTGATGTTCTACCAGAGAGGATACTTTGTGGCAAGGTACAATATAAAGCAGGTGCTACAACATGCTCTACTGGGCAGAATGACAAGTGATGGCTTCCCTAGAGTCATAGCAAAAGACAGATTTAGTGAATCATGCTGTATGATGGAGAATCCACACACCAGGGCCGCAGATTAAACTCTGCCTGTTGAAGTGAGAATATTTGCATTTGTGCTCTCAAGAGAGTTTTTGTCAAGTGGCAGGAGTGAGTGAAACTCTGAAGTCTGCCTGTAATACAGTCAACCACCTCATAGTCCCTATCAAGAGTACTATAAAATCAAATGAAGACCTTGGAAAAGCAACAGACTTAAGAATAAAAATCCCTCTGGCTTCTAGGACATTACTACTTTTCCCTAGAGAAAAAAATGTAGAAACCCTGCATGGTGATTCAAAGATTAACTGGGCATTCCAGAAGGTTTCAAATGTTCTTTGCATTTACATGTTTGCAAAATTATGCTTCTTGGAGATACCTACCAAAGGACATCACTTGCTGACACTTTTGGTCACCTGTGGCCTCAGTGATTAGAGAATACTCATGTCAGGCCTTGAAAACAAAATAACATCAACCCCAATGGCTTTAGCTTCTACTTAGTCAGGTGTGCTTCCGCAGATTCGGGATTGTGGGGAGAAAGAAAAAGAAGTTGTTGGTTTGGTGAGAAGACTGATTTTATTTCTAGTTTTCTACGTAAATGTCACAGAAACATAAGAAAAGTCTTCCAATTTTTATACCTTAATTCCTTCAACTGCAAAAATGAGAATAATAAACTTGCAATCCCCATATAATTCCTACTCCAAATAATTTTTATAAACTTTAAATCTTTGCATGACAATAACTTTAAAAAAAAATTACCACAGGCCCATATAATTTTACAAATGACTTCTACTAAGTCTTCAAAAGTCAAAGATCCACAACATAGAAAAAAAATATGGACTAATATACTATTGTTAATAAATAAGATAGGAAAAATTTAAGCCAGTAAAACCATTGGCTGATTTTATTTATAAATTCAAAAGTCTTAAATGATATATTTTCAATATAATTTCAGAATATGTAACACATTCATCAAGACTAAGAAGAATTTATTCCAAACATCCAAATATATTTTATTATTTTGAAACAAATATTAAGGTAATTCACCACATTAACAGATGAAAGAAAAATACAATACTACCATTCCAGTATTTACAGAAGGAAAAAAAAAGATTGATAAATTTTAAAACCATTCATAACAATAAAAATGAATTCTAAGTAAATTAAGAATAAGAGAGCTTCAAATGAGTTCACAAAAAGATATTGACCCAAACCTACAGCAACTATGCTACTAAATAGTGAACACTGAAAGTGTTCATTTAAGAACAGAAAAAAGGATATCTGTCATGTCTATGTCTAAACAGTGAGCTATAATACCTAATTAACTTAATAAGTTAATAAAAACCAAGATTAAGAATACAATAAGATCACAAAACAAAGGTAGAAAAAGTCCGGGCATTTTGAGAATGATATGCTTGTCTGCATGAATTATCCTGGAAATTCACAGATATGTTATTAGAATTACTTAGAGAGTTCAAAAGATGAATATACAAAAATCATCTTCATTTTCATGTATTGTCAGAACTAATTAGATAATTTTTAAGAAGGTACTACCTACACAAACAATATAACTTATAATGTACCTAAGAATAATTTTAAAAAATTATAAAGCTTTATTGGAGAAGGTAAAAGATGTACAGAAAAGAAGACCTATGGTCCTGAGTAGACAATGCAATATCACAAAGTTTTTGATTTGTTCCTTAAACTACAAAATCAACCCAAAACTGAATCCAAAATAGGCTTTTAATGGAAATATTTTAAAATTTTAATACTACCATATGAATGTATGGTCAAGACATACATTCATAATAGTATGATAATATAATACATTACTGTTATTCTTATTCTTTAGGGAAGGGATGGAGCTGAAACATTTGACAGTAAATTGTAGAAATCATGACCCTCCATCCCTAAAACCTTCTCTCATAACCACACCTCAAATTTTTAAAATGTAACATAGCTATATCACTGTCATGTAATACAGTTTATATTCCTATTTCACTAATTATCTTCCGAGTGTCCTTTATAGCAATGTTGCCCTCTGAACCAGGATCCAATGCAGAAGTTTACATTTAGTCATATTGTATGTTTTCTCTCCTTTGATATGTAGCATTTCCTCCCTTTTCTTTGTGTTTTATGACCTTGGTGTATTAAAAGAGTACAGACACAATGTTTTGTAGTATTTCTCTCAATTTGGGTTTTTCTTGTTGTTTCTTTATAATTATGCTTTTGAGTTTTTGGCAGAAATATTACGTATGTGATATAGTATCTTTCCCAGAGGATGATATCAGGAGGCACTTAACGTCAGTTTGTTCCATGCATGGTTATATTAATCTTGATCACTTAGTTAAGGCTGTTTCTTCTAAATTTTATTGCTATAAAAGTACCTTTTAATCATTTCATAATTAGTGAGTAATCTATGGGAAAATAATTTGAACTTATGTAAATCTCTTATTTGCCAACCAACTTTAACCCCTAGGTTTTATATCCATCAATATTTATCCATGTCAATTTTTAATATGATTTTTGCAAAATCATGGTTTTATAACTATCATTTCTTCTAACTTTATTATACTTTTGTCATTTGTTTTTTGGTATTAGTGTAGATTATTTTCTCAATATATTATAATGCATTGTAGCCATTCTCTTTTTTTACAGTTGCAAAATTAGATTTTTAGATACTCAGATTTATTTTTTCTTATTTTTTTTAATAGAGCAGTCTTGGAGTCACAGCAAAACGGAGTGGAAAGTACAGAGATTTCCTGTAAACTTCCTGCCTCCATGTATTCATAGCCTTCCCATTATCAACATCCCTCCACCACCAAATACATTTGTTAGAATTGAAGAACCCGCACTGATATATCATTATCACCCAGAGTCCGTAGTTTTACATTACAGTTCACTCTTGGTGTTGTATGTTATATGGATTTCAAAAAATTTGTAATGACACGTATCTACCATTACAGTGTCATACAGAGTAATTTCACTGCCCTTAAAATCAGTGCTCAGAAGTAGAGAAAACTATTTTAAAATTCATATGGAACAAAAAAAAAAGAGCCCAAATAGCCAAGACAATCCTAAGCAAAAAGAACAAAGTTGGAGGCATCACACTCCCTGACTTCAAACTATACTACAAGGCTACAATAACCAAAACTGCATGGTACTGGTACAAGAACCAAAAACTGGCAACTTTTTAGTATCGCCTTTTCCAGAATGTCATATAGTTGACATCATAGGGTTTGTCACCTTTTCAGATTGGCCTTTTTCACTTAGTTACATGCATTTAAATTTCCTCCAGTACCTTTCATGGCTTGATTGCAAATATTTCCTTCTGGTATATGACTTGTTTTGCATTTTTCCTGACAGTGTCACAGAGGAGAAATTTTTAATTTTAATGAAGATCAGTTTATTATTTTTTTCATGATCATACCTTTGTTGTCATATCTAAAAAGTCATTACCAAATTAAGGTCATCTAGATTTTCTATGTTATCTTCCAGGACTTCTACAGTTTGCATTTTACATTTAGGTCCATGATCCATTTTGAGTTAATTTTTGGGAAAGGTGTAAGACCTGTGTCTAGATTAATTTTTTTGCATGTGTATGTATAGTTATTCTAGCAGCATTAGTTGAAAAATGTATTTTAACTCTGTTGTAATTGCCTTTATTACTTTGTCAGTGATTGGTTGACTTTAATTATGTGGCTCTATTTCTGGAATATCCATCATGCTCCATTGATCCATTTGTCTTTTCTTTTGCCAATACCACACTGTCTTGATAACTATGACTTTAATAGTAAGTCTTGAAAACAATACAGCCAGACATTCAACTTTGTTCTTCCTTTATATTGTGTTGGCTATTTTGGGTCTTTTGCCCACCTTATAAACTTTATAATCAGTCTGCTGATATGTACAAAGTAACTTTCTGGGATTTTCTCGGAATTGCATTGAATTCGTAGACCAAGTTGGAAAGAACTGACATCTTAACAATATGGAATCTTTACATCTATGAACAGGAAATATTTCTCAATTTATTAGTTATTTGATTTAGTTGCAGTTTTGTAGTTTTCCTCAAATAGTTATCATACATAATTTGATATATTTATACTTAAGTATTTCATTTTGGGGGCTGATAAGTATAAATGGCATTGTGTTCTTATATTTCAAATTCCACTTGTTTATTGCTAGTAAATAGGAAAGAAAGTGTTTGACTTTTGTATGTTAACCTTGTATCCTGTAATCTATAATCGTCCTATAATCATTTATTAGTTCCAGGAGTTTTTTGTCAATTCTTTCAGATTTTATACATAGACAGTCATGCTATCTGTGAACAAGCAGTATTACTTCTTTTCCAGTTAGTACATCTGTTATTTCCTTTTTCTTATTGCATTAGAATTCCAGTATGATGTTCAAAAGCAGTAATGAGAGGAGGTAACCTTCTCTTTTTCCTATTAGTGAGAAAGTTTTGAGTTTGTCACCATTAAGTATAATGTCAGCTGTAGGATATTTGTAGATACTCTTTATCTAGTTGAGAGTATTCCCCTCTATTCTTAGTTTCTGTTTTCATTACGAATAGGTGTTCAATTTTTTTTTTCAAATTTTTTTCTGTATGCATTTATATGATTGTGTGTTTTTTCTTTAGCTTGTTGGTATTGTGGATTACATTAATTGATTTTTTGAATTTGAGCTAGCCTTGAATGCATACTTGGGACAAATTCCACTTAGCTGTTGTGTATAATTCTTTTTCTACATTGTTGGATTCAATTTGCTAATATTTTGTTGAGGATTTCTGCATCTATGTTCATGAGAAATATTGGCCTGTAAGTTTTATTTTGCTGTAATGACTTCGTCTGCTTTTATCTTAGGGTAATGCTGGTCTCATAGAATAAGTTAGGAAGCATTATGCCTGCTTCTCTCTTCTGAAAGAGATTGTAGAGTACTGGTATACTTTTTTCTCACTTTTTGGTGGAATTAACCAGTGAACCCATTGGGCATGTTCCTTTCTGTTTTGGAAGGGCATTTATTATTGATTCAAGTTTTTTAATAGATATAGGCCTGTATAGAGTGTCTATTTCTTCTTGTGTGAATTTTGGCATATTGTTTCTTTCAGGGAATTGGTTCATTTCATCTAAATTATGAAATTTGTGGGCATAGAGATGTTTATAGTGTTCCTTTATTATCCTTTCAATGTACATGTGATCATGTAAGTGATGTCTTCTCTTTCATTTCTGATATAGTCATTTGTGTCATCTCTCTTTTCTATGTTAGCTAGCTTAGCTGGAGGCTAATCAATTTTGTTAATCTTTTCAAAGAAGTTTTTTGTTTCATAGTTATTCATTTTTGATGCTTAAAGTTTTACAGATTTGGTTAATGGAAGTCTCATTAAACTGGCTCCTGTGCTCTTTTTTCTTTTTCTTTCTTGAGTAATTTCTGGAACAATAAGACATTCCTGGCCCATTTCAAACTTTCCCTGAACCATTCCTAGAATCAGTCACTTTTCCTAGGCACTTTGGTTACTTTGAATAAGGAATTTTATTTGGAAACCAAGATCTAGGAGATAGATGTTCTCATTATTTTGGGGTGTTATTGCTTCTAGGCTTGAAAACGCCTTCTATATCTAAGGTTAAAAAAACTGATATCAATTTTTAAATTATTTTTTAAAACAGCAAATTAAAATTAAAAACTAGCACCACACACTTATCAAGGAGATAAATAAAATGGAAATTTTTATATGATGGTGCAAGTGTAAGCCACTGTGAAATCAAATATAATTTTTTTAGGTAGTCACCCTAAAGATGTTCTTCCATAAGCGCAAAAAGAAGCATCTAGAAATGTTCACATTGCATGATTGATTTTAGCCCAAATATGGAGTGTGATAAACTCTGGCTTAGTCATCGTAGTCATAAAATGAAACCCTTTTTAGCAGTTAAAATTTGTGAAGTGGAAATCCACTTTTAATACATAATTCAAACATAAAATGCTGAAAAGAAAAAGTTATAAAAAAAGACACCTACAATAGGATATAATGATTTATCTAAAACATACAGCAGTGCTATTTATGGTTCATATGTATATTTGTATGTATTTCCTTTGTAAAAACATGAATTAAACTTGTAAGGGCAAACTCCAGGTTAATGGTTGCTCTGAGAGGAAAAAAAAAAGATTGGGTGGGGCTTCAGTATCTCCGAAGTTTTATTTTGTAAAATTAAAAACCAAAATATACATTTTATAGATTTTTAAAATATTTCATAATTTATACAAGTTTAAGTAATTACATACATTATATGGAATTTTTGTCTAGCAGTGTAGACATTTAGCAGAGCTATTTACATATATTATACGGGATTTTTGTCTAGCAGCATAGACATTTAGCAGAACTCTTGAGAAAAACATAGATTGGATAATCAGAGAAGTGGAAATCCAGAAACTGAGCACTGTTCCTCCTGACTGTTTTGAACTAAGTATGTCCTTTTTGCAGGACAATGTAAACTCCTTCACCTCTCCCCCAAGTCCCCCACTGCCACCCCCCTATTTTGCAGTGAGGTAGAAAAATTTGGAAGTAGAGTCTGTCTGTGAGAAGGAATTAAATCTGTAATGTGTTTTAAAATCATTTTAAGGTACAATGGAAATAATTTCACATTACCATGAAATGTATATGTAGTATTAAATCCTGAGCTAGGAAAAATCTAGAAAATATAATATTGTAAGGAGGAGGATCATTTCAACTAAATCTCCTGTTAGAAGATATTACAGGCAGCAGAATGAAGAACCAATTGTCTGAGGGAAAATTAATATTTCAGAAAATGAATCAAATCTGGCAGATCTAAAGTAGAGGCTATGAAACTACTATTGTTAGAAAAAACACAGAAGGCGGAAGAAAGTACCCTGTGAAAAATAGGCCAGTTACTTTCATAGGCCATGATTATGAAATAAGAAAAAGGCAAAAGAATATTTCTCTTCCAGACAAAAAAAAAATAATGACAAAGAAAATGGTGATTTCTCTTAGTGTGTGGGTGGACTGGCACAGTAAAAAGCCAGCAAAATTAAGAATGGTGCAGGGCTTGGAGGGGCAAGTGTATAAAATAATATAAAGAACAATAATTAAACCACAGATTAGCCATAGATTCTAACCCCATTTCTAATTATTTATTTGCCTTTAGTAAGACACTTGACTTCTCTGAGTCCCAGCTTTCTCATCTGTAAATAAAGAAGATGCATTCAATTATCTCTTGAATATGTTCCTACCTAAGTATTTTGTGATTCTATTAAATACAAATCATTTACTCAATAGATACCATAGCTATCAAGTGCCTGCAAGGTGCAAGGTATTTTTCTGTGTGCTTTATATTTACTATCCCATATCATTCTCAGGAGTAAGCTGTTACAAACTTCTCATAGAAGGCTCAAAAGCTTATCAATGTTTTCTAACTTGTTCAAGGCCACTGAGCTAATTGGTGGTAGAGCTGGTATTTGAGGCTGGGTCTCAATTCCAATGTCCATGCTCTTTCATTATTCCATCTATGCCAAAGATATTGACTAAATGAAATATTTGAGAGTATGCAAATGAGATGGTGGCTAGCATAGACCAAGAATGTAAAAAGTGTTCTACTGAAATATTTTTCCATTTCCAGAATCATTTGGAAAGACAATATTTATTTTAAAAATGCAAAAAGCCCTGTGAGAACTTGGTTCTTATTTATTATAAGATTTAGTGTGAATTTACAATCTTATTTATCATAAGATTATAAGATTTAGTGTGAATTATATTAATCAGAGCTGCATTTAACTGAGTTATCACCATTTCTTTGAAATTTTGATTAGGTAGAGGAGGAAGAAAATAAAACATAAGGGGAAGTATGTAAACTTATATAGAATGGAAGAATTCAAATAGCCTAAAAGCAGCAAAAAAGCACTTGAAAGCTTATGAGACAGGAGAGAAGAAACTTTAGGTGAAAGTAGTGCTCAGACAGGAGGAATAACAACCAAAAAATTGTACTTCTTTGAATTCTTAAAATTCCAGTATAAGCTAATGCCCACAAACACTGAATTAACACATTAAGGTCCTTTAGACAGTTGCAAAACAATTTTCCCCAGTTCAGCTTATTATTCTCTTTCTTGCACTTATCCATTCTTTAATTAAATAAATACTTCAAATATTTTCAGACTAATCTTATCTCCGTGACTAATTCTCATTTTTGTATTGAGTGAGGCTGAGGAATGGTAGGATTGGGAAAGAGAAGAGAAAAAGAAAAAGATGACGTAAGAGCAGACACATTAAATAAGATGAAATAAACAGCTACTAACTCACTTCCTTCCTTTCCTTTAGAATATTGATCCAATGAGATTTGCCGAATTTATCAACGTGTAGGATTTTAGAATCAACCCTCCTCATCAGCCACCCAATGTCTCCTGTAACCTCTTTGGCAATATTTAGTAAATAATGACAAAGAAAGAAATGGCCTTATTCATTTGTTCTTGCTTCTTTTACTTACTAGTTAACTTACTTTTTTACTTTCCTATTTTTCTTTTTCTTGAAATAAAGGACAAATGATTCAGGTTAAATTATAGAAAGGATAAATAGAATCAATAATATTGTTCCTTAAATTTCAGTTCCTATGAAATATTTACCTTACAAGCATACACAGAAAAATGGGTCTCTATTTTTTAAAAACAAATTTACAATGACTTCAGGATTTTTTTTTTATTCAAGCAGAAAAGAACTTGGTCTCATCTATCCTAATATTTTAAGTGTAAAGTGATTTGGGTCTAAGTGTATAAAAAAGTATTTATTCAAAGCCTGATTTAGAACACACTCAGAAAGACTCTAATAGCTACGTTTAAATTATCAGAGGCCTTGGTGAGTCAGTTGTTTTCTCTTTCTGGATCATTTACATTTGTCTATTTGTTGGATGGTTTTCATACTGGGTTCAAGTCCTAATATCACACTTCTAAATTACATCTCAATCCATGCTTCATATAAATGGCCTGGTGGAAAGATGCAATAAAAGAGCACTTTGTAATACTGAGTCCACTCATGCCATTATAGAAAGCACAATGTCAGCACTTTCATTTCCATTATACACTCTATTTGTTCAGAAATTATATAGAGAGCCATAAAAATTTGCTTGGTTGCAAGGTATTAGCTCATCCTACGAATAAACAATTAGATAAAAACCATAACGTGGCTAAGACAATTGATTAAGAGTAAAATTTGGTCCAACTGTGTATGTGACCTGGGTTCATTGCCACTTCACAGGGATTCTTTCTGCCGTAACAAGAAAGAAGCTATTAGACAAGCATTCCCAGGTGAGGAGAAAAATACCTAGGTATAGACACAGATGTCTGAGGCTATTTGTTTGTTTCTTTGTCTTAGTTGGAAAACAAACAAAAAAAAATTAGAATGGGTATAAAAATTACACTTTGATGATATTTTGGTGTCATCACTGTCACCGATGTGATCAGGGCAATTCTTAACAAAATATCAGGAAAATTGCCCTGACACAGACTCCTAGACTTATAAAAAGGTCCATCTTATAGATCAAGGAGTAAAATTTCATAATTCTACGGGACAGGCATCAGTCACAGGGTTTTTTGTTTGTTTATTTGTTTGGTTTTTTAATCGATACTGCTTTACTTTGTATTTAGGACAATATTAAGTAAGAATCTAGGTACTTCTAGCCACACTGATTTCTCAACTACTGAAGGTATCTTAGTCCAAGATACCTTAACAAAATACCATAGATTTGGCGGTTTATGACAGACATTTATTTTTCATTGTTCTGGAAGCTGGAAGTCTGAGATCAGAAATAACGGCCCTCCTAAGGGTTTCTAGAAGCCGTCTTTTCACTACATCCTTACATGGCAGAGAGAGCAGTCTGTCTCTCATCCTCTTCTTACAAAGACACTAATCCCATCATGTGGCCCCACCCTCACTCACGTCTAATCTAAACCTAATTACTTCACAAAGGCTCCACCTACAATTATCATCACCTTGGAAGTTAGAGCAACATGAATTTTGAGAGGGCACAAACATTCAGTCCATAACAGAGAATAAGGTTTTCTCTTGAGGTTGATCTCTTTTAAAAGACCAAGGAAGGATTCCAGAAGCCCATTGTTTTGTGACCAATTACTTCTGACAGGACCTGGTTTCTGTTTCTCTCTCTGTAAGTGATCATCTTACAACCAGGATGATTGACAATGATGACACCTATTGAACTATTTTATTTTCCATTTGAATCATAGAAGGGTAATCCTTTATTCTCCTCATAAAAAAGATACTATAAAGTATCAAGTATATTGAAAAAATCTCATGACATTATATAAACATTCCATGGTTTGTTATATTCTTGAAGCCACACTGTCAGGATTTTAGTTCCCATTCTGCAACTTACTACTTAAGTGACTATGGGCAAGCTTCTTAACCTCTCCATGCCTGAGCTTCCTCATCTCTGAAATGGGGATAAAAATAGCATCTAACTCATAGATTGTTGTGAGTGTTATGTTAACTGAGAAATGGTAATCATCAGTTGGTACCTAGAAAAATGCCTGACACATACTAACAACTAAATAATTACTAGTTTGGGAATGAAATGGCCTAAGTCTCACTGGATTGTACTCTCCTAGTGAGAGTTCTCCATATTCACATATTCACAGATGAAGAAACCTTCACATTGGTAATAGAAAAGAAATCCCCTAGTTCATGTTCCCAGATTATCCAAGTGTCTATGACACAAATGCAAAGTAAAATATAAAGAGGAAAAGGCAATTGGCTCTTCCCTCTTCTTTGGAGTCACAGTTGTTAAACTTCAGTGGATAATATAAAAACAGACTATTTGCATCCTTTCAGAATTGCATCAGCTCGTTCCCACGTGTTAAATAGTCAGATCAGACATGAAAATATTTACCTTAGGTATTAGTCAATAATGTTCAATTTTTTTCCTTTTAGAAAGTTGAACAAATGCAACAAATGCACACACATTAGTGTGACATTTAGTACTTTTATTCTGGTAAAATATTTCATAAAATAGATTCTCACACAGTTATAATTCACAATAATTTACTGGCCGGGTGCAATGGCTCACACCTGTAATCCCAGCACTTTGGGAGGCTGAGGTGGACAGATCACAAGGTCAGGAGATCGAGACCATCCTGGCTAGCACGGTGAAACCCCGTCTCTACTAAAAATACAAAAAAATTATCTGGGCATGGTGGCGGGTGCCTGTAGTCCCAGCTACTCAGGAGGCTGAGGCAGGAGAATTGCTTGAACGTGGGTGGCAGAGGTTACAGTGAACCGAGATCATGCCACTGCACTCCAGCCTGGGCGACAGAGCAAGACTCCGTCTCAATAATAATAATAATAATAATAATTTATCTAGCATTTACCATTACAAAAAAAGTTAAAAAAATAAAGATGAAGTTATTTTAATCAAGTCCAGATGCATTTATAGATTGATTTTGGCAAAATAGATTTTGTTCAAAAGCAAACTAATATTTCCTTTGATTTATCTGAAATAAGGGTCATTCCACTTTCTTATAGACAATTATGAATTTTAGTAGAAATGATAATCCAAAAGCAATATTGGTTTGACTTATATAAAAATAAAACTATAAAGCTGCTTAAATTTTCTCTTCAAACTGAAGAAACAAGCAAGATCTACTGCTCCAAATTGCCACTATTTGAAGTATCAAGAAAATGATCATACTGCATATCAGGTTCTTTTGGAGAAGTCTGTTAACACTTAAACTCAGTCATCAAATGGCTTCTCCATCACATGAGAATGTAAGCTACAAAGTAGATTTAATCTGTAAAAGGAAATGACTAATGTACAAATGTTTCTCTGGTGCTCAAGATGTGTGCTTGTTTCTGTTACTGGGTAAACTGTAATAATTGGTCTACTTCCAAAAGAGTGCAGAAGAGGTGAACCAATAAATTTGTATTGACAGAGGATGGAAAATGTCAATTATCCTAGGGAAGAGAGAATGCAAAGTCCTAGGCAGAAAGAAGATGCCACAGACAGACATACACCATAGCAGATGTTTGGGAATAAAGGGAGAAGTGGAATCAAGACACAGGATACCACTGACTACTTAAGGTCCAGTCTACTGGAGAAGCTCAATTGATTGACATCCTCTATCACCAACACCCTTCCCTTAGGCCTTCATCCCTCCTGACTGCACAGTGAGGTTGCCAGTCTCCCAGCACCCTACCTGTGTCAACCTCCGTTTTGCATATTTGTGACATATGTAAACACTGAGGCTATTGTGATTGACATAAGCCAATCATATTTTAAATGGATATGAGCAAGGAAAAAACAAACAAACAAGTGAACACTAGCGCTCTGGGAGCAATTCCTTCTAAAATGTTCATGAAAAGATCCAAATTAAGGAGAAACATGCACAAGAGAAATGAGATCCACGTCATAAACAATGAGAAATTTTAGCTAAATCTAGAGAACATGAGATGAGATTAGAGAAAAAAGCAAATGTGTTTCCTTTGCCTAAGAACAGTCTGCATAAGAAATAACCAAAGGAGATACTGGTGGAAGCTTGTCCAATCTTTAATAAACAGGGTAAGTTTAGAGGTGAAGCCAGCTGTGGGGCAGTCAAGGGATCTGCTTCAAACTCACTGATGCTTATAGGATGGGTTCGGTTTGCTGAAGCCACACTGAGCTGCAAGCCTCTTGCTCTGATGATAAAAGGGAACCTGAAAAGATTGGCTTTCGACAAGAGCAGCTGTGTCAGGTCCCAAACAGAGCTTCTGATGGTTTGGGAAAACATGAAACAGGAACTCTTCCTTGCAGAGGCAAACTTTCCGATTCTAGCTTTCATTTTCTCTTTACACTCAGGCTGCCATATCTCTGAATTTACATAGTGAATGTTTCCAATTCAGATGAAAGTTGAAAAGAAAATAATAGATTTACTGTAATTTCAGATAGATATCCTCACCAATCCCAAAGGAACCTTATTTCTATTCCAATTTATTCATCCTTATCAGTGAGATTAATACTTTCCAGTAAATAGGGAAAAAAATCACATATCTTTAAAAAGATAATATGTTCCAAGAAATCAGACCAAATATATCCTCTGAAATAGAGTACTGCAAAGAATAAAAAAGACATTTTCAAATGTTTAATTTGTATTTTAACAAGATTTTGAGATATTGCATCTATGAAACCAGAATAGCCCTATGCAAAAAGGGAAAGAGGTGAGGAAAATCACTCTTTCAAAAGTCTCTATTGTTCAGCTGCTTTGTTGGAGGCACTGAGCTGAGCTCTGAAGACACTGCTGTAAATGATGAAAACACACTTCCTGCCTTTAACAATGTTTGCATTTAAATGGTAAGCTATTCCCCTAGTCAAAATTAATTAGAATTAATTGCAAGTGGTTGTAGCATTCTGGAGGTGAACTGTACCACCTCTATAACAGATGCACAGATGACAGTAGGCTGTCAACAGAATTTTTGGAATCATGGAAGACTTCCCTGAGCAAGTGACATTTAAGACAAGAAGGAAAATATGAGTTGGAATTAGCCAGGCCAAGACTTGGGGAAAGCATGAAGCAAAGAGAGGAAAAGTCAAATGGGAAGCATTCCAAGTAAGAAAAATTAATGGTATGTTCAAAGAAGAAAGAGTCCAGGAGGTCAGGAGAAGAGAGTGAGGAGAAAAGATATGATTAGGCTGGAGAGGGAAGCAAGGGCTAGCTCATCCAGGGACCAGGAAGAATGCTGAGGATTTTGAAATTTATCCTAGTGACATGTAAAATAGACTAATGGAACAGAATAGAGGACCTAGAAATTCACACATGTACAGCCAAATCATTTTGACAAAGTTGTCAAGAATATACACTGGAAAAAGGATGGTCTCTTAATAAATGGTGCTGGGAAAACTGGATATTCATATGCAGAAGAATGAAATTAGATTCTCATAATTCACCATATACATAAATCAACTCAAAATAGATTAAAGACTTAAATGTAAGACCTGAAACTATGAAACTGGAGAAATGTTATAGAGCATTAATCTGCGCAAAGATTTCATGGGTAAGACCTCAAAATCTCAGGCAACAAAAACAAAAATAGACAAATGGGATTTACATCTGGCTAAAAAGTGTCTGCATAGCAAAAACAAACAAATGAAAAAACAACAGTGTGAAGAATAAACCTGTTGAATGGGAGAAAATATTTGCAAACTATCCATTCAACAAGGAATAAATAAGAACATATAACGAACTCAACTCAGTATAAAAAAAAATCTGATTTAAAAATGGGAGAATACCTGAAAAGGCATTTCTCAAAAAAAAAAAAAACAACATACAAATTGCTAAAAGGTATATGAAAAAATGCTCCACATCACTAACAATCAGAGAAGTACAAATCAAAACCACAATAAGGTAGGATCTCATCCCAGTTAGAATAACTATTATCAGAAGGACAATAACAAATGCTGGTCAGGATGTGAAGAAATGGGAATGCACATATACTGTGGGTGAGCATGTAAAGCAGTACAACCATTACGGAAACCAGTATGGAGGTTCCTGATAAAACTAAAAACAGAACTACCATATGATCCAATCTGGCAATCTTACTGCTAAATGTGTGCGTGTGTGTGTGAGTGTGTGTGTGTGTGTGTGTGTGTATGTAAGTATAGATATATATGTATATGTGTATGTAAGTGTGTATATATGTGTAAAATATATACACCTAGCAGATATATATATATAATATATATACACACATATATAACACCAGCATGTCAAAGAAATATCTGCACTCTCATGTTTATTGTGGCACCATTCACAATAGCCAAGATAGAGAATCAACCTAAGTGTCCAAAAAGAGATATATGGATAAATAAAATGTGGTATATATACACAATGGGAAATTATTCACCCATAAAGAAGAATGAAAACTTGTTATTTGCGGCAACATCGATAGAACTGGAGGTTGTTCTGTCAACTGAAATAAGCCAGGCGTGGAAAGACAAATATTCCATGTTCTCATTCATATGTGGGATCTAGAAAAGTTACTCTAATGGAGGTAGAGAGTGGAATGGTGGTTTCCAGGGGCTGGGAAGGGGAAAGAAACAGGAAAGATGAAGAGAAGCTGTTTAATGGATCCACAAACACAGCTAGGTAGAAGGAATTCCTTCTGGTATCTAGTAGTTCAGTAGGAAAATTATAGTTAACAATAATTTATTGTATATTTCAAAATAGCCAGAAGAAAATAATTATAATATTCCCCCCAAAAAAGATAAATATTTGAGATGATGGATATTCCAATTATCCTCGTTTGATCATTATACATTATACACATGTATCAAAATATGACATGTACCCCTAAAATATCTACAAATATATCAATCTTAAAAATGCAAAATTAGAATAATGGGAAAAAAAACTGAAGAGCTATAAGCAAGAACATGACAAAATCAGATTTGTATTTAGAATATCATTTTGGCAAATCTATGTATGGATAATAGATTCACAAAGATTAAGGGGATATAAAGGGAGACAAGTTAGGAAGCCGTTCAAGCAATAAAGATGAGAGTCGACAGTTACTTGATGTAGGAGGGAGACATCTAGAGAGAATGAAATCATTGGGATCTTGAAATAACTCATGGAAATGAAAGCATTATTCCTGATGAAATCTGCAATGGAGGAAATTAATGGTAAACTGAAAAAAATACTTGTTATAAGTGAAGTTGTGACATCTCTTACAATTCAGATGAAAAGACAAAAAGGATGATTATGATGAGAAACATATTAGGAGAATAGGCCTAAAAGCACACATTAGGGGATCTAAGAGATGGGAATGGCCAACTGAAACAGAAAAAAGTACACAAATAAATACTATATAATGGTACACCCACCAAAAGTTTATTATTCAGTGATAAGAAAATAAACTTATCAAGCTGCGGCCGGGCATGGTGGCTCACTCCCGTAATCTCGGCATTTTGGGAGGCTGAGGTGGGCAGATCATTTGAGGTCAGGAGTTCAAAACTAGCCTGGCCAACATGGTGAAACCCCATCTCTACTAAAAATACAAAAAATTAGCTGGGCGTGGTGGCGGGCCCCTGCAGTCCCAGCTACTTGGGAGGCTGAGGCAGGAGAATGGCATGAATCCGGGAGGCGGAGGTTGGTTGCAGTGAGCTGAGCTGAGATCGTGCCACTGCACTCCAGCTTGGGCGACAGAGCAAGACTCCATCTCAAAAAAAAAAAAAAAAAAGAAAAGAAAAGAAAAGAAACTTATCAAGCTACAAAAAGACATGAAGGAGCTATAAACATATCGCTAACTGAAAGAAGCTGATCTGGAAAAGACACATATTTTATGATTTCTACTAAATGACATTCTGAAAAAAGAAAATCTAGAGACAGTAAAGAAGTTAGTGACTGCCAGGTTTTCAGGGGGAGGGAGGAGGGATGAACAGGCAGAGAACAGTGCAATTTTAGGGCAGTGAAAACATTGTGTATGATACTGCAATGGTAGATACATGACATTATGTATTTATCAAAACCCATAGAACTGTGCAATGCAAAAATTAAATCCTAATGTAAACTATGAACTTTAGTTAATAACACTGTATCAAGACAAGTTCTTAGCAAATATTCAATACTAATGCAAGATGTTAATGGATAGGAGGTGAGGAAGAAGAGGTATATGGAAAGTCTCTGGGATTTCTGTGCAAATTTTTCTATAAACCTAAAACTGCTGTAAAAATAAAGTCTAATAAAACATAAGAACCCCTTTAAAAATCAAAGAAAGGCCAGCAGAATTTAAAGATAAAAATGCTTACCAAGTATCTGGCAAAACAGCTTAGCCCGAAGTTTATGACATCAAAAGAAAATAGAGCCAGACTGAAAAATGAGGTGTTTGGTAGTAATAAAGTCAGCTAAAGGAGAAACAGAAAAAGCACACAGGAGAGGGGGGAAAAAAAAAAGGTTACTATAGATCCTCTAGATTACCCTTTCAAATAGGCAAAAGACAAGGGAAAAAATATCCAGAACATCTTGAGGGAGAAAGTAGAGCCCATGCCACAGGTCAAAGAGGAGTGAACATGGAAAGACAGTTTTTCTTGCGTCTGTTCTTTGTGACATAATAACGTAGGATATGATAGTAGGTGATATAAATGTATCTGAAAGCCAAATAGTGAATCAAATCTGTTAAGAAAAATTAGATGTTTAGGCTAGATGAAAGTGGAATAAAGAGAGGTGATACCCAGAAGACACAAATATGTACTACATAAATGAGGATTCTCACAAATGGCTCATCTCCACGGGCTGACAGATCTTGTTAGAATTTGCTGCACATCAGCCATGAACTAATACATTCTGCAGCTCAGGGGTAAAACAAAACCTTACTCCTTCTTGCCTTCTTCTAAAATAATCTATTTTAAGTGCTTACACAAATATTTCTTTACAACCAGTTATCCCTCAGAGGTTGAGCTATGCCATTCTTTCCTAGGAATAACCCTTTTACCTATTTATTTATCTAAGATTGAATATTTTTCAGGCCTTTGAGCGTTTTCCACAGTATCTTCTTATGCTGTCCATAGTGGTATTTGACAGTAAGAGGGACTGGAAAATTCAAAGTGCTAGACTATCTTTGCAATACATTGGCTGGATCAAGAGAACTGGGCATCTTTCATTATCAATCTGTGAAAGAATCACAATATGAGACAACATTGGTGATAGTGCTGAGTCTCACCTTTCCCTCACCACATACTAAAAATCAGTTATTTATGAGAAAATTTGGGAGGATTAACTACTACCTGAAATGCTAAGAGTGTGTTCTCCTCTGAGACTTTCTATGTAACCACCCTTCTTTTTGAGACAGAGTCTTCCTCTGTTGCCCAGGCTGGAATGCAATGGCATGATCTCAGCTCACTGCAACCTCAGCCTCCTGGGTTCAAGCGATTTTCCTGCCTCAGCCTCCTGAGTAGCTGGAATTACAGGTGCACACCATCACGTCTGGCTAATTTTTGTATTTTCGGTAGAGACGAGGTTTCACCATGTTGGTCAGGATGGTCTCAAACTCCTGACCTCAGGTAATCCACCCACCTAGGCCTCCCACAGTGCTGGGATTACAGGCGTGAGCCACTGTGCCAAGCCATAACCACCCCTCTTAATGCATCTATATTAACAGTTATGAGAACATAAGCTCATAATACAGAGGAAGAGAAAGGAGAATCCCCTTGAAAAAAGAGGTATAGCAAGCAAATGGATTTATTTTTTGCTGTTATTTCACATGTGACAAAAACATAAATTTGCATAGACCTAGTTTTTCTTGGCTGAGTGGTCATTTTTCATTGCGAGTAAGCAAGAAAACACAGGCATTTTCTATTCCTAATAGGGGATCTGCATCAGTTAATATCACCATAAAGGCAATTTTAAGGCAGAAACAGGATCTGGGTAAATTTAACGAGTGAATATACTTTACAACAAAACTAAAATAGAGGTCAATAAATCCCCTAACAACAATTCCCCGCTTATGTACATTAGGCTAAGTTCAGCAGATATAACATGATTTTTATATAATTGTTTCTGAGAGGTGGAGAAAATAATAAGGATGATACAAGGACATCTGTAGCACTGCACAAAAATTCTCCTTGATGAAGCAAGACCAAACAGAAAGATCAGGGAGGACTGGTGCAGAGTGAATCTTGAGTCTACCTTGAATGTACAGTAAATAAGAAAGAGGGAGACAGATACAAAAAACTTTAGCTTGAGTGTTAAATCATGTAGGCTTTGAATCTCTGACACTAAAACTAGAATGATTGGCCAGGCACTGTGGCTCACGCCTGTAATCCCAGCACTTTGGGAGGCCGAGGCAGGCAGATCACGAGGTCAGGAGATCGAGACCATCCTGGCTAACATGATGAAACCCCATCTCTACTAAAAAATACAAAAAATTAGCTGGGCATGTGGAATGTGCCTGTAATCCCAGCTACTCGGGAGGCTGACACAGGAGAATGGCGTGAACCTGGGAGGCAGAGCTTGCAGTGAGCAAAGATTGTACCACTGCACTCCAGCTGGGTGAGAGAGAGAGACTCCTCTGTCTCAAAACAAACAAACAAACAAACTAGAATGATTTACTGAATTTTAGCTAAGTACTAATTATAGTACAAATACTAGCCTCATCGAACTATTTCACAAGTTGTGTCAAATAATTAAAATATACATGATGGTTCTTAATTCATTTGAGTAACACAGAAAGACATCTAATCCAATTTTAAAGAATAGATGATTCATAAAGTGACCCCTGAAAATATAAGAATTTAACATATAACAAATAAGACCTGTGACTTCCAGTCAACTGCCAATCATTGGCCCAGTCAACTGTGGGCAGAGGAGTAAGTCACATGGCATTAAAGACGTTGACCTGTGATTTAAAAAATTGTCTAGACTGGCCAGGAATCTCTGAGGTGTTTTGGAGTGGAGCTGCCTGTACTGGCTTATGATTAAAAATCCAATTAACTGTGTCTTTGGAGAGGATTCAATCTGTGATCATTTCACTACTTCTACTGCTCCCATTGCTCCCACAGCTGGCATACTGGCTTCCCACAACGGCATTAGAGAAGAGGAATAATAATGACTACTGAAAATACTAAAGGAACGGATCACCCTAGCATTGCTCTTCTACCCAGAAGGTCATTTGGATGACTATTTACCATGGGGAACAAAACATTCCTTTGTGAAGCCTGGTTGTGAGGCTACTGAGAGGCTACCCACTGTCTTGCATATGTTTATAATAAGGTTCATCATGCTAGATAATATATCTAGTTTGTTATATGAAGCCCTTTAATATATTAGTTTAGAATTGCATAAATTTATTTGATCATAAACATTAAACACTTTAAAATAATATTAAACATGCTTATTGCAAGACTTATCAGAACCTTCAGTATAAGAAAGTGCATTGTGGGTCTCCAAGAAGTAAACAGAGTATGCAGTGTTTCTGCACTATGTGACTATGCCACATGTTGCCAGACGGTGCAGCATATGTTCCTTCCAAGCAGCATATTGCCAGACTAATTTTCGGTATTTCACATTTTAGAAAGCACTATATTTGAACAACCCACTGCTATAGTACCAACTAAGACAGTAGAACAAGACTAACTGGAAGAAATTCAAGAACAAGACAAACTAATGGAAGAAATTCTTCCATTTTCTCATTGATAGCCAAAGAAGATGAGTAAAATTAGAGTCAGAAAAATATAAATTTGGGATCAAATAATCTTCCTTTGGATTTTCCTGCTTTGGGTAAGTTTATCTTATTTGAAAAAAAGTTTTCTTATTTAAAGCAGTTAATGGGTAACAGGAATCACAAAGCTTAATTGTTGTAGTAACAAATCAATTTGTTCCAAAGCAAATTCAAAACATTTACTCAATGATATTATTACTCTACACAATGTCCTCAAATAAATGCTGGGGTTTTTACTGTTGTTTGTTTTTCCCAGTGAAGAGAAGGTGGCAGCCAGCACTGGACAATTGACTGGCAGAATGTCCCTTGTTTTGCTTTAATGAATAGCTAAGAATGGCCTTGATAAATGTATCAAAACATTGCCCTGGATATATATAGCTCCCCATTGTTTACATCGCAAATGTATGGCATAAAACAGTTGCTTCTAAAGAGTTTTCAAACTCTTCATTTTCTTAAGTAGGTAAATATATCTCTCATAATTTTGTTCACTTTAACTATTTGCATAGGTACTCTCTCCCTGCTTTTTGGACAAAAAAGAAAAGGTATTTGAATTATTCTAAGTTAATAAGGTATCCTGTAAATCCTGACAGCCTCCGGATCTGAAAGAAGCAGCAAGAACTTGTGAGGAAATGGCTAATTTTAAACTACCCAATGCATGTGGATGTTTCCAGTTATACCTGAATACTTAAATAAAAATTCCCAGAGGTCTTTGGGCATGCACGTTTTTGATCCTGCAAAAACGGATAACTTGACTCAGAATAAAAAATCCATATCTATAAATGCCAGTTTTCAGAGTATTCTAATATTATAATTGGGCAGAATCCTTTAAAAATGGATGGAAAAAAAGAACTCCTCTGTTCAATGGAAAACAAATGTCACTATTTCTTTAGAGGATTACAACTCTCTGGCTCCCTAAATTTACCCAAATAGAGTCTACCAAAATATTTATGCATAGACACAGGCTTAGGTAAAGAAGATTAACTGCTCTAATGGGTTAAAAGAACTCTCCAGGTCAAAAGTTTTGTCTGAAAAAAACTACACATATTTTTATGAAACTTTAAGGACTTTCACAATAGTTGGTTAAATATACAATAAATAAACTCTTACCACCAAAAACATATTTCTCATAAAGCAGATGTAAAAAAAATGCAGAGAACTAATCTATTCTCATTTGTGTGTATTTTCTGTAAGACTTTTAAAAGATATGTTCATTGCTCTTAGTCAACATAATTATAAAAGAAGAAAAACAGAGCGTTTTAAGTCTTTATGAAATAATATTCCTAAAGGAGTGGTTCATTACATGTTTAATTCTATGTCATAATTAAACTACATAAGCAAAAGTATGCATTGACTTTATGAAAGTAAAAAAATAATAATTGTTGTCAAAGACATAATGCATGAGATAATTAAAGAGATGATTTTACACAGGCTACTGCAATAGGGAGAATTGTTACTAATGAGGAAAACTTTTTTTCAGGGCAGAAAATTGGGGTTTTATGAAAGAGGAGAGCCATGAGGAAGGACACACACAGGTGGGTCTTAGAATATGCAAGGGTAAAGTGGCCCTTTCTGGTAATTTCTCAGAAAAAAAAAGGAAGATAGATTTCAGAGAATAAAAGGTAGAGAAATTTCTCAACCATTATTGTTTTCTGGGAATACAAGGCTCAAGTAAAGTTCAACATTGTTGCTGCCACTTATTTAAAACCTTTAAAATTTTGCTAATATATTAATATACACAGTCTCAAAATTCTTTAAAATAGTATTTCTCATTTTATAGTTGCATAGATGTATGTAGTCGGGAGTAATCTGGATTAGCATCCTAGCCTGTTATGGTGAAAATTCAACTGGGTATGAGAGAGTAACAGATGATTTTCTTATCTTCCTCAATATCCTTAAAAACTCTACCTCATAGCAATGAAACAGCCACTTTCTACATTCTACTTTCTCTCAGGTCATGAGGAAAACAAAATTAACAATTTTGATTTTTAATGAAAGGGAAAAAGTCATCATCAGATGTTTAAGAAGCTTTGAAATGACACACTAGTCTGACTGGGCTGCTAGACACAGAAGAATAGGTAGGGGATGGAGGAACAGGATTTCAGGCTTTGTTCTCTGCCTCCTTACACTGCAAAGTAAGCAACGTGAAGACAGAAATTCTTATCCATTTTTATTTATTATCAATTCCTGGACACTCAGTAAAGTTGATGTATAGTTGGCACTTAAATATTAGTTGAGCAAAATAAATGACATAAATTAAAGAGTACCGCCACTGGGTCAACATGATAAGTATTATGCAAATTCTCATCTCATCTCAAACTCAAATTTTATGTAGACTCAATAAAAAAAAGTTGAGTCACAAAAGTGGCATTTGTGGAAGAATAAAAACTATATATTCTTTCTATCAAATACAATGTACCCTAGTAAAACTATCTTACATCTTCAGGGATTTGTATTTTTTATGTACTTTAAATTTCCTCAGAGAATATTGTAAGACACATGCACTAAAAATATTCAGCACTGCATTTCTTAGGACCATTTTCACTAATAATTCAGAATTCTCAATAGAATGTCTTAGATGAGAAATATCTCTGGGAAATTATAAATGCAAAGTTTGGCTTCCTTTAAGGAACCAGTGGCCTTGCTCTTACATGAATGTGATGATTATTTACTTAATCATATACCTCTTTTTGCTTTGGCTTCTAGGCAGCTTAAAGGCAAATTTGAAACCTCTTACAGTAAAAATATTGGTATATTTATGTTTTTCAAAGTTAATACATTAGTAAGTGCTATCTTTCAGGGCACACATCTTTTGTCAGGCACAGGGCAAAGCAACTTAACAAAATCACCTCATTGTTTTTTATCCTGAATGAAAAGCTTTATGTTGAATACAAGGTAAGATTATTATCAGGATAGATGAGAAAGGGAAGTTGCCCATGTTCATACAGCTAGTACACAGTAAAGCTATAATTCGAACTATGATCTCTAATTGTCCAATTCTGTGTTCAGGAATGTACTCTCCTTTCCTGAACTGTCTTCTTTCCCTGCTTGTCTTAATTTTACTTATATTATGCATTCTTTAGTTCTGTTTAAGTTTTCTTTAATCACACTTACATTGTGTGTTTGTTCAAGCTGTGTCCAATCTTCTGTAAAATGAAGTAGAGAATAAACATATACCACATATTAATATAGCAATATGAAACATAAAACAACCATGAACTAAATGCCTAATGAGCAGCTAAGAACTTCATGTACTATTTCCATCATAAAACTTCTTCTCCATTATGCATTGAATGTGTCTCCCTGCCTGCCTTCTGCTAAAAAAGACATGTTGAAGTCCTAACTCCTAGTACATCGGAATGAGAACCTATTTGGACATAGGGTCATTGCAGATGCAATTAGTTAAAATTAGGTCATACTGGAGTAGGGCTGCTAATCCAATATGACTGGAGTCACAAGACGAGACACAGGAAGACACACAGAGAGAAGATGTGAAGAGACAAAGAAGAATGCTGTGTGTTGACAGCAACAGAGATTGGAGTGATGCCTCTACAAGCCAAGGGCTGGCAAGAATTGCAGCAAGACTAGAAGCTAAGAGAAAGGCATAGAAGAGATTCTCCCCTAAAACTAGTCCTTCAGAGAGAGCATTACCTTGATTTTGGACTTCTAGCCTCCAGTACCTTGTAAGAATAAATTTCAGTTGTTTTTAGCCACCCAGGTTTTGGTACTTTATTATAGCAGTCCTAGAAACTAATACAGTCTCCAAAAATGCTGCTGGAAGGCAGATCAAATTCCTAGCTAACAAGAAGAAGCTCAGCTAAAGTCACTTTGGTACTAGTGAGAAAAACTGAAGGCAGTGCTTCTATATAATTGTAAGCATTTCTGACAGATGCTTACTGATATTGAATAAGACCAAAAAAAGGAAACATTTGGAGTTAGGAGTGGATAACTATCTCATTAAGCCATGACTGTTGAGAGAAGTTGAGTGGCTCTGGTACTGGTTATTATGCACATCGTGCACAAATAACATAGCACAGTTTTCATGAATATCATTTTGGCTCATTACAGAATTCAACTCTTTGCAGTTTACTGAGTTTTAAAGAAAATTTTTGAAATTGCCCAATTCAGTAACAATTGAATGGAGTGTTAAAATTAATCATCTCAATTTATCGCCTTAAAAACTTATCAATGGATCTTTATTTTCCCAACACAGCCTGTGAATCACACTGTCTTTTTCAGTCTTTATCTCCATTCAACATGTTTCAGGGCACAGTGTTCAACTTCACAAAAATACCTTGTTAAATTTGTTTTAAAAACATTTATGGATGCTTCAAATGAATTGGAAAAATAACTGAAAATCTGCAACTATTAGTGCATCGTCTTACTTGATTCTGACTTTACAACACAGGAGTATTCCCTAAATGCAGGAGGCAAAAGCAAACACTGGATCAAGGCCCTGATCTTCAAGCAGCCAGAAGGCAAGGGTAGCAAAGAATAATGAACATCTTTCTAACCAAATGAACCTTATATTACTTATCCTCAGCTTCAGAATATTCCAATCAGTGCTTCACTGCAACAGAAATGACTCTGTATTATTTTCAAATAAGATATTAATGATTGCATGGTAATGATTATTCAATGAGAAAATGTGTTCTAAGGAGCATATAAATAAAGGTTATGGTGAGGAAGCCACAGCACCTTTACAGCAACAGGCTTTGATTCCTCAGAACAAGACATATGATAGATGTGTTGTCTTATTGTTTTAAGAAGGTTGAAGTTTGCAGTAGAAGTCTGATCATCTTTCAGTGTCTTGTTAAATCCTACTGTTGGTGCTTGTCCATTATTGAACAGTCTCCAGCCTTTGCGGAAGGAAAAGGAAAACAAACACACCCAACAAAACAGTATTCTAAGGTGCTTTCCACATAGCTTACGTAAAGATAGAATCACGACATTTTATGCTATCTCAATAACTTTTCCTACTTCAATAAAAATTTTATCTCAGATTTTTTTTGTATTAGCTAAAATTTATCAAAATTATCAAATTTATGCTAGTTATCTTCACAGTCTATGAAGAAAATTATTGTGAGGGGTTTGTTAGTTTGTGAACAAGGAGAAGCTTCACATTTCTCTGTATTTACACTTAGCTTATCAGAAGCTGATGCCATTTTTGGCCTCCTATCCCTTATGTGGTTGCCAGCTACTTCCTTCATCTAACAATTCTAGATTATATTATGGTTTTTTGTATATGCATCGTTGGTAGCTCCAATTAAGTACAAATTTTCTAAAAAATATTTCTGTATTTTTCTGTGCCAATGATTATTTTTGATATACTATACTGATAGTAATTTGTTTTAAAAAGAATTCAACCATCTGATCTTTGACAAACCTGACAAAAACAACCAATGGGGAAAGGATTCTCTATTTAATAAATGGCACTGGGAAAACTGGCTAGCCATATGCAGAAAGCTGAAACTGGACCCCTTCCTTACACCTTATACAAAAATTAACTCAAGTTGGATTAAATACTTAAACATAAGATCTAAAGCCATAAAAACCCTAAAAGAAAACCTAGGCAATACCATCCAGGACAAAGGCATGGGCAAAGACTTCATTACTAAAACACCAAAAGCAATGGCAACAGAAGCCAAAATTGACAAATGGGATCTAAGAAAACTAAAGAGCACAGCAAAGAAAGCTATCATCAGAGTAAACAGGCAACCTACAAAATAGGAGAAATTTTTTTCAATCTCTCCATCTGACAAAGGGCTAATATCCAGAATCTACAAAGTACTTAAACAAATTTACAAGAAAAAAAACAAACAACCTTATCAAAAAGTGGGTGAAGGATATGAACAGACACTTCTCAAAAGAATACATTTATGAGGCCAACAAACATGAAGAAAATCTCATCATCACTGGTCATTAGAGAAATGCAAATCAAAACCACAATGAGGTACCATATCACACCAGTTAGAATGGCAATCATTAAAAAGTCAAGAAACAACAGATGCTGGAGATGATGTGGAAAAACAGGAATGCTTTTACACTGTTGGTGGGAATGTAAACTAGTTTAACCATTGCGGAAGACAGTGTGGTGATTCCTCAAGGATCTAGAACTAGAAATACCATTTGAGCCAGCAATCCCATTACTGGGTATATACCCAAAGGATTATAAATCATTCTACTATAAAGACACATGCACACGTATGTTTATTGCAGCACTATTCACAATACCAAAGACTTGGAACCCACCCAAATCCCCATCAATGATAGACTGGATAAAGAAGATATGGCACGTATACACCATGGAATACTATGCAGCTGTGAAAAAGGATGAGTTCAAGTCCTTTGTAGGGACATGGATGAAGCTGGAAACCATCATGCTCAGCAAACTAACACCAGAACAGAAAACCAAACACTGTATGTTCTCACTCATAAGTGGGAGTTGAACAATGAGAACACATAGACACAGGGAGGGGAACATCACACACTGGGGCCTGTTGGGGATGGGGGGCTAGGGGAGGGATAGCATTAGGAGAAATACCTAATGTAGCTGACGGGTTGCTGGGTGCAGCAAACCACCATGACACATGTATACCTATGTAACAAACCTGCCCGTTCTGCACATGTACCCCAGAACTTAAAGTATAATTTTTTAAAAAATAAACAAATCTGATTTCAATTTTTATTTTAATATTTAAAAAAAGATATGAATTGATATCCAAAGTTGATGGTTCATATAACTTTATTTTGTAAAAACCCACTAAAATATATTTTGTAAATACAATTTGAATGAATCCTTTTCATTAAAAATGTATCTTTTAGTGTTAATAAAAGCTTCTAACATTTTATATTCTATAACACTTGTAGGAAATAAGTAATGATACTATATAAACAGTATCAGCATCATTTTAAAAGGTACCAATTTTATAACTATAACAATGTAAGTTACCACATATTAACAGAATTTAGAAAGATTTGTAAAAAGAATAGAAATTTAGTTTATATATTGAACACAAATGAGAATTGTGTTTTTTCTTTTCACAAATCTAATTAAGTATAATTGGATCTGTGAAACGAAAGTTTTAGATGCTGAAAATATAGCTTCTGTAAGTACAAAGCTAACCTCATTGTGAAAGCTAGATATAAATTAATGAGTTTTTCCAAGTTCTAGAGAGCAACTTTTATATCTTAACAACTGAAGAGTTAGATGAACTAATATACGAACTTAGTTCTTAATAATTACTTATGTAAATCTCTTCTCAGCCAGTTATTCAGTTCCTAGAATTACACCTACTGGTAACTGTCTTGTTTCATTGAATTAAACAGAACTCTTTCTCAAAGGAGTTTGGAAATTTGCTCTGAGATTCTATATGGAGATTGAGGAAGTATAATTATTCATCTCTCTGTACATATTTCAATCCAGAACACACTGGCTTCAACCTCGTGCCCAGTACTGTGCAGATATTGGAACTGTCAGAAGTAAAGATGACAAGGTACTTTGACCTGAACATGGTGATTGAAGAAATAAATTTTGCTCCCTTAAAAAGAAATCATTGAAAATAATCTCCTAGCATGTAAACTTTTATGAACAAAACGAATCAAATAATGGTGGCTTAGTGAAACACACACAATCCTTTTTACTTTTTAGATTTGCTCCAGTGACACAGTGGTTTTCAGACTGCTGGGACTGGAAAACAAAACCTTTTTTAAAAGTTTTTGTTATTTTGGGGCTATTTTTACATAAACACATTTTCAATGTAATTGAATGGGTCAAGGGGAAGGAGCAGAATTGCAAGAGGAAACTAATTTATTTTATAAGTCTGCTAAGCCCCATGAGTTACGCATACTTTGTATATTCTTCTCAAGTCATCTGAGATAACCCATTTTACTTATCAGAAACCTGTAGCATTAGAGGTTAAATAACTTTACCAAAGTGATTCAACTGATTTATGAAGAAACAAAGACTTGAGACTACATATGCCTGTTCCAAAGCCCATCTGAGGTAGAAGACCATCAACACTTTTTCTAAGCACCCATAATAACCCTGCTGATCAAAACAGAATGTAGCAGAGAAGCCTCTTTATATCAGTAGGTGGTGACGAAAGTGATCTCTAGTTGCCCTCACTGCTCATTAGCATAAAGATACTCCCACCGACACCATGACGTTCTACAAATGCCACAGCAATGACCTAGGAGTCACCTTATATGCTTCTAGGAACTCCCTCGCCCCTTTTCTAGAAAATTCTGAGTGACCTGCCCCTTAATTAGCATATAATTTAGAGTAGGTATAAATATAGTCAGGCAGCAATTCACAGTGGGGGAGGCTGCTGCAGCTGCTGCTCCTCCTCTGAACTGCTGCTGTTGCTGTAAGCTCCTGCTGCTTCTCAGAACTGCCATTGCTGCTTTGCTGAGCTGCTCTGCACATGTGGTAGTCCTGCTTTGCCTACGGAGAGTCATTTTGGTTTATATGGCTACTCTAGGCTCCTCTGCCTATGGGTTAGCCTTGTTCTGTCTATGGAGCAGCCATTTTGCTATATACTATTGCTCTGATAAACTTGCTTTCATTGTCCGCCCACTTTTGAATTCTTTCCTTAGTGAAGCCTAGAACTCTCCTGGGCTAAGCCCCATTTTGGGGGCACCCCTGCACCACATCCTCTTGTCACTACACTATGTTCTTATCTACGTAGTTGAAAAATGGAAACAATCAATAAGCTCACCAGTTTTGTTATTAAAGGATACCAAGTAGTTTAACTTTTTTTCTACTGAAGTGATACACATAATGTATATAGTTTTTTGAAAGGCAATATTTACACACTATCAAAGTTAATGTGGAAAAAATGTAGGCCACACAAATGAGAACAAACAGATTATTTATTCAGAGCCTATTATAACATGGGGATAGCACCATTATTTGCATTTGTTGGAGACTACAAGGCAGGCAGGGGAATGGGAAAGTATGACAGTGAAAAAATTAGAAGGCTTCAGGTATACTACAATTGGAGGTTATTGAAATGGGCATGCTGGAAGCAAGCTCACTAAGGTGGAGAATCTTATGTGATAGGTTCTAGGAGCATATTTGGCTTTCTCTGGTTTGTTCTGAGATGGAAACTGGTAGTCACTGACCAAGCCCTGACCATTCTGCAGAAATGGTAGTTTGGCTTCCTTGGCTAGTTGCTGCAGAAACCATGGGGCAGAGACCTATTGTCATAAATGCTCTGGCCATTGTTCATTTGTATAAGCAATTTCTCAGAATTAATGCCTTAAAAGTATTATTTCTTAGAATTCAAAAACAGGTATTTAATGCTATGATTATACTCTGCAATCTAACAGCATGCACAATGGGACACATTTCTTGCTGTATTTTGTCACTCGATTTATTGTCCCAGGCTTATGTCAGACTTTCTAACCTTTCCCTTCTTTGCAAATTTCCAGCTCTGAGTATTCTACCAGCATCACTTAATTGCTAACCCCTCTTCCCATTTTTTTTTTTTTCTGAGAAAAAGAGATGCAATTAGAAAACATATGAAATTTCCTGATACTTTCTCTAACCACTTGCCTGCAAATGTTGCTATGCAATTCTCTTATTCTGGATGAATTGTTCCTGCTCACATTGAAGGCCAACGCTGCTACTCCCCTCTCACCTACTCAAGGACTTCTCGCCACCAACTCCCCCTATTTCTCCCATCCAATTTTCCGTCTCTGCTGTATCAGTCTCAGCAGCATACTTAGGTATCTGACCTCAAAACAGTCCTCTTTAGACACTGCATTCCTCTTCAGTAGCCCCACTTCTAAGCTCCTTACTAGAGCAAAATTACTTAAAAAATGTTTTTCTTCCTGTTTCTAAAACCTTACCATCCACATTTTCATCAACCTACTCTATTTGATTTTTCCTAATGAACCTTCACTTTTGAGATTACATGGTGAAAAGGACACTATGTTTTTGACGTATAGACTGATGGGAAGTTAGTTCTTTCAGAATGGGAGCAGGAAAAAATAGACGGCCAGATGCATTAAAAAATCAGGCTCATTATAAAGGTTTTCTCTTTTCATTAATTAGTTAATTCTGATTTTTATTCAAATATATACTTAGAGTCTAAAAACATACATCAGGGAGACTATTTGAACAGGGTGTACCTTTCTGATATCTTGGAAGAGTGTGGAGTTTAATTTTTTAAATGTACTGTCTCTGAAATATGAGGAACATTTCTGACAAGTTTTCAAGGTGGAAAGCACTAAAGTGTGAGAAAGCACTCTAAAGTGTAGACAAGGTAACTGTTATATTCCCTGGGGCTTAACATCTTATTATGATTCATTTTCCATATAAATGGGCTTTTAAAAAGATTAAGATCCAGAAGATAATTGTTATTCATTCAAACATCATAATAATTTCATCTGTTGAATTCCCTAATAATAATGTCCTCCAAATATTTACTGCCTTTTAAAATATATATATATATATATATATATATATATATATATTTAAAATAACTCGAGTGTTCTTCAATTAAAAGTGGATTATTGGGATAGGTGACCGATACAATGTTATATACAAAAATCAAAAATGTTACTTCTACTTTGTCCTGGCTCTGAGTTCAGTACTTTGATACTCCACCTGAATGGACAACGTTAGGAGTTGAGGAAAATGTGGTCAGGCTTTCACCAAGAACACGTTTTTAAAAAATTAGTAGACTTTATTATTTATAGCAATTTTAGTTTACAGAAAAATTGATTGGCAAGTACAGAGAGTTCTCACATACTTCCTCTCCGAATCCACGTACAGCTTTTCTTACCACTACATCTTGTATTGGGTATGGTACACTTGTCACAATTGATGAACTGATAGTGATACCTCATGATAAACTCAAGTCCATAGCTTACATTAGGGTTCACTCTTTGTGTTGTGCAGTTCTATCAATTTTAGCAAATTTTAATGACATGCATCCATCATTACTGTATCAGACAGAATAGTTTTACTGCCCTAAATGTTTCTTGCTCTTCACCTATTTGTCCCTCCTTCACTTCTACTGAACCTCTGGAAGACACTGATGCTTTTACCATTACCACAGTTGTGTCTTTTCCAGAACATAATATGATTAGAACCATACAGTATGTACTTTCTCAGATTGCCTTCTTTCTTTAGCATTATGCTTTTTAAGATTCACCCATATCTTTAGGTAGCTTGATAGTTTATTTCCTGAAATCATTGTATAATATTCCATTGTATGAAAATACCACAATTTGTTTACTCATTCATCTATTGAAGGACATCTTGGTTGTCTCCAAGTTTTGGCAATTACTAATAAACCTGCCATAAACATTCATGTTTAGGTTTTTGTATAAACATAAGTTTTCTATTCGTTTGAGTAAACACCAAAGAGCATGACTGCTGGAATATACGATATGAATATATTTAGTTTGTAAGAAACTGCCAACATGTCTTCCAAAGTAGCTGCACCATTTTTCATCCTTATCAGCAATGAATCAGAGTTCCTGCTGCTGCACCTTCTTGCCAGCATTTAATGTTGTCACTGTTTTGAACTCCAGCCATTCTACTAAGTGTGCAGTGGTGTCTCATTGTTGTTTAAATGTGAAATTCCCTGATGATATATGGTGTTGTACTTCATCTCACATGCTTATTCGCCATCTGTGTATCTTCCTTGGCAAAGCACATACTTTTAGTGAATGCTTACTGTGTATCAGGCACTGCATTATATGTCAGAATCATTTATCAATCTTTCACATACTTAATTTACTATGTAGTTTTTTAAGTCGATTTACTTTCTGAGACAGTGATAGGTAAGCCAATGGCAAAAGCTATGTTTTCCATGAGGAAATTTACCACAAATCCACAGTTATATGAGTAAAATTCTATAAAATCGCATGGATTTTTTTTCTTCCTAAAACAGCTTTCTCCACTAAAAAAAAAAAATGTGCATATGCTAGATATTTGTAAGAAGTGTGTCATACTCAATACATGTCTATCATATGATACAACAATTTCACTCTTGGAATATACCCAATAAGAATGTATGTATGTATGTATAGATAGATATGTGATGTACATGTATATGCACACAAAAAGGCATGTAAAATACTCATAACGGCATTAACAATTGCAAAACAACGGAAACAACTAAAGTATAGTACCAACAGACTAAGTAATTTGTGATGTACTCATTCATATGTTGAAATGCAAAAAGAGAAAAAAGCAACAGCAAATTGAACAAACAGATCATTACTACAAGCAACAACTTGGTAAACTCTCACAATCATAATGTTAAAAAACAGAAGCCAGGCAAAAAGGAGCACAAGCTAGTACTTCAATGTATATGAACTTCAAAAAGAGACAAAGTGATGCATAGTGCTGGAAGTCAGGACAGCAGCTCCCTCTGGAACTGGAATACCTTTGGGGTGTGAGGCATGTGAGCAGGATGGGACATGGCAGGGACTTGTGAGATTCCATCTCTTATCTCAGGAGCTCTTTATATGGTTGTGTTCACTTTATTAAAAATCTTTGAGTTGTATAATTGTGATTTGTGGCATCTTGTAAATACTGTATTTCAATGAAATGTTAACTCTAAAAAAACAGAGATACTATATTAAAATTTTGAACTCTCTTTAGTTCTTTTATCACTTGATAATAAAAATTTATACATTAAATAAAAATATATACCTGGAGGTTATAATTAATACTGAAAAAGAGTAAAATCTTGAGTCTAGCTATTTTTGTATATTCCTATAATTGAAGAAAGTTTGAAATAGAATAAGAAAACATATAAACATGAATATATTCTGCATAGTTTATGTGTATGTACATTTTTCATATCTTAGTTTTCCTTATTGTGCTTCTATTTAATCATACTTTTGAATCCTAATATATCTATGCACACACACACAAACACGCAAATTTGGTTATCACTTTGCAACAAAGTCCCATGAATATTAAGTTGGTGTTATTACGCAATTTTCATCCTAGGGAGGATATTACAGGTAGGGATCCCTTCAGGATATAGTTGTGTTTTTTCCTTTCTCCCAGATGTGTTCCGAAAATTTAATGACTGGCCATGTTGAAACTAATTGAAGGCTGTGAAGTATGACTGGATTAGACAGTTCGCAAGCAAAGTACATAAAATGCGGTTGCAGAATTCCATAGTGCTGGTCTCATTCATAGAGGACTCAGCCAAAAGAGCCTCATATTTTACTATCACTGAAATGTTTCTATATATATAGATAGATAGATATGAAATATATATATGAAATGTATATATATATTTAATTTTCTGCTCCACTGTTTCTTATAGATAATAATGATGTGATGATGATGGTGCTGGTGGTGGTGATGATGATATCTAAATCTTACTAAACATGTGCTGAAATATATATATATATATGTTTCCATATGTTTTATATATACGTTTCCATATACATATATATATATAGAGAGAGAGAGAGAGAGTGTGTTGTACGTATTTACAGGATACGACCGATATTTTGATACAAGGGTACAATGTGTAATGATTTGTAATAAATCAAAGTAATTGGGGTATCCACTGCCTCAAACATTTGTCATTTGTGCTAGAAACATTCCAAATCTTCTCATTATTTTGAAATACACAATAAATTATTCTTAACTATAATCACTCTGTTATGCTATCAAACACTAATACTTATTCCTTCTAACTGTATTTTTGCACATTAATCAACTCCTTTTTATTCCTCCTTCTCACTACCCTGCCCAATCTGCTAAACATCATTCTATTCTCTACTTCCATGAGATCAATTTTTTTTAGCTCCCACATATGAGTGAGAACATGCGATATTTGCCTTTTTGTGTCTGGCTTATTTCACTTAATATAATGTCCTCCAGTTTCATTCATATTGCTGCAAATGACAAGATTTCATTCTTTTTTATGGCTGAATGCTATTCCATTGGGTATATATACCACATTTTGAAGATCCATTCATCCGTTCATAGACACTTAGGTTGATTCCATATCTTGGCTATTGTGAACAGCGCGCCATAAACATGGGAGTGCAGATGTTTCTTCAATATACTGATTTCATTTCTTTTGGATATATACTGAACAGTGGGGTTGTTGGATCATATGACAGTTCTAATTTTAGGTTTTTGAGGAAATGCCATACTGTTTTCCATAATGACTCTACTAATTTACATTCCCACCAATAGTGTGCCATCACTAAAATCTGAAGCTAGTCTCCTCTTACGAGTATTTTAAAGAACAATTGTTTAAAACAATCTAAAGACTCCATTTAACTTACCAATTAATAGGTACCTTCAGGCTGTGTGTGGTGGCTCATGCCTGTAATCCCAGCAGTTTGGGAGGCTGAGGCAGATGGATCACGAGGTCAGGAGTTCACCAGCCTGGCCAACATGGTGAAACCCTGTCTCTATTAAAAATACAAAAAATTAGCCAGGCATGTTGGTAGGTGCCTGTAATCCCAGCCACTTGGGAGGTTGAGGCAGGAGAATCATTTGAACCCAGGAGGCAGAGGTTGCAGTGAGCCGAGATTGTCGTGCCACCACATTCTCGCCTGGGTGACAGAGTGAGGCTCTGTCTCAAAAAAAAAAAAAAAAAAAGGTAGTTTCACTTACAAGTACCACCCACTGCTCTCCATTCAGCTATGTTCACATCCTACTTTAGTTTCTTATATCACTAAGCTAAAACAGATTGTATTCATGTTCTTCTCAAGCCTAGATAGCAGTGTTGAAAGTAAACATTTGATTTCCTAGAGAAAAAAAAAAAGCAGAAGGCAGGGAGAGACTTGAGTCAGAAAGTGAAATATTAGACCATCTGGTGAACACTGAAAATTAAGAATTAACTTAAATGAAACTGGGGTATAAAGGTCAATAAAAGTAACAGGAAGAGTAAGAATTTGTACTTATTGTTAATCTACAGTCCATTGATCATTAAGCTCCCACAAATCACATGACTATTTGAAAATCTTCTAAAAGTGAAATATTCAAATTGCCTTTCTGAGTAAGGATGCTGATCATCTGGGACAGTCTGATTCAATCTTATCAGTTTGGAAATCTGTGGCAAAGATCACTGATGCATCAAATAAGCTTGGGGATTATAATCCAATAAGACATGTCTGTAATACAAAATACTAGGCACAAATATCCTACAACTCTCATCTCAAAAAGTAATCTTTATAATGTTTTATTATTGCATTTAAAAATATGATTAGATAAGATTTAAACTATAATCATATTTAAACATATAAAATATGTTTACATATCTTATATATGTGTATATATTTAGATCAAAGACATGTGTAATCAAATCACATATATGTCACATATGTGCTTTCCACTTCTAAGAGCTACTTGTTGAACCTACCTAAGATGTAGAAAAATATTTTTAAAAAATTCTTCTTGTGTATCACTTAAATTGCAGGCCAGGCTTTCTAAATTCACTGAATATGCTAACCTGACATGTGGGTCTTTGGGCAATGAATTCACTATTCTCAAGGCTTTTAGAAATGCATGGTTAGCCACTAAACCAGCTTCAATAAGAGATTCTCTGGAACTTTATTTATCAGAGAGATATTCTTAGTATTTCTAAAACACATCCAAGCATTCATGCATGTGCATAAGCAAACACATATTCTCACTCAATGTGTACATATTTTAAAAAGACACAGCAAATTAGATGTACAGGACACTTGGAACAGACTATTACTTAGATCTTTATAAAGAATATCTTTATCAATATTGAACAACGATAGTCTTGATGTTTATTTAATTTTCTGCTCCACTGTTCCTTATACATAATGATGATGATGGTGATGATGATGATGATGATGATGATGATGATGATAATGATGGTGGTGGTGGTGGTGGTGATGATATCTAAATCTTACTAACCATGTGTTGAAATTCTTCTCAGCTTTTTCCCCATGCAATATGTCATTAAATTCTCTCAATAATTCCTAGAGGTTTGTATCATTTTCCAGAAGAGAAAAATGCACCTAGCAATATTAAATGCCAACTACATTTACACAGATAGTAAATATACATAGCTAGTAAGACATGTACCCTTTGGTATATGCTGATTATTCAGTAAATATTTGTGAAATAAATGAATAATGAATAAAGTCTGACGTAGACAACTGAATAGCAATTTTGCTACACAAAGTTAAAAGTATAGCCTTCCCAACCACTCAGTCACTACCTGAAGTTTTTCCAGAGCAATTCAAGATACTGCAAAATCCATCAAAAATGGTGCGATTTTTGCTTTAGTTTGGTTTTGTTTTATCTCAATGCCATAGATACACTGACACGCTTTATATTCTACTAGTTCTCCTAGTTGCATGTCTTGCTTAAGCTATATGCTTTAAAAATATTTATGAGTACATCAAGAAGTTCAGCTTTAGAAACTTAATTTGAGAAGAACACTCAGGTAGGGCTAAGGTTGTGAACAGGGAATGAGAGTATATGCCTATAAGCACATGAGATAGAGTGCTTATGAATGTTTCAAATGTAACTACCTACCAAAATGTACTGAAAATAGAAAAATATCAGGTTGAGTCTATGGCTTGCTTTATGTAAATCTAAATATGTTAACCAGTTAAATAAATTAGGCTCAACAAAACACCAGTTAATACACTGTAAGAAATAATCTTGTTCTGGCAATGGATAAACTAGATGATATATGAAGTCTGATCTCCTTCACCTCTAATTTCTGATATTTTATGAGTCACTGTCATTTTTTTCTCCAGTTCAAGAAAAAATGAACACAATAACCATTCTCTGTCTTGCTTCAGCCTGTAATGCAAAACAGGTATCACAAAACTTACAGGTATGTAGGGACTTATAGGGAAATACACTCACAGTTTATTGAGGAAAGACTATATTTATTCTCCTTCAGTTTCCTCTTTTTGCATTTCACATTTTTCACAGTCCAAGGAAATGGCAAGAGAATTACACCCAGATTTGTATTTAGAATGTCTGAATCAATTGAAAGCAATTGAAAGTTAGACTGACCAACAACATCACACTGAAGGGAGACAGACTGCCTGCAATCTAACTTCTGCTATTTGGTATTATTACACTACAATGGTATCTCTTACTCTAGGATAATATTTCTCAAACTTTAGCACACATCAGAATTGACCAGAAGGCTTATAAAAACACAGATCATTGAGCCCCGCTCCCAAAGTTTCTGATTCAGTAGGGCTAGAATGGGGCCCCAGAATTTTCATTTCTGGTAGGTTCCCCTGTGATGCTGATGCTACTGGTTTCAGGACTACACTTTGAGACCTTGGTAACCACTGAGCTAGAAGTAGTTCCTGGATGACAGAAACTATGTCTATATTCTATTGCAAATAAATGATTCTCTACTGAGAGGGGTTTGTTAATGTTGACTTACTAGCAAGATGTATTTCTAAGAATTGTGAGCAGAAAAAAGTCACTATCTTTACTTCAACTCTGAATATCGTAGTATTGATGACAATATGTTAAATAAGTTACCTTCAAATGAAAAATAAGTTACATACTACTATTAGGAAGTGAAAAGTAGGAAGAGCATTTCTACCATGTTGGCATGAGATGAGGTTTGGGAAGGGGAAGTGGGTGGTGGTTTTGTATTTAGCAACCATATGAAAAAATTGTAGAACTAGCTTTTTTTTTCGGTAATATCTGTGAGGAAAGTAGCTAACTCACTAAACAAACGTAAAAAGTGCAAGGAGTTCAAAGATATATGTAATAGGTAAAAAACAATTAAGTGAGAATGTTCTAGGAAGGAAAATTATAATAGAAAAAATATTAAATTAGGTGAAAGTTTCTGCTAGAATATAGAATATGTTGAATTGTTCAACAGAAGTTGGTTAACAGAATAAGAAATGGTTTATCAGGGAATCTACTCGTAAGCAGAGAACCTGAGGTTCTCACTATGAATGTAATTAAATAATTAGGTGCTAAACTGTTAAACTTGACTAGGCGCGTATATTTTAGGCTCCAGAATCCCAGATCCCATGTGCTGGATTCTTTAATGAAAAAAGGTAGAAAATAAGATCCTCGTAAATGCATTCAGAAAACAGAAACAAGGGGTCATTCGTTATGAAATTTCATCACACAAATGGTACAGAAATATATTTTATTAAACATGCAAATGGAGAAGCAGTCTAACTATACAGATTAAAGGGAAAGGATAAGTGTAAAAGCTATCTTCTCAACTGGAAAGGGTCCTATGTCTACTGAGGGAACTAGGAAAGCATGAGTAGGAGCTCTGTGTGAGAAAGATTTGATGAGTCTCCTGGTAGATTTTCACCAGTGGATGCAGGTTGCTACAGACTAGGCTCAATAAATATAATTCTTCATATGGGAATATGTCAAAATAAAATAATGCTGCATTTTCTATGAAACTTTCCTCTTGAAAATATTTATTCTGAATTTATCAATATTTTACATATAATTTCTGATTTAAGGAAAATGTAGGAGATAAAGGAACAAATTCAATGGCATTGAGAGGAACCAATCTGAGAAACCTAGAAGGTAAGACATTCTATAAGGCTACCAGTTAGGCTTCTTCAAAAAAGTCATGAAAAGAAGGTATTGTTTCAAATTTAAAGAAACTTAGGAGCAATAAAAAATGAATATAACATAGTGTCCTTAACTGGGTTCTATTTTGAACAAACCAATGTTTTGATTCAATCAAGAGGTTGAATATGGAATAGATGTTAGATGATAATAGAGAATTATTGTTAGATGTGATCAAGGTGTTGGGTGGTATGTAACATAATGTCTTTATTTATATTAGTGATTCTAGTACTGAAGTAGATAGTATGAATGCCATTAGTTTTATAATTTACTATAAAATTACTTTAGCAAAAAATAGATGAAGCAAAGTTTCCAAATGTTAACAATTGTTAAATCTAATGAGTACATTGGTGTTTTATGTATATATATATTTTTTGAATGTTTACAAATTTTAAAATAAAAAGTAAAGCTACAGAAGAAAAACAGAATTATTGCCTAATGTATGGAGCAATAAATACTGTTTAAAAATCATATTACTTGATACATTTTGTTTTTAATATGATACATTGTTAGATGTTGTTTGCATTTATTTTGTGCAGTCACTACCCCCTCCCTCAATAGTTTTATAATAAAAAACATAAAAGGAGGGAAAGAAGGAAGGCAGGCAGGCAGACAGGATTATATTAGATCACATGCAGCTAAAGATTTTCATAGTTAAAACTGGGCTTTCCTTGACAGACTACAAGAAAATGTAGATATTTGCTCCAAACATCAGAAAACTTGTGGAAGCCAAGCATTTCCTGAGCACAATCTAAGATTTCAGAGTCTTCCTAGTAATACATAATTACTACACTAAGAAATTCATCACGGCATTTCTTTTGATGCATTTCATGGAATACTATATTGTGGCTGTTGATGTTGTTGCTGCTGATTACTAATTATTGCTTTTTAAAATTTTTGTTGGTCAAAAAATGTGAAGAAATGATTGTTTAAACAAATTCAAATAGGCAAATTTAACTGTGGAACTTTTCAAACCGTTTAGTATGCTATAGGATAAAGTGCTTTCCAAATTCTTCTCAGAATAAAATTTTTGATTTAATAACATCTTCAGAAAGTTGTGTTCCATATAACATTTTGAGAAAACCAGCTTCAGATTACTGTTCCAGTCCAGGAAGCATAAAATGAAAACTATCTTAGTCTTGACCCTCTATAAAGTAAACCCCTGAGAAAAAGGGTTGCTTCTTGGTTACTTCATTGTGAGAAGTGATCAAAAGGAATACAAATTAAAAAGTAGCTATTGAGAAAATGATAGGAAGGAAAAAAACAGGATCCAAAGATTCACTGAGTAGACCTCTGCCATGGGCAACTGGAAACTGATGGTTCTTGCAATCCTTTAAGAAACCATGCAGTAAGTCTTTCCAAATTGTCCACAGGAGAGACTTAAGTGGGAAGAATTTATCCACCTGATCCTGCAGTCCTCAACTAATTAAGAGTTGCCCCCAAGTTAACTCGCACATATTTGGAAGTTCATATCTATATGTGAACAGCTTTGTGGATTCCTGCAGGTATTATGCATCAGGCAGTTTTGGCAAGACAATGGCCTAGAAGATGTGGGACAGAGCTCAAAACAGATCCCAGTTAAGCAGTGAGTAGGCACTGACACTGGACCAGGGCTGGAGACTTGAGCTCAATGGAACACCAGAGAAGAGCCTATAAAGGGAAAATAGTTTCTAACTTCTCTTTCCAATTGTGTCCAAGACATGAATGTGAAGAAAGGGGATAGGAGGGGAACACAGAGAAAATACATCAAGTAAACCATTAATAGTTGTTTTTTTTTTTTTTTAAGTATCCTTGGAGACAGGTGAATAAACAGGACCAAGTGAGCCGAACCTATGAAACCTTGCTGGAATGAAAAATAAGCCAGTCCTCTCTCATGGCATTCTCTTCTCTTCTTGTGCTTGTGGGGATATGTGTATTGTTCCTCAGCCTTCTGATAAAGCACCACCATTCTAATTCTTCTACTCCTACAGCACAAAGGCAGCAAGGCTTTTATAAAAGTAAACAATCCTAGCTGACAGTTAGGTGAATGGTGCTCACAGAGTTGATAGCAGCAGTGCTTCTAGATTCACTGACACAGTATATTTCCTTTGTGCATTGTCATCAGAAGAGCCTGTCATCTCAGTCCCTCTAATGATCTCTTTCATCATTTTGTCATCTTCTTATTGGTGTCCAAGATTTTAGATCCATTATCCACTCATCTTGCTTCCTACTATCAGGCTACAGGCTCCTGCTAACACTGTCATCTTGTTCACCCTTCATCTTCATGGTTTGCACTATTATTAAGCATTTGCCCTTGGGGCCACATGTCCAGGGGTCTTGTCTCTGTTATAGGATAGTGAATCATCTGGAACCAGGGATAAGACTACTCTAAATTGTGCTTATGCCATTTTAATCTCTGATTGTGAAAGCTTCTGGTTACACACTGGATAGATAACAACCAGGTAGTCATTCTGGTAGTCTCAGCCTAAATAAATTCTCAAGAGAAACACATTAAAGTGTTTTATATTCTCATTAGCTTTCTCAGAAAAATTTTCTGACTGATAGGAGACAAATGGACTCATCTTGGTCGCTTTTCTTTCCATCCTTCACCTTCAAACCTTCACTTCAAGGTCAAAAAGTATTTCCATCATTTGGAAAAATAGAATAGAATGTAGGGATATAAACTCCAAATTAGTTGCTGATGAAAGCATATTTTCTCCCTATATGCATTTTATTCTGCAAGTTTAAAGTCTGAATTTGTAAACTGAGTTCATTCAAGCTTAAAACAGATTTGAGCTTGAAAAGTTCATAGCATTTGGTTTTGCTTATAAATGGTGCCTGACACTTCTCAAATTCAATTAGCTTCAATTCTTACAAAGTCATATTATAAGCAAAACTCGGATCTATAAGCCCATTTCAAAATTGTGCAAATATAGTTTAGTGTGTGAAATTTTATTTTTCCTTTTTTAAATTGTCACTGAATTTCATGGAATAGATTAGTTCATTTCTTATCATGAATATTGCATTATTGAAAATTTGAGAGACTGAAGGGTTTTGTTTGATCCTTTTTAGTTTTTGCGCTCTTTAATGACTTCATTTCAGTGCTGAAATCAGGGAAAATACGATTAAGGTTTTTGTTGTTTTTTTGTTGGTTTTGTCTTATGTAAGCTAGAAATGCCTTAGTAAGTAGGCCTGTGTCTGGCAAAACAAAAGTCTGTGGAGAGATTTTCTCATTTACCTTTTTTCACTTAGTTTCACAACAGGTGTTTAGAATAAATATGGTAAGCAAACATATAAGATATAAACTAACAGCCAGGATTAGAGCTATCCATTCTTTGTGAATTATTATTTTTAAATGTCTTTTTCCTAAAACAAACGTGGTACTTGTGCAACAGCTGACTGTAAGAAAAATAGAGAGGAAAGCAAAAAGAGGAACTAAGTAGCAAAATATTCTATTTGGAGTAATGGGCAAAGAAACAAGAGAACTTACTGATATTCTCTTTATCAATGGTAAAGGAGAAAAGCAACACAGCTATGGTCCAGAGAGAAAGCAGAAGTGATTTTATAGCCAACAAAATCACAAGGTATCTTTTCGTTTTTCACAGCAGCCTTTCAACACTCCTTTCTGTCTATGTCCATGCCATCCATCAGTTCTTAAAGCATTCAACTCATTTGGTGACAAGGAATGAGATAAAACTCAAACATAAATTTTGTTTCATATGTGGACAAAATATTCAGTTTGTGGGCAAAGTCTGAGTGAGTCTAGCCATGGTATGGATATTTGGAACAGAGGTTGCTCTCCTAACTTTGGTTCTTCTGTGGATGGTATTTTTAAAAGTTAATTCACTTCCCCGGGCCTAAGTTTCCTCATTTGTGAAAGTAAGGCTTGCCTGATTATCAGTGAATCAGACACATGCACACACCATACTCCTACATGTATATTATAAGCCCAGCTATGGATAAAATGTCATAGTCTCATTTTTAATGTTGCAGTATCTCATAAACCAGGATTCTATCATTGCAGAGCCCATAGAGTTATCATGTAAGAGCAATCTAATAGTGTCCCTATCTAAGGACGAGAACAAAAACACAAGTCAGAAAGAGAAGTTTATACTGATTATATGGGCAACAAGAAGTGAGGAAAAATAAAATCTGAATTCCAGAGACAGGAATTCTCCCCTGAGCACCCTTCCCTAGTTTTAGATGATGTCTCAGATACTGACCCCGGGAACCAATAGAGGAAACTTGTGCAGTCAAAGATTTCAGTCTGAAAAGAAAAGGTCTTGAGAATGATAATCATCTACCAAGGAAGAATACATTACTGTTTTTGGAAAAAACAGTGAATTTACCCTTGTGTATGTGTCTGTGTGGTACCCTGGAAGAAAAACGGTAGCTGAGGGGATGCGGACCAATAGAGGATTCTTTCTTTAGATGACAGAAATAATAGCATTTTTTTTGCTAAGCTGGTAGGCATGATCTGGTAGAGAGGAAGAAAAAAAATGATGCAGAAAAGAAGGATTTGTGGAGTGAAAAAAGTGACAAACGGTGTATCTAGTGTGCAGGTTGGGGGGGGGGGGCGGGTTTCCTCAGACAGGAACACAGAAAATTAATCCAAACAGAGGAAAGGAAAAACATACAGATGGAGTTGGGTGGGGATGGTGAAGTAGTTGATACTTGTGGTAAGACTAGGATTCTTATTTTTCCAGGTTTCTTCTCATAAAAGGAGCTAAGCTATGTGATGAGAGTGAGGAAAGCATTGAGAGCACCTGAGAACACAAAACATCAGTATGAAAACATCATCTAGGAGAGTGGAGGAGATTGACTAGGGATATTTAGGAAGGCTGCTACACAGTAATAAAGACCCACTTAAGATTAATAACCATGAATTTGAAATGAGACAATACCAGCACTGTTTTGTGGGTTTTATTTTTCCAGCTTGTTGCAGTTGCGTGGAACCAAAATTGGATGCTTGCTAGACAAATACAATGAAAGGAATATGGGTAAGAAAATTGACTTTTATATAAGAAACTAATTATAATGGAGAGTTATAGAATTTAAAGAGTTTAAGGAAAGAACTCAATGAATAGACTGCATTAATATTTCTTGGTGTCAAGGAGTCGATAAAGTAGGCCAAAAAAAAGATAAACTGAAAAACTCATACGTAATTGGCAGCAAGTGGGGGTACTTAAAATTGAGACTATCAAACCTGCAGTTACAGGTTATATAATTGTATACATCATGACCAAGAGAAAGGAATATAATTAGGAGGATCCTAGTGATTAAAAATCTTGAAGGTTTAAGTAGAAGTGATGTGTGTGATGGAAGGGTATTGCTGGAACATATTGTCTGGTAATACCGAACATGAGAAGCTTAAGATGTTTTAGAAGGAGTAAAGATAGTCTGGAAAAGGTAATGGGCAAGGAGAATACCTCTTCTACTTCAGGCTCCAGACTATGAGAAATATGAAAGAACAAAAGAAGCACCTTTTAAGGAGGCTTCAAGGGAAAGGGTTAATTCAGAGAAGTTGGGTTTTCATTAGAGCAAGAGGAGAAGGAAACTTTGAGGTTATAGAGTTTACTGAAAACTGATGTTGGCTTTTGGAGAGTACAGCAGAAAGGTTGAAAGAGTTAGGGAAAAGAAGAAAATAAGAGTCAGGAAAAAAAAAAAAGCTATATTCGGTGCCTTAGGTAGATTAGAATCCAGAGTATAATGGAATACCCGGAAGCCTTGAGCTTCTTGTGACCAATGACCTTGTATGTGAAGACATAATTAGTGGTTAGTTGTAATGACCTCAAAGCAGATAGTGGTCTTGCGACCTGAGAGTTAGGGATGGTATGTATGAGAATAAGTGCTTTTAATCAGTTTTATATCATGAAGTACTTTTCATTAAATATGCTATGACATCATTGTAATGGATGAATAGTTGAGTGTACTCATGACATCACTGTAATGAATAAATAGGATGAATTCCATAGTATAGATACAAAGTAATTTCATTAGTTAATTCAGAAAGAATTTATTAAGTGCCTAACAGGTGCCGGTCATTAAGTTAAGTGCTAGGCGTACAGCAAAGGTCAGACACATCAGATATGATCTCTGTCTCCATTGAACTTAAAAATACAGCAGAGGAGAAAGATATTGAACATGGAATGAGAGAGGAGAGAGCATTCCTAAATTACTGTGGATACCTAAGACTGGTGGGCATGGGCTAGAGGGTGGTGAGAGATGAAGAATGAAGAAGAGTTTACTAGGTGAAGAAATAACATCACATTGACCGAGAAAATAAACAGCACATTAGGGGAAAAACCTTTAGGACAGAAAGGTTCAGAGCACAGTGGACAGTGACATAAAGCAGAAGCAGTTACAGGAACAGAGCCCACCGCTTGGTCAAGAGGCGTTCGGGTTTATTTCCCAGCTCTTAAGACACGTTAGTAGTTGTCATATTTTTCTCATATTTAACATGGTTGTTATTTATGACAATGACTATCCCTTAGGAAAAACTTTGCCCCAGATATATGATTTCTTTTTGGATATTTTCCTTGGTATTGGTAAGAAAAATACATATAAACCTTTTAACCGAATTTTAAAAGTTGCCAAAGTATACTTTTTTCAATAATTAATTCCCCTCGCTTTCCCCAAGAGTTTATCAGTCTTTTGTTCCCTGATTGATGAAATCTGACATCCCATTGTACTTCCTTAACTCTTTGTGAGATTGAGCATTTTTTTCACTTAAATTAGTCAACTATATTTTCTCTGTACTTAACTGCTTATTGCCTGTCTTTTGCCCATTTTCCTGTTAAAAATTTTAAAAATCAATAATTGATTTTGAGAATTTTTCCTTATTAGTAATATTGGTTCTTTATATTTTGCTAATTTTTCCTGGTTGGTCTTTTTCTTAACTTTTATACTGTGTTTTTTTAAAATACAGAATTGTGTTCATGTTTTACATTTTAGATTTTATGGTCAAAGTTTTCTGACAGTCTTAATGACATATTTTATATTTTATATCATACTTAGGAAAGTTTTTCCCCTTGTAAGATATTTTTAGTATATTTGTGAGCTCTTGGTTTTTGTTTTATATTCTTTTATTTTTCACTGACAATTTATCCATCTGCAATTGGTGGAGTTTCAGCAAGAAATAGCCAAAGATGTCACCAGGATTTTGAACACAGGTGATTACAAGGACAAGGATACCATCACCAAATAGAAAACATGTGGAAGGAAGTGCCAAGGAGTAAGCCAGTGTAGAAAAAACTTTGTTTTGGGGGCTGGAAAGTTAAACTCAACTTACACCTCCAAAAAACAAGTAAAATCATAATTTCTTTATAGGATTTTTGTGACTACGTTTGTAAAGTACAAAAAATGTTAACTATTTTCATTATTAATTTAGCAGAACAAAATATCTGTCTCTGAGATACTAGCAAAAATTATTCATTAATATCATAATTTTATTATTTTGTATATTGTTGCCATTTGACCTATTGACAAAGTTATGACTAGCCGGGTACAATGGCTTATGCCTATAATCCCAGCTAGCTGGGAGGTTGAGGTGAGAAGACAACTCAAAGTTAGAAGTTTGAGACCAGTCTTGGTAACAGAGTGAGACCGCTGCTCTAAAAACAAAATAAGAAAATTTTCAAAAGTTCATAAGAAAAATATACGGCTTTGTTTAGATAAGAACTTGATAGATGAAATTAATTAGAAGTCAAAATGCTCTCCCCAAAAATACCCACAGAAAGGAGTTCAGCTAAGATATCAGTTGCATAAACTCACAGCGTAAGTAGCTTCTAGGATAAGGTAAGAAGACCACTGGTATGAGTCTGTAAATTATAAAGAAACAAATTTCTCCCCTGCCCTCTATTAAAAGTATGCTTGAGATATGTCCCAGAAAATGTCTGTGATACATCATAGCTGGTTGTAATGTAAGCTATATTTAAGGTAATCGGTTCTGAAAAGAGATAAAATAGAAATTCATAAAGCCTTTCACAAAAAAATATCAAGTTGGTAATTGTAGTTATTAATTCATATCCAAATTTTCTGTCTGGACTTTTGTAGATCTATTCTATTTCCATATTTTAAAGTACAATAGCCCTCATTTTCATATGATAATGTTCATTTCCATATTGTTCCATGTTCACTGACAGTCAGGAAGTAAATACATTTGGATAAGATATGGGATAATGTGCATCCAGATAATAATGGAAAGCCAATATCTCAACACCATGATCAATAAAAATTGAAACTGACGGGAAAAACTGCTGTGCTTGATTAAATATTGACATAAATATTTTAGTAATGGAAACTTTGAAATGTCCTTTCTCTCCTTGAATTCATTAAGCCCCCAGAGAAGCTTTACAGACTCATTATCTTACTTCATGTTGGGCTTTTCATCTATGAACCTGAAAGAGTAAAAAAATGAAATTTAATGACTTTTGAGGTCATGGTGCTTTTTACGCCTAAAGTGTTATACAGAAGACTTACTTCATCAAGTTGACTTTTACCTGCAATTTGTTTCCCGAACTTGCAAATTTTAAAACCTACAGAGCTCTTTATTGAAATAAGGTACACATACTAAAAGTGCACAAATCGTAGAGACAGCTCAGTATCATCACAAACTGAACACACTTGTGAAAGTTCACCCACTCAAAGAACTAAAACACTACCAACACCTCAGAACTTCACTTTCTTTAAACATAAAAAAGAACCCTGCCTCTCTCTCTCTTTGCTTCCCACCCATCCTTTCTTCTTTCAATTATTTTTAGTCTAAACTAAACCACAATCTTCATATTCATTAAATCTGCTTCAATCAGGCCATACATGCATAAACCTCAGAGAAAAACATCCTGATATTTTGAGTTAGGGGAACATAATTATTTACATTTACTATAAAATCCTATCTCCTATTGGGCTACTGAATTTATTTTTTAGGAGGTATAAAATTCTTCATCAATGGATGTGTTTAAATAGATATATTTCTAATCATTAGGCAGTTTGTCCTTGAGCTTATAACTCTCTATAATTTTCAATAAACAATCCTAATATTGTATTATGTAACACAGAAATATTTAATTCGCATTTCAACATATCTTTAAACATTTGTGTTGGGTTTGAATTTCAAAATCATAACTCTTAGATGAGGGTCAATCCTTGAGTTCTTTTACAGATTCAGGGTAGACGTTAAGCCTGCGGGGCTACTTCACTTATCTTCTCAAATATCCTACTTCATAAATACTTATTCTTAAACTTACATGTGAATATACTTTATATCAGGAGTCCCCAGCCCCCAGACAAGGGACCAGCACTGGTCCATAGCCTGTTAGGAACCTGGCCACACAGCAGTAGGTGAGCGGCAGGAGAATATTACGGATTGAGCTCTACCTCAGGTCAGATCAGCAGGGGCAGTTATGTTCTCATAGGAGCACAAACCCTATTGTGAACTGTGCATGCAAGGGATCTAGATGGCACACTCCTTATGAGAACCTAATGCCTGATGATCTGAGGTGGAATAGTTTCATCCCGAAATTACCTCCCTGACCCCATCTGTAGAAAAATTGTCTTCGATGAAATGGGTCCCTGGTTCAATGAAATGGGTCCCTGTCTTCCATGAAATGGGTCCCTGCCAAAAGTTTGAGGAGTGCTGCTTTATATTACATATTAATTTTTATCTAAGTCCCCAATTAGTAACAACTTCAGTTAATGCTCATCTGTCTTCAACATAGGCAGTTAGATAAATAACTGTATTTGGTTTACATAAATAAGCCTTTTAAGAAATTTCCGATTGCAAAAAGTTATAGATGAAACTAAAGTTATGCTCTTTATTATTTCTCCTTTGCTGACAATTGGTTCTCACTTTCCTGAAGTTGTTTTATATAGTTTCCATATTTGTTTTTATAATTTATCAATAAATGTTTATACTAATAAGATATTAATAATTATGTATACCTTTTTGAAACTTGAGTTAATTTAACATAAAGTTTTGGCAGTTATTTATGTGTAACTTATTCATTTTAATGTCTCTAGTAACATTTCATCATGCTACTAAACCACAATTTTTTCATTTCCCTTCTGTTGGAAAGTTAAATTATTTTTATTCCTTTGTTAATATAACAGTGCTAGGTTGAACATCTTTATGCCCATTTTCTTGAACACATGAAAGTTTATGAAGGATAGACTTCAGAAGTGCTATCTAACTTTACTCAGAATTTTAAATAATTCTCCGGAAAGGTTATATTAATTTCACTCAAAATAACAATGTCCATAGTGCTGGGAAAACTGGCTAGCCATATGTAGAAAGCTGAAACTGGATCTCTTCCTTACACCTTATACAAAAATTGATTCAAGATGGATTAAAGACTTAAACATTAGACCTAAAACCATAAAAACCCTAGAAGAAAACCTAGGCATTACCATTCAGGACATAGGCATGGGCAAGGACTTCATGTCTAAAACACCAAAAGCAATGGCAACAAAAGACAAAATTGACAAATGGGATCTAATTAAACTAAAGAGCTTCTGCACAGCAAAAGAAACTACCATCAGAGTGAACAGGCAACCTACAAAATGGGAGAAAATTTTCGCAACCTACTCATCTGACAAAGGGCTAATATCCAGAATCTACAATGAACTCAAACAAATTTACAAGAAAAAAACAAACAACCCCATCAAAAAGTGGGCGAAGGATATGAACAGACACTTCTCAAAAGAAGACATTTATGCAGCCAAAAGACACATGAAAAAATGCTCATCATCACTGGCCATCAGAGAAATGCAAATCAAAACCACAATGAGACACCATCTCACACCAGTTAGAATGGCAATCATTAAAAAGTCAGGAAACAACAGGTGCTGGAGAGGATGTGGAGAAATAGGAACACTTTTACACTGTTGGTGGGACTGTAAACTAGTGGAACTAGTCAACCCTTGTGGAAGTCAACCCTTGTGGAAGTCAGTGTGGCGATTCCTCAGGGATCTAGAACTAGAAATACCATTTGACCCAGCCATCCCATTACTGGGTATATACCCAAAGGACTGTAAATCATGCTGCTATAAAGACACATGCACACGTATGTTTATTGTGGCACTATTCACAATAGCAAAGACTTGGAACCAACCCAAATGTCCAACAATGATAGACTGGATTAAGAAAATGTGGCACGTATACACCATGGAATACTATGCAGCCATAAAAAATGATGAGTTAATGTCCTTTGTAGGGACATGGATGAAGCTGGAAATCATCATTCTCAGTAAACTATCGCAAGGAGAAAAAACCAAACACTGCATATTCTCACTCATAGATGGGAATTGAACAATGAGAACACATGGACACAGAAAGGGGAACATCACACTCTGGGGACTGTTGTGGGGAGGGGGGAGGGATAGCTTTAGGAGATATACCTAATGCTAAATGACGAGTTAATGGGTGCAGCACACCAGCATGGCATATGTATACATATGTAACTAACCTGCACATTGTGCACATGTACCCTAAAACTTAAAGTATAATAATAATTAAAAAAAGGAAAAAAAAGACAAAAATACTATAATTAAAAAAAAAGAGTTCTCATTTCTCAAAGCCTTAACGATATTTGGCATTTCAAGTGTCTTAACTGTTACAAAACTGATGACTGAAAAACTATTATTTCACAGCTAAAGGTAGTCATATCATTATTGTACCGCAAAAAAAAGTTAATTTCCTTAAAATACTTTTAATTGAGCCTACCACTCCTCTATTTCAAAGACAAAATTGCAAATATTACCAAAAAAAACTTTGTATTTTGGCCCCAATCTAAATATTTTAAAAATTTTCTATCTTTCACCTCCCTCTTCTTACGTACTTTGTCAAAGGTATCCAACACTTATCTAATTAGTTCATCTATGTTCTACATCCCAATTGTTTTCTTCTTTTTCCTCAAGAACTTCAAATTACCTCTTAAGAATTTCAATGATACTCTCTCTCTACTGTATTTTTTCCCTTCCCCTCCTTCAACGGTCTTTCCATTGACAATTTAACTGGACTCAAATCTTCTCTTTATTATTACCCCATGTTTTCCACCACTGCCCTAACACTATTTACCTTCACTACTTCATTTATAAAGTAGATACCTCTAATACTCATCGACTGGTCAGACCACTTACCACAGAGAGGTGACGCCTACCGTTGGACTTCGGTGCAAATGTGATACATTTCAACCCCCATCCCACCCACCAAAGAGTTTGTAGCATTTGACACTATTGTCTTATCATTCTTTTAAATAAGCTCTCACTTATTGATTGCTGTAACAAGTTTCAGTGTCTAATATAGAAAGTAATTTTTTAAAACCATGTATAATACCACTAGACAGGGATAACTACACTTAATGTTCTGTTTTTTTTTTTTGCTTTCCATTATATTATAATTATCCACAGTTATATAGATTTACACTGCCTTTTCACTGAATATTTTGAATATTAAATAGACTTTGAAATTTCATTTTAAAAGGTAATGTTATTTAATTTTATATAAGCATATAAGTAAATTGAAAAATTGTATTATAAACAAAACTGTAGTTAATATACACATAAATCAATTATTGTAAATATCTCTCATTTTAAACTCATGAGGTAAAGAATAAAAGATTTTCTAAATAATTTTTAAACACTGAATTTTATGTTACTATACAAAATCTAGAAAATATAAAAAGGTACAAGTAAATTTTTGCCTAATTAAAATTATTTTTGAATGCACATGATTTCTAAAAATAATAATACCATACACACTGATTTTTTAGTCAAATATTGTACACAAAGAATAGGAAAATATTGATAATTTCATATTAAGTATTTTGCAAATATAATATTTTTTACTTGGCAAATGCTATTCTCTCATATATACACAATCAATCTAGCCTTGCTCCAATCACGGACTGTTTTAACTAGTATGTTTTAAACTTTGGTATTGTATTTCCCACTAAGAGCCCTTCTTTTTTCAAAATAATATTTATTCTACCAGATGAACTATGTAAACATAAAGCAATATGGACAAGCATTTATTCTTTTGTTTTCAATTAACTTGCCCACATGATTTCAAATTTCATTAGAAAGAATTTATATTACAGTATTTCAATATTGAGTCATCAACTATAATTTTCTTATTTTCTACTATTTATTCTAAGTAAATTTTCAGTTTTTCATATTTGTTTCTACACTTTTTTCTTTCCGAAAAATGTAGATCATTTAGTTTTGTGACTTCTGACTGGTTATTATTTTAACCAAGTCTTTGAAATGTCTGGTTTTTTGGTTTTTTTTTTTTTTGTCTCTACTACACTAGACAATTACATAGTTCTTAAGTGGTCAACTCTCAAATTATATTTAAATATGATTTGAAATAATGTATTTTCCTCATTTTCTCCAACTTTTATACCTCTGTTCCCTTTTCCTGGTGTATTGCTTTATATATATCTTCTAAAACAATCTTTTAATAACATTGATAGCTGATATACTTGGCTTATCACTGATATTAATGAAAGTATTGAGCTTTTGGTCAGTGTATATTATGGCAACAGCTATTTTGATATAAATATCATTTATTATATTTACTTATTTATAATATATTAAGAGTTAGAAATAGTTCATGTCCTTTAAGTATTTTTAATATAACACTATAGAAATATAATTAATAACGATTTATATTAAAACACTCTTAAACCAATTTTGGATTAGTAAATGCAAACTTACATTCTGCAATTCAGATACAGAAAGAGAGCAGTAGATTCCAAGATAGTCATCTCTCAATCATCCCTCCAAAACCAACACAGAACAAGAACAATGACAAACTACAAAAACCATGCCTTCATCATAACTTAAAGATAGAGAATGCCTAACTTTCAAAATAATATCATCCAGAAAGAGAAAAATCATTACATATCAGAGCATGATCTCACATGTTCTGACTCTGCCTCTTGCCAGCCACATGACTTTGTAGGAAACAAAAGCTGATTTTCTGGGATTAAATGGATAAATTCCTAACCAGGTTAACCAGGGAAGAGAGAAGATACATATTAATAATATCAGGATACACTGGGCACAGTGCTCACGCCTGTAATCTCAGCACTTTGGGAGGCCCAGGTAACTTAGCAAAATCCTGTCACTAAAAAAATATAAAAATTAGCTTAGCATAGTGGCACGCACTTGTAGTCCCAGCTGCTTAGGAGGCTGAAGTGGAAGGATCACTTGAGCCTCAGCAGTCAAGTCTATACTAAGCTGTGATCACACCACTGCACTCCAGCCTGGGTGACAGAATGAGACCCTGTAAAATACTACTACTATTACAACTACTACTGCTAGTAATAATAATAATAATAATAATAAATAGTAATAATAATATCAGGATTGAGAGAGGAGACATTATAACAGATTCTAGTGAGAGTCCTCACTGTGACAAAAGGAAGGAAAGCATGAACAGTGGAAAGGTAAGGGAAAAGTCTGTGTGGTTGAACTGAAAGTGGAGGTATTTATAAGAAGCTATAATTAAATTTCTTAGCCCTGTGTCTCTTAAAGCAGCCTAGAAAAAATGATACCCCAGTATCAGTGAGCCCACCTAATACCCACACTTTGGTTTTTAAATAAATATCTCAAAGGCTCCTGCAGAGTTTTACAATTACTTACAAACAGGTGGCATAATAAAAGAATAACATAATTTAGACAAGAATGACTAATAGAAAACAATGTATGAACAAGTTTCTTAAGCCCAGAAATCAATTTTTATAGTTTCTAGGATTTTATTTTCAGTACTTCATAGTAAAGTCCCAGTAATAACAATTAGCCAACTGACTTAGAGAAAATAAAAAGTTACAAAAATATTCATTCATCTCTCATGATCAGATTTCAAAAGTTCTAAAATGGGAGTTCAAATCTAGTTCTAATCCAGTCACAACGTGCTTGTTCAGACAGACTATAGTGTTACTAAAACTCTGCATAGGATCATCACATTCTCTTTTTTAAAATAAATATTCATCTTACTCATTTAATCTGTTCATGGTGATAAACTTATTTGTATGTGTTTGCCCTTGAATTTACCACTAGTATCTATTTCAATTTGTCTGCTGCCAGGAGGCAAGAACTATGTTGTTAAATTGATCCATATACTACTCAGCACAACAGATAATTTAATGAATTTTTCCTTAATGATAATGATGGTTTAAAAACACTACTAAATTGGAAGTTTACAGATTTGCTTCCTCTTACTTCTGATGGTCATTGCATTGATTGTGATGAACAGATGGTGTGGAGAACTGTAAGCTATTTCACACAGAGATGATACTCTTTCTCAGCTTACCTCAGTCTCAAGTATCACTTAACCTTATGTTTCCTCCTAATGATACATATCGCCAAGCATTTCATTAGCTGAATTCTAGCTTTCAAATAATCTCACCAACAAAATACGTGATCAAAAACAAAATGTTAAAAGCATAATTGTCATAAATTCATAGCAAGCATGTCAAGGTTTTAAGTCATCAATAGTAAGCCAACAGAATTGCAAAAAAAAAATGGTTCAAGAGAGAATATTAAAAAAACCACAGTGGCATATTAAAATAACAGTTTTTGGAAAAGGGTAGCTTTGTTAGTTTTTTGAAAAATGATTAAGAATATCATAAACACATGAATTATCTTCTTTACAAGGCAGAAATCAATTGCATCCTATCGGACAAAAATAACTTGCATATTATCAATTTTCTTCACGTTTTCTTATAACTTTACAGAATCCAGCTCCTGGGTAAAACTAAACAGTAAGTTATAGAAGTTTTATTCCCTTAGAAAGTCTGGTGACCTAGTGTGATTGCGCTCTGACATGACATTGAAAGTTCATGCAGCCCTTTCATGCCTTATTTCCAGGTTTACGTTTTTATAAAAAATATAAATATGGGCTGGGCCTGGTGGCTTATGCCTGTAATCCCAGCACTTTGGGAGGCTGAGGCCGGCGGATCACGAGGTTAAGAGATAGAGACCATCCTGGCTAACGGGTTGAAACCCCGTCTCTACTAAAAATGCAAAAAATTACCCGGGCTTGGTGGCACACACCTGTAGTCCCAGCTACTTGGGAGGCTGAGGCAGGAGAATCGCTTGAACCCAGGAGGCGGAGGTTGCAGTGAGCTGTGCTCACGCCACTGTACACCAGACTGGGTGACAGAGAGAGACTCTATCTCAAATCAATCAATCAATCAATCAATCAATCAATCAATCAATCTATCTATCCATCCATCCATCCACACACACACACACTTTAATATTAAATTTAACAAACAAATGACTTATATAATACACAACAAACTCCTCTCTAAGATCTTATAAGGCAGATTATAGGAAGTAAATAGTAGCTTTTTTTTTTTTTTTTTTTTTTTTGAGACGGGATTTTGCTCTGTCCCCCAGGCTGGAGTGCAGTGGCACGATCTCAGCTCACTGCAAGCTCCGCCTCCCGGGTTCACGCCATTCTCCTGCCTCAGCCTTCCGAGTACCTGGGACTACAGGCGTCTACCACCACTTCTGGCTAATTTTTTTGTATTTTCAGCAGAGACGGGGTTTCACCGTGTTAGCAAGGGTGGTCTTGATCTCCTGACCTCGTGATCCGCCCGCCTCGGCCTCCCAAAGTGCTGGGATTACAGGCGTAAACCACCGCGCCCGGCCATAGTAGCTTAATTTTAAAAACTATGTTTTTAACCTTTATACAAATAACACACCCAGGTAAATAGGCATGATTTCATGGTTAAACATTTATGTATATAATACAAATACACGCACATATAAGTGCACATGTGCACACACACACACATAAGCTAATGCCTGTTGATGTGAATCTAACCTTACATTTCTCTGGGACAATATGTAGGCTTTATCTAGGTAAAAAGGTAAAAGAGTGAAAATAAAGATGAGAGTAATTTCTGATGTTACTAATGTTTATTTGACAATGCTTATGATGTATATGAAAATACCATGAGGTGGTTCTCAATTTTTTATCCTCGGGAAATATTGAAAAATTAAGATTTATACTTGGTTCACACTTTTAGAAAATACCCCTACCCACTGTACATTTGTATTTTGAATGCTCTGTAGCTTAATTACTTAGTCTACAATTATTTTTATTCTTAAAAACTACTCAAATTGCTTTTGATGTCTCTGAAATATTATATCCACCCTAGTTTTCACATATCATTTGTAGCTATGATGTTTTCCTGACATTTGAATGTGCGTGTTTTTCCTAAATGATGTAAATTCAATTGTTATGATAGCAGCTTCATTTATGGGTCAGTGGTATGATTTGGTTCATTTATTTCCTTGATAGCTTAGATTCATGTTTACATTTATTTGAAAAGAGAACACATGATTGCAAAAGTGTTACAAGGAGAAATATGTTAAACTTTAGGTTTAAAATATTACTCTTGAAAGAGTTCCTTTAAATTACTGTCATAATAAATTGCGACTTTCTAAAACTAATCAGAGATAGACAGTGCAGCTATTGTACAATTTCAAGTTTCAGACATTTGAAATATCTTGCTTTTCTGTTTAGTCAGGTGACAGGAAAATGTATTAACATCCATGAGATATATTCATAAATGAATAAGGGATACATTTACAACCTCAAATTATTTTTCACTAGCTTTCAGAAAGCTAAGAAGCTTTACATTATGATATTTTTCTGTTAGGCTAACATTTGGGTAATAAGACTTCTGTCCTAGTTGTTAGCTAAGCACCATTTAATTCTTCTTTGGTGACCTAACAAAATTATTCATGAGAAAATATCCTTAAATGAACATGTTGTATAGAATCAAGTCAGGCATCTTTTTTAACACAACGGTATTAATGTGCCAAGTGTTTGTAATCATATCCACTCCATTTTCAGCAATGGAGCTACTGTTGACCAACGTTACAAACCTTACATACAGTGAGCTGTGTGCATCCAAAGAACACTTACACAACTAGAATCTACTTTAAGCTACAAATAAAGTATTAATTAATCCCCAATTCCAAAATAATATATGCCACTTTTATATCTATATTTAAGCAAAACTTGAAATTAGTATATGGGAACAATTTAAAAATTCAACTCCTTGGAAATGAAAACATATAAAATACTGGAAGTGGGTTGTTCAATTGAGTAACCATTAGCCTGCATGTGGTTATTTAAATGTAAATTAATTAAAGTCAAATAAAATGAAAACTTCAGGTCCTCAATCACACTAGCAACATTTGAAATACCCCAAAGCCACATGTGGCTAGTAGCTTACAGTAGTCTCCAGTGTGGTCACAGAATCTTTCATAATTGCAGAATGCTGTATTGGACAGTGCTGTGCTACAGTAGACAGTATCAGCTTCTACATTATATTGGCTCTGAGAATGAGCTAATTTTTATTCAAATATTACCTATATTAAGTGAATGTTTGAACAGAGGCATAATCTATGTTTCTAAGGTAGACATATCTGTATCTATTTAGAAACAGTATAATACTGCATTATTTTGCATGCTTTTTTCTAGAAAAACTAAAAGTGATATATTGAAGTCTACTAAGAATTGGTTTCCTATCAATATGGATTAAATATTTGTGTATCCCCAAATTTAACATGCTAAAATGAATGTCTTGACCTCCAATGCTAAGTATTCAAAGATGGGGCCTTTGGGAGGTCATTAGGGTTAGATAAAGTCATGAGAGTGAGATCCTTGTGATGTGATTAATGCCCATGTAAGAAGAGACACCAGACAGATTGCTCACTCTTTCTTTGCCATGTGAAGCCACAGTTAAAAGGTGGGCATCTGCATATCGAAAGAGATCCCTTGCTAGAACCCAGACATTCTGGCACACTGATGACAGCCTCCAGAACAATGAGAAAATAAATTTCTGTTCTTCAAGCCACTCAGGCTAGGACATTTTGTCGTGGCAGCCCAAGTTAAGACAATAGTCTTTGCTTAAGTATTATATTGCTAACTTAATGCATAGAGATGGGAGGCTGTGATATATTATGTTTTGCTTAAAACTATTATTTATCCCAAAACTCACCTTTGCCCCCCAACTTCTTTTAAAAAAAATCCAAAATGAGTATGATTCTCATCAAGAAAATGATATATAACAAAAATATTAGAAAACAATGTTTTGTTTTTTATTTCTTACTTTGATTTGGAAGTTAGAGTCCAGTTTTTATTTCCACCAGTGTGTAGGGAAAAATGTGTGCTTGATGCCCCAAGGAAGCATGCCAGCTTAATTTCTCCCTGCTTCCACATTGTGACGAGTCTTTCAACCGAATTATATGATTTACTCTTTCCCAAACATCGAGTTTCCTATATGCTTTTGTTCAGCTGTATCTTCCCCAGAATCTTCACCTCACCCCAACTTTACCTTTAAAGTTACTCTTGACTTTGGCTGGGCGTGGTGGCTCAAGCCTGTAATCCCAACACTTTGGGAGCCTGAGGCGGGCAGATCATGAGGTCAGGAGATCAAGACCATCCTGGCTAACACGGTGAAACCCCGTCTCTACTAAAAATACAAAAAATTAGCCCGGCGTGGTGGTGGGCACCTGTAGTCCCAGCCACTCAGGAGGCTGAGACAGGAGAATGGCGTGAACCCGGGAGGCAGAGCTTGCAGTGAGCTGAGATCGTGCCACTGCACTCCAGACTGGGCAACAGAGTGAGACTCTGTGTCAAAAAAAAAAAAATTACTCTTGACTTTAACATTTATAATACAGAGTCATTTTTATATTATTAAATTAATTCACTTGTTTATTCTACTTCTACTCTATAAACTTCTCGACAATAAGAGTTCATTGGCTATGGGTTTATGTTAGTATCATAGAACCATGTAGATGTTTAATATATATTAGGTACATTTGACTATTATTAAAGGTCTATCAACAATGAAATATTGCTCTAATCTTTCAAAATAGGGAACTATGTTTTAACTTTTATTTTACTTTTGAGGGTACATGTGCAGGTTATATAGGAAAACTGAGGTAATAGGGGTTTGTTGTACAGATTATTTTATCATCCAGGTACTAAGCCTTGTACCCAATAGTTGTTTTTTCTATTCCTTTCCTTTCCTATTTTTTCTGATCCTTTCCCTCCTCCCACCCTCTGCCCACAAGTAGTTCCCACTGTTTGTGCTTCCTCTCTTTGTATCCATGTATTTTCATCATTTTCTTCATGCTTATAAGTGAGAACATGTGTTATTTGGTTTTCTGTTCCTGCTTTAGTTTGCTAAGCATACTGGCCTCCAGCTCCATCCATGTTCCTGCAAAAGACATCATCTTGTTCTGTTTTTATAGCTGCATATTATACCATTGTGTGTATGTACCACATTTTTTTTTATTCAATCTGCCATTTATGAATATTTAGATTGATTCCATGTCTTTGTAATTGTAAATAGTGCTGCAGTTAACATAGTCGTACATGTGTCTTTATGGTAGAATGACTTATAGTCCTTTGGATATATACCCAGTAATGGGATTGCTGGGTTGAATGGTAGTTCTTTTTTAAGCTCTTTTAGGAATCACCACACTGTCTTTCACATGGCTAAACGAATTTACAGTCCCAACAACAGTGCACAAGTGTTCCTTTTCTCCGCTACCTCACCAGCATCTGTTATTTTTTGACATTTTACTAGTAGCCATTCTGACTGGTGTGAGATGGTGTCTCATTGTGGTTTCCATTTGCATTCCTCTAATAGTCAGTGATAGTGAGGTTTTTAATACTGGTGTTAAGAGGAAATGTGTGCTTATTGGCTGCATGTATGTCTCTTGAAAACTGTTCATATCTTTTGCTCACTTTTTAATGGGGTTGTTTGGTTTTATTTTCTTGTAAATTTGTTTAAGTTCCTTTTACATGGTGGATATTAGACCTTTGTTGGATGCATAGTTAGCAAATATTTTCTCCCATGCTGCAGGTTGTCTGTTTACCCTGTTGATAGTTTCTTTTGCTGTGCAGAAAATCTTAAGTTTAATTGGACTCATTTTTTGGCCAGGCATGGTGGTTCACACCTGTAATCCCAGCACTTTGGGAGGCCAAGGTGGGTGGATCACCTGAGGCCAGTAGTTGGAGACCAGTCTGACCAACATGGCAAAACCCTGTCTCTACTGAAAACACAAAAATTAGCTGGGTGTGGTGGTGCACACCTGTAGTCCTAGCTACTCAGGAGGCTGAGGCAGGAGAACTGCTTGAACCCAGGAGATGGACATTGCAGTGGAGCCAAGATCTGGGTGACAGAGTGAGACTCTGTCTCTAAATAAATAGACTCATTTTTCAATTTTTGCTTTTCTTGTGATTGAGTTGGCATTTTTGTCATGAAATATTTGACAGTTCCTTTGTCCAGAATGTTATTGCCTAAGTTGTCTTCCAAGGTTTTTATAGTTTTGGGTTTTACATTTAACTCTTTAATCCACCTTGAGTTGATTTTTGTGTATGGTATAAGGAAGTGATCCAGTTTCAGTCTTCTGCATATGTTTAGCCAGTTATTCTAGCACTGTTTATTGAAGAAGGAGTCATTTCCCCATTGCTTGTTTTTGTCAGCTTTATTGAAGATCATAGGGTTGCAGGCATGTAGCCTTATTACTGGGCTCTATTCTGTTCCATTGGTCTTTGTGCTTGTTTTTGACCAGTACCATACTGTTTGTGTTTCTGTAGTCCTGTAGTATAGTTTCAAGTCAGGTAGCATGATGCCTCCTGCTTTGTTGTTTTTACTTAGGACTGTCTTTGCTATTTGGACTCAGTTTTGCGTCCATATGAATTTTAAAATAGTTATTTCTAGTTCTGTGTAGAATGTCATTGGCAGTTTGGCAGAAATAGCATTGAACCTGTAAATTGCTTTGGGCAGTATGGCTATTTTAAAGATATTGTTTCTTCCTATCTGTAAGCAAGGATGTATTTCCATTTATTTGTGTCACCTCTGAGTTTGTTGAGCAATGTTTTGCAATTCTTATTGTAGAGATTTTTCACCTCCTAGGTTAACTGTATTCCTAAGTATTTATTTTTATTTTTTGAGACAGTCTTGCTCTGTCACCAGGCTGGAGTACAGTGGCACAATCTCGGCTCACTGCAACCTCCGACTCCCTGGTTCAAATGATTCTCCTGCCTTAGCCTCCCGAATAGCTGGGATTACAGGCACATGCCACACGCCCAGCTAATTTTTGTATTTTTAGCAGAGATGGGGTTTCACCATGTTGGCCAAGATGGTCTCAATCTCCTGACCTTGCGATCTGCCCCCTTCAGCCTCTCAAAGTTCTGGGATTACAGGCTTGAGCCACCGTGCCAGGCCCCTAAGTATTTTTTACGGCAATTGTGAATGGAATTGTGTTCCTGATTTGGCTCTTAGCTTGGCTGTTATTAGTCTATAGGAATACTAGTGATTTTTTTACATTGATTTTGTATCCCGAAACTTTGCTGAAGTTGTTTATTAGCTGAAGGAGCTTTTGGGCTGAGACTATGGGGTTTTCTAGATATAGAATTAAGCAGTCAGCAAACAGGGATATTTTAGCTGTCTCTCTTCCTATTAGGATGCCCTTTATTTCTTTCTCTTGCTTGGTTGCTCTGGTCAGTCCTGCCAATACTATGTTGAATAGGAATGGTGAGACATGGCATCCTTGTCTTGGGCCAGTTTTCAAGGGGAATGCTTCCTGCTTTTACCCATTCAGTATGATGTTGGCTGTTGCAGATGCCTTTAATTATTTTGAGGTTTGTTCCTTCAGTGCTTAGTTTATTGAGAGTTTTTAACATAAAAGGATGTTGAATTTTATCTAAAGCCTTTTCTTCATCTTTTGATATAATCATGTGTTTTTTGTCGTTAGTTCTGCTTATGTAATAAATCACATTGATTGATTTGCATATGTTGAACCAACCTTGCATCCCAGGGATAAAGCCTACTTGATCATAGTGGATTAAGTTTTTGATATGCTGCTAGATTCAGTTTGTAGGTATTTTGTTGAGGATTTTTGCATCGATGTTCATCAAGGATATTGACGTGAAGTTTGTGTGTGTAAGTGTGTGTGTGCTGTGTCTCTGTCAGGTTTTTGTATCAGGATGATGCTGGCTTCATAGAATTAGTTATGGAGGAGATGCTCCTCCTCAATTTTCTGTAATAGTTTCAGTAGGAATGGTACCAAGTCTTCTTTTTAACATCTGGTAGAAGCTGGCTATGAATCTGACTGGTCCTGGGCTTTCTGTTAGTAGGCTATTTATTGCAGACTCAATGTCAGAGCTCATTATTAGTCTGTTCAGGGAACCAATTTCTTTTTGGCTTAGACTTGGGAGAGTATAGGTGTTCAGGAATTTATCCATCTCGGTTTTCTAGTCAAAATAGGAAACTTGAAAAAGTAACATGCCAATATTTTTTAATTAAAAAAATCAAACCACAATATACAAAGTGTATTAGGAATATAACAATATCCATATTTGGTAGTTAATTCAGAATTTAAAAATGTTATCCTTTTGCCACATTTGTTTCAGATCTCTTCTTTTTAAATAAGCAATACAGATATGGTTGAATTACTCTTAATAACCTTCCCCAATCTTATGTTCCTTCCCCATTTCATCAGGGAACTACTACCCTGACTTTGACTTGTCTCATTCATATTTCCATTTTTCATAATAGTATGTTTTTAAGGTTAACATTGAATATATGTAATACTATTATTCCAATCTCTCTTTTAGAGGTGGGTTTTTGATATGTACACACATTCATTCATGTTAATACTTTTCAAGATTTTTGTTCTAAATGAATGTCTTTGCTTATTGTGTATAACCCTGGAGCATTAAGGAATATTCCCTAAGTAGATAATTATTTTTGCTGTATCTTTTCTGAATTATTTTAAGATTAAAGAATAAAATTGTATTTCTTTGAGAGATTTTAAAAGCTTTTTCACTGACTTCACAAACAATGGCTGCTAATTCTAATTTCAGGGTAATTGATCCAAATTATCTAGGCCAGTGCTCTTTGAAAAATGCAAACTGCAGTCAATACTTAAAAACATAGCTTATTAAAGCTTTAAAAGGTTACACGTTGATTTAAAAGGTATATATTTAAACCATATCTAAACAGCGCCCTTTAGAGATGCACAAAGTGTTACTTTAGAAATCTCATCACTAATGTGGTGTATTGAGAGAATTTATCAAGGGATTTTTAGTAGCAGGGCACAGTGCTAGGTGCAATGGAGATATTGAATTCTGTATTTTTAAGAGGCTATAGTATAGTTGGTGATAGAATATGACAATTGAAACTCTAGTCAACACTACTGAACTTGTGTAATTAAATCTAGGAGAATATTCTGCAAACTATAAAGCCTATTGGATTTGTGAGTAAAGAAAGATCAATGAGATCTGAAATAGCCAAAGAATATATAATGAGAGATAGTGATTTGAAGAGTGAATAGGATTTGCATAAGTTAGAGCAGAAAGAACATTTCTGGCAATAGAATGTCCTACTTGGAGAGGTTGGCATGTTTTGGAGAATAGTGGAAATAAGATTGGATTAAATCAAAAAAAGGAAGATAATGGAATCCTATGTGAACTACATTTGGTTGCTTGAAAATTTTTGCTGATTTTGTTCCTTTCTTTCTTGCCATGGCATTGGTAAGTAATAATGACTAGCTCTTAATACAATAGTATATTTCTCATTCATTTTCTGAGAAAGAGGTTTGTGAAAATATAGGAATGTTTTAATGTCAAGTGATATAACTTTCTTGGATCAAAACTGTAGGTTAAAATAATCTTCAGCGGTGGGTTTTCTTAACAACCATTCCACCAGATGTGTTAGAAGAACATTCACAAATTTATCAGGAAGAGAAATGAGGCATAGAAAAATAAAGTAGTTCAGCCATCAGCAAATAGCGCTTCAGGGACAGAGTTGAAGAGAATCCTAAGGTATGAAGAAACATGCAGAGGTCATCACTTGCCGTTCTCATTTGTCTGCAAACTCTGTATTATTCAGTGTCCTCCAGAGGAGAAATTTCTATGTCCTTTCTCACTAACTTTTCAAAAGTTTAAGAGTATGCACTAGTTATCTCTGCCTAAAACTTCCTCTATCTGACTTCAACTCACTTAAACAGAATGAACGTCACTACAACAAATAGGTTTCCTAGTATTTTCAATTGCCTCCACATAAAAGGCACATTAGTAGTTTTATTCATTTCTAGTATAAATTTTAAAACCATGTCTGCTACAAAGCCAGGAAGTTTTAATAATAGCTACCTTTTTAGACTTCAAAACATGAGTTATAGTGACATAGCCATAAACAGAATTTACATATAAGCAGCTTATTTTGCATATTTTGTTTCTATTCAGTTTAGTGTATCCATGTGTCCAGCATGCTCCATGTTGAAAGGCAGTTGAGTTGACAAGAAATACATATGTCGTCCAAGTAGGACCTTCACCCTATTGCTCAACCTTGGATTTCTGTATTACCTCACCTTCACTCCTAAAGGGTGCATTTCAGGCCCTATAGTGAGGGTGAAAATATGATGGCCACTAGCACAGGTTTCAAGAAACCTTCAGAGTCAACATCTCATGAATAGAAAAACAAACATTTTTCGATGTGATCTCCTAGTGTTCTAGCAAATTTTAAGTGTAATGACAGTATGACATCTTTATATATTGTTGAAACCAATAATTCAATGAGAGGTCTGTGAAAGAAAATCTCTCTAGATTCACCCATTGAAGTGATACATTTTAATTGAGTAGAAAAAAATTATGATTCCCTTTAATATGTTTCCCTCTAATAGGCATAAACTTCATTTTACTAAAGGTATTTAATTGAGAAAAGAAAGTAGTTGACTTACACTTACTATGCATACATCTTGATAAGTACTGGTTAACACTATTTTATACAAATATCTACTAGATCCTATTCTCTCCTGCTTCAGGGGGATATTGGTCCAGTATTTCCCCCTATGTTGGTGTTTTCCATTTGTATTGGATCATTGAACACATAGACTTCAGCTTTCAGGGTTTTCAGGGTCTGCCTTAGTTGCAGAGAGCTACCTTGTCCAACCACATGCCTCTCCTAGCAGGCACACATCCAGTGACTATTGTGGTACATTTTAAAGACCCAAATATTTAAGCTCAATGCAGGACACTCTTGACATTTCATTTAAATTCATGTATGTATGGGATTGTCCAAGGCTTTTTTGAGCCTGCATCACTGTTCCGTTCAAATTCTTCCCCTAATACAGCTTTCTCCTCTCTCCCACAGGTGTAAATCTCTAATAAATATTCAGCATGCCAAAGTCCATCTCAGGGTCTGCTTGTGGAAAATTCCACCTGTGGTGGCTTTCTTATCAGATCATCATAGTGGTCTTTACAATGCTAAATTCAATAGCCAATTTTCAGTTCTCATCTTACTTGGACTACTAATTGACCTTGCTGACTGTTCCCATGCTCCATTTTCTTCAGTCTCTTCTTACAGAATAGCAACCAGAGAATCCTCCTAAAACAGTAATGGAATCCTCCTAAGAAAACTTAGTACCCTCCTCTACTAAAAACTCTTCCATGTTTGTCATCTCAATTTGAGGAGTAGTCAGGTTCCCTACAATGTTTTCCAGTGGCTCAATATGGTAACTCCTTCATCTCCACCATTTAACTTCATTCCCAACTACTTTCTCATTTGTTCACTTTACTTCAGCCACATCAGCGTTAACACTGTTTCTTGAATATGTCAATCATACTCGTGTCTACTGGAATACCCTAAATATGGCTAGGCCTCTCATTTCTCTATATACTCCAACATTACCTTTGCCTTAGCCTTATAATTACTGTAGAGAAGCCTTATCTATCTAGAGTGATTATACCATCCCTCTCAACTTTAATGCATTCCTGTTTCTTCTACATTTGCTTTATTTCCTTTCTTTGCATTTTTTTTCAGCATCTGACACAGTATGAACTGACTTATTTGTCCAAAGAGTAAGTTCCTTGAGGAAAGTAACCTTGTTTGTTCACTACTGTAATTACAGAACTCAAAATATTGCTTCAGGCAATAAATAATCATTGAATAAGTGATTTAATGAATCAACATCCAAGAGTGCAAAATATCTTCTTGGAAATAATAATAGAACTACATTGGGTGTAAAACATGTTGTGGACTAATATTTTACAATATGCTAGAGATCCACATCCATGCCATATAGCTCTGAAGTGAATATATCTAGAACACTCACCTATTTTTTATTTAATATCCCTCAAGAATAAATGCATTTCCAAAGCTGTAGTTAGTAAAAGTATCAAACATTTTTTGGTTTGGGATATTTTTGAAATTCTAGGGCTGTTCTAAATGGTGTCATTACACTTAGAAAAGAAAGTTTCAAAACTAGAAATCTGTTTTAACAAAAGGTTAGAGGGTCCAGTCATTATATGATCCTGACATATATGAATTTGTAAGCAAGATAGACTGTAATGGAACTGTTCTCAAAAACCCATATAGTTTTACAGAATTTCTTGTAGTTAAATAAACAAAGACTTCATGCCACCATTAGTGTAAATACCACTAAATAAAGTGCCCTAGATAGTATTTAATCAATCAGACTGTGACTAATGGAAAGTCCTGGCCAAGGCCTCCAAGCGTCTCAGTCTTCTTGCCAATATGTATTTCTTTGTCTATATTTAGGGTGTGTATATTTTAACAACAGAAAAGACAAAAACAACAACCTTGACCCTCATGTAGTAAGATGGTTGAATTGTAATGGTCTCTGGGGAGAAAAAGGTAAATAAAAAACAGTAAACAAATTTAGTATTCCCAGTTAAATGTTGATCATGGTGGCAGAAAAATGAATATCTGTCTACTTTTACCTGTTCATCAGAAAAGCACTTAAGCTGGGGTATATACGAAAGCATTATGAACACACAATTCCTTATATATGCAAACATATAGAAAAATATGGCTTTTTCGTTAGTAATGAATAAAGCAATAAACACCAAGAACAACTGATTTGAAATTATATTCAAAAAAATTACACTTGGGACAATCTCTTCCCAAACCTAAAGGAAAACCCAATTATGTTGATTTTTCAGTGAATAGAGAAAATTTAATACTGATAAATCTACAGTTATTACATTTTAAATTAAAAATCAAATAGAGAAGTAAACATACACTTTAAGACCCAAAAGTTATAGAGTTCGGTATATTTGTAATCATAATATTTAATTATACCTTTAACTTTAGGAAAATATTTTAAATTTTGCAAACTAAATTCTTTAACTTTGATCAGAGCAGTAGTCCTTTAAAAGAGCTCAATGTTCTATGAAAATAAAAATAAGTGGAATTAAAACATAAATGGATTTTTCACTAAAGCTTATGGATAATTTAATACAATTAAGAGCTATTAATACTGATAATAGCAAAATATTAATAGCTACAGTTTATTAAATGCTGTGTGCCAACATTCTAAAAGTTTTCCATATATTTCTTCCTGTGTCTTTATAACCCTCTCCACCTTAGGAGTTAGGTACTATTATGATGCCTGTTTACAGATGAGAAAACTGAGACTCAGATGATTCATTTATTTTTGGGAAAAGATTTAGAACTATTAGGGGATGAAGCCAAATTCCTGACCAGTTGTTTAACCTTGAAGCTGATGTTTCTACACTTGATCTTAGTCAAAAAGCCAAGAAGTGATAAAGCCCATCCTTTTAATCACTACAGTATTAACAGTAAAAATTAGCTTAGGGAATAAAAGGTGGAAATAGAGAGTTTTAGTAATAAGTCTGTCTTCATGCATGGTGCCAGCAGAGATGATTGTAAACAGCAAAATTCAGACAATCTTCAGGTCATTTTCTCTCCCCAGTGTCAAATAAGCAGCTTGACTGGTAGTTTTGACAGAACAAGTCAGTTGATTTGGCTTCAGCAGGCAAAGTCATTGCCTAGTTCCTCTATACTACAGGGAGGTTCTTGGCCCGAGTCCTCGGCAGCCTTGTTTTACAACACTGTTAATAATGTACTCCCAGCAGAGGTTCAAACCGCAACAAAGTACATTAGACCCAGCCTTCACAGCTCAGTGGGCTTAAGGAAAATTTAGAGGACAGCGCCATGCTCTCTTCATCATCTTATTGCCATATCAACAGATTTACTCTCAGGCAATTACTTTAGAAATTTGGCTATCCCCAAAAAAATTCTTCAATATTCTTGAGAAATGGGTTAGTGGTAATAATGCTTTTCCAGAGTTTTCATCGCATATTTTACTGTGAATTAGATGGTGTCAGCAAATGCTACCAAATGGTGAGGTGACCAAAAAAAAAAAAAAAAAAAAAAAAAGACTAACTTTAAAAGAAATGATTCTGCTCTCCTTCCCTTTGGCAACATACACAAACACATTACTTCAAACTTTTTTGAGGCCCTACATTCTCACCTTTAGACGGCTTATTCTTTTCTGGACTTAACTATCATCTTTATGTGAAATACCTTCGAATAACTTCTAATCCTATAAACTCAGCTGACCTGGGCAACTCAACTTCTTGAAAGGACATTATTGTATTAGCACCTTGCACAGACCCTTTAGGATGCAGTTCAACAGAGTCATTTTGATGCTGAAAGTCAATGGTGTTTAAAAATAAGGAGTAAATAGAGGCAACCTATGCCAGTCAACCTTACTCTCAAAGTCAAGAGAGCAGGGTTACTATGCAGGCTGACTCAATCTTGGAACTGATCTAAATATAATATCACATGTAAGTCAAAGATGGCTAGGTACAAAGGAAACTGGATTATAGCAACACTGAAGAGAACGTAAGAAATTAAGGGAAATAATCTAAGGAGAAGAATGTGAAGAAGGCTGGGGTGATAAGAATGCCGCTGAATAATCTTACGTATCATTTGCCTTAATGGAACATTACTTACATATTGTGTAAGTAATAAATAACCCCCAAAATTAGCAGCTTAAAACAACAAGCACTTATTATCTCAGTTTCTGTGGATCAAGAATCCCAACACAGTATAACTGGGTGCCTCTGGCTTAAGGTTCTTATTGACAAGGTTGCAGTCAAGGTGTCAGCAGGTGGGAACAGTCATCTCAAGGCTTTCCTGGAGTTGAAAGATCTGATTCCAAGCTCACTTGTGTGTTTTTTGTCAGGTCCTAGAAATTCATGTCTAAATTCCCTCTCATGGGCCTCTTCATAGGTTTGCCTCAGGACATGGCAGCTGGCCTACCTCAGGAAGGGTGAGATGTCTTATGGAAAGGGAGGGAAAGCACACCCAAGACTTAGGTCACAGTCTCTTTGTAACTTAACATTGGAAGTGATATACTATTAGTTTGCCACAAGCTACTCAGCAGAAGCAAGTTATTAGGTCCAGACAACACTAAAGGGGAGGACAATACACAAGGGAATGAATACTTTACTGACTTCCTATGTCCTGATGCTGTGGCTCCCCCACCACAGAATCTCTTCTTTTATGGATCATAGATGGCCTCTTGCTCTTGGACACAACTTTCTTGTTTATTTTAGTCTCCATCCTCCTCTACCCTCCTCTTCCTCATCCCTCTCCATCAGCAGCTTGGGTATGTTTGAAGTTTTTTGGTTTTTTTTTGAAACCCTCCCTTCATACTTTTCATGATATTTATTTTTCTATATTTCTATAAATCATGTTACTCTTTCTTTAGTGGCTTTTCATCTTGCACCTTCCAAAGAGATTTTTTAAGGGAGTTTATAACCACAGAAGTTGTTGCCCATCAAAAATTAACTGGAGCTTCTATTTCTTGTAGTCACTCATGGGCAAAGTCTGACAGAGGACCCACCTCAACTCATACTTCACATATTTCTAAAGCAGGGGCAAGAGAATGTGGTTATTCACAAAACGGTGCTTAAAACTTCCACCCAGAAGAGATTCATATCACCTCTGTGCTCACATGGTGAAGCTCAACTTCTGAGGGGCAAGGAAGTGCAATCCTATTGTATATCCTAACAAAAGTCACTGAATATGTTCAATCAATAGCCCTAATGACTGCCACACTAATCAAGACAAATGTGCACTCTTGCTTCTGTGGAATTTTTTTTTTTTTTTTTTTTGAGGTGGAGTCTTGACCTGTCACCCAGGCTGGAGTGCGATGGTGCGATCTCGGCTCACTGTAACCTCTGCCTCTTGAGTTCCAGCGATTCTCCTACCTCAGCCTCCCCAGTAGCTGGGATAACAGGCATGCGTCACCACGCCCAGCTAATTCTGTACTTTTAGTAGAGACAGGGTTTCTCCATGTTGGCCAAGCTTATCTCGAACTTCCAACATCAGGTGTTCTGCCCGCCTCAGCCTACCAAAGTGCTGAGATTACAGGCATGAGCCACCACTCCCAGCCCTGAATAATGTATTTTTAAGACCATAAAGAAAATATGTATTCTTAGCCAGGCGCGGTGGCTCACGCCTATAATCCCAGCACTTTGGGAGGCCAAGGTGGGTGGGTCACGAGGTCAGATCGAGACCATCCTGGCTAACACGGTGAAACCCCGTCTCTATTAAAAAATACAAAAAATTAGCTGGGTGTGGTGGCGGGCTCCTGTAGTCCCAGCTACTCGGGAGGTTGAGGCAGGAGAATGGCGTTAACCCAGGAGGCGGAGCTTGCAGTGAGCTGAGACAGCACCACTGCCCTCCAGCCTCGGGGACAGAGCAAGACTCTGTCTCCAAAAAAAAAAAAAAAAAAAAAAAACTCTCTTCAGCTAAATGGAAAAAACTGAAATCCTAACAATCTATTTCGTAGACCACAGCATAATCAAATTAGAAATCGGGACTAAGAAATTTACTCAAAACCATACAACTACTTGGAAACGAAATAATCTACTCTTGAATTACTTTTGGGTAAATAATGAAATTAAGGCAGAAATCAAGACGTTATTTGAAACTAACTATAACAAAGATACAACATACCAGAATCTCGGGACACAGCCAAGGCAATGTTGAGAGGGAAATTTATAGCACTAAATGCCCACATCAAAGTTAGAGAATCTCAATTTAACAACCTAAGGTCACAATGAAAAGAAATAGAGAACCAAGAGCAAACCAACCCCAAGGCTAGAAGAAGACAAGAAATAACCAAAATCAGAGGTGAACTGAAGGAGACTGAGACATGCAAAATCATTCAAAAGATCAACGAATCCAGGAGCTAGTTTTTTTTTTTTTTTAATTAAGAAAAATAGACCACTAGCTAGACTAATAAGAAAAAAAAAAGAAGATTCAAATAAACACATTCAGAAGTGACAAGGGGGATAATACCACTGACCACACAGAAATACAAACACCAGAGAACATTATGAACACCTTTATGCACATAAACTAGAAAATCTAGAAGCAGTGGATAAATTCCTAGACACATACACCCTTTTACAACTGCAGAAGGAAGAAACTGAATCGCGGAATAGACCAATGACAAGTTCTGAAATTGAGGCAGTAATAAATAACCTACTAACCAAAAAAACTTCATAACCAGAAGACCTCACAGCTGTGTTCTACCTGATGTACAATGAAGACATGATACCATTCTTGTTGAAACTATTCCATAAATGTTAAGGAGAATGGGCAGGGCCAAGATGGCCAACTAGAAACAGCAGTGATCAGAGGCTCCTATGGAAAAGAACCATAATTAGCATGTGAATCCTTCACCAGCAACCAGGTATCCAGATTCTCTCATCAGAACTGATTAGGTGGCTGGCATGATCCACGGAGAGGAAGCAAGGGCAGTGTGGTACAGTGGCCCACCTGAGAGCCACACGGGGCAGGGGAGATCTCACCCCACATCCCCCAGACAAGGGAGGCACTGAGGGAGTGCTACCCAGCCAGGGAAACCGTGCTTTTTCCACAGAACTTTACAGCCCACTCACAAACTCATGCCAGCGGGTCCTAGGATCCAAATCTCGGAGCCCTGCAGATCCTCAACAGCCTCTCAGCTGGAACCTGCCTAAGCCTCCTGAGGTCCTGAGGGGAGAGGAGACCAGCACCACAGCTGCAGCTGCCTGCTAAGCCCTTTGAGCTCCTGGGGGAGGGGCAGCAACCAGCAACAGGACTCATAAATGCCTAACATGCTAAGCTCCCTGGATGGGGGAAGGGCAGCATCCATCTCTATAGCTCCAGACCATGCATTTCCCCTGCTGGAGCCAGGGAAGCTGGATAGCTTGGTCCCAAGGGTGTCCCCCAGAGTCCAAAACACTGGCTACGGCAGACTGCGGCCAGACTGCCTCTACAGGCCTGACCCTGACCCATCCTTCCTCACTGGGTGGGGTTTCCCTACAGGAACTCCAACTCCAGCCAGAGGCTTATGGACAGAACCTTGGTCTCTAAAGGCCCGAGCCCCTAGAGGGAGTGGTGGCCACAGACTCTGTGGACAAGCAGATTTAGCCTTTCCTCCTGGCAGTTCCAGACAAGTGGGTTTCACCCCAGTGAAGCACACCCCCTCCACCAAGAGACAGTCAAGTGCTTCATTAAATGGGTCCTGTTCCCCATACCACCCAGCTGGGTGAGACCCTCTGACAGGGGTTGTCAGACAGCCTATACAGGAATGATCCTACTGGCATCAGGTTGGTGTCACTTGAGGTCAGAGATCCCAGAAGGAGGAGGCACCCATCTTTGCTGTTCTCCAGCCTCCTTGAGTGACATCTCCAGGCATGGTAGTGAACCAGATGAATAGGGCCTGAAGTGAAATCCCAGCAAACCGTAGCAGTCCTACAGAGCAGAGACCTGACCCTTGAAAGAAAAACAAACAAAGTAACAACAGCATCAACAAAAAAAAGTCCCCACAAAAAGCCCATCCAAAGCAGCAGCCTCAAAGATCAAAACTAGACAAACTCATGAAGCTGAGAAAGAATCAATGATTAAATGCTGAAAACCCAAAAGGCCAGACTGCCTCTTCTCCTCCAAATGATTGCAGTGCCTCTCCAGCAAGGATGCAGAACTGGAAGGAGTATGAGATGGATGAATTGATAGAAGTAAGTTTCAGAAGATGGCTAGTAAAAAATTCTGCTGAGGTAAAGGAGCATGTTGTAACCCAATGCGAAGAAGCTAAGAACCTTGATAAAAGGTTAGAGGAGCTGCTAACTATAATAACCAGTTTAGAGAGGAACGTAAATAATCTGATAGAGCTGAAAAACACAGCATGAGAACTTCGTGAAGCATACACAAGTATCAGTAGCCGAATTGATTAAGCAGAAGAAAGGATATCAGAGATTGAAGATCAACTTACTGCAATAAGACATGCAGACAAGAATAGAGAAAAAGGAATAAAAAGGAATGAACAAAGCCTCCATTAAATATGGGACTTCATAAAAAGAACAAACCTATGATTGATTAGAGTACATGGAGGAGATGGGGATAATGGAAAGAAGGTAGAAAACACACTTCAGGATATTATCCAGGAGAACTTCGCCAACCTAGCAAGACATGCCAACATGCAAATTCAGAAAATACAGAGAATACCACTAAGATACTCCAGGAGAAGATCAACCCATAATCATCACATAATCAACACATAATCATCAGATTATCCAAAGTCAAATGAAGGAAAAACTGTTAAGGGCAGCCAGAAAGAAAGGCCAGGTAACCTATAAGGGAAGCCCATCAGGCTGACAGCAGACCTCTCAGCAGAAACTCTACAAGCCAGAAGATACTGGGGGCCAGTATTCAACATTCTTAAAGAAAATCATTTTCAACTCAGAATTTCATATCCAGCCAAACCAAGTTTCATTCACAAGCAAAGGAGAAACAAAATCCTTTCCAGACAAACAAATGTTGAGGGATTTTGTTACCACCAGGCCTGCCTTGCAAGAGCTCCTGAATGAAGCACTAAATATGGAAAGGAAAAACCAGTACCAACCACTGCAAAAACACACCCAAATATAAAGACCAATGACCCTCTGAAGAAACCACATCAACTACTGTGCAAAATAACCAGACAGCATCATGATGACAGGATCAAATTCAAACATAACAATACTAACCTTAAGTAAATGGGCTAAATATTCCAATGAAAAGACACGGACTGGCAAATTGAATAAAGAGTCAAGACCCATCAGGGTGCTGTATTCAGGAGACCCATCTCATGTGCAAAGACACGTATGGGCTCAAAATAAAGAGATGGAGGAAAATTTACCAACCAAATGGAAACCAAAAGAAAGCAGGGGTTGCAATACTAGTCTCTGACAAAACAGACTTTAAACCAACAAAGATCAAAAAAGACAAAGAAAGGCATTACATAATGGTAAAGGGAACAATTCAACAAGAAGAGCTAACTATCCTAGATATATATGCACCCAATACAGGAGCACCCAGATTCATAAAACAAATTCTTGGAAACATACAACAAGACTTAGACTCCCACACAATAATAGTGGGAGACTTTAACACCCTACTGTCAATACTAGACAGATCAAAGAAAAAGAAAATTAACAAGGATATTTAGGAATTGAACTCAGCTCTTGATCAAGTGGACCTAATAGATATCTACAGAACTCTCCACCCCAAATCAACAGACTATACATCATTCTCAGCGCCACATGGCACTTATTTTAAAGTTGACTACATAATGGGAAATAAAACACTCCTCAGCAAATGCAAAAGAACTGAAATCCTAACAAACAGTATCTCACATCACAATGCAATCAAATTAGAACTCAGGATTAAGAAATTCACTCAAACCCACACAATTACATGGAAAATGAACAACCTGCACCTCAATGACTCCTGGGTGAATAATGAATTTAATGTAGAATCAAGAATTTCTTTTATTTATTTATTTTATTATTATTATACTTTAAGTTTTAGGGTACATGTGCACAATGTGCAGGTTAGTTACATATGTATACATATGCCATGCTGGTGTGCTGCACCCATTAACTCGTCATTTAGCATTAGGTATATCTCCTAAAACTATCCCTCCCCCCTCCCCCCACCCCACAACAGTCCCCAGAGTGTGATGTTCCCCTTCCTGTGTCCATGAATCAAGACTTTCTTTGAAACCAATGAGAACAAAGAGACAACATACCAGAATCTCTGAGACACCACTAAAGCAGTGTTAAGTAGGAAATTTACACCACTAAATGCCCGCATTAGAAAGCTAAAAGATTATAAATCTACACCATAACATCACCAATTAAAAGAGCTAGAGAGGAAAGAGCAAACTAATCCAAACACACCAGAAATAACTAAGATCAAAGCTGAACAGAAGGAGATAGAGACAAGAAAAACCCTTCAAAAAATCAATTAATCCAGAAGCTGGTTTTTTTTGAAAAAATTAATAAAATGGATGGCTAGCTAGACTAATAAAGAAGAAAAGAGAGAAGAATCAAATAGACACAATAAATAAAAGATGATAAGGGGATAACACCACTGACCCCATAAAAATACAAACTACCATCAGAGAACACTCTAAACACCTCTACACAAATAAACTAGAAAATCTAGAAGAAATGGATAAATTCCTGGACACATACACCCTCCCAAGACTAAACCAGGAAGAAGGTGAATTCCTGAATAGACCAATAACAAGTTCTGAAATTGAGGCAGTAATTAATAGCCTACCAATCAAAAAAAAGCACAGATCCAGATGGATTCATAGCCTAATTTTACCAGAAATACAAAGAGCAGCTGGTATCATTTCTTCTAAAACTATTCCAAACAACTGAAAAAGAGGGACTCATTTTAAGAAGCCAGCATCATCCTGATGACAAAACTGGGCAAAGACAATAAAAAAAGAAAACTCCAGGCCAATATTCCTGATGAACATTGAGGCCAAAATCCTCAATAAAATACTGGCAGACTGAATCCAGCAGCACAAAAATCTTCTCCACCACAATCAAGTCAGCTTCATCCCTGGGATGCAAAGCTGGTTCAACATATGCAAATCAATAAATGTTATCCATCACATAAACAGAACCAAAGACAAGAACCACATGATTATCTCAATAGATGCAGAAAAGGCCTTTGACAAAATTCAACATCCCCTCATGTTAAAAACTCTCAATAAACTAGGTATTGATGGAACATATTCCACAATAATGAGAGCTACTTATGAAAAATCCACAGCCAATATCATATTGAATGGGTAAAAGCTGGAAGTGTTCCCTTTGAAAACCAGCACAAGACAAGGATGCCCTCTCACACCACTCTTATTCAACATATTATTGGAAGTTCTACCCAGGGCAATCAGGCAAGAGAAAGAAAGAAAGTGTATTCAAGTAGGAAGACAGGAATTTGAATTGTCTCTGTTTGTAGACGACATGATTTTATATTTAGAAAATCCCATCATCTCAGCCTAAAGCTCCTTACACTTATAAGCAACTTCAGCAAAGTCTCAGGATACAAAATTAATGTGCAAAAATCACAAGCATTGCTTTACACGAACAATAGACATGCAGAGATCCAAATCACGAATGAACTCCCATTCACAATCACTACAAAGAGAATAAAATATCTAGGAATACCACTAACAAGAGATATGAAGGACCTCTTCAAGGATAACTACAAACCACTGCTCAAGGAAATCACAGAGGACACAAACGAATGGAAAAACACTCCATCCTCATAGATAAGAAGAATCAATATTGTGAAAATGGTCATCCTGCCCAAAGTAATTTACAGATTCAATACTATTCCCATCACACTACCATTGATATTCTTCAAATAATTAGAAAAAAGTACTTTAAATTTCATTTGGAATCAAAGAAGACCCCATATAGCCAAGACAATCCTAAGCAAAAAGAACAAAACTGGAGGTATCACATTAGCTGACTTCAAACTATATTACAAGGCATCAGTAAACAAAACAGCATGACACTGGTACAAAAACAGACACATAGACCAATGGATCAGAAGAGAGACCTCAGAAATAACACCATACATCTACAACCATCTGATCTTGGACAAACCTGACAAAAGCAATGCGGAAAGAATCTCCTCTTCGATAAATGATGCTGGGAAAACTGGCTAGCCATATGCAGAAAACTGAAACTGGATCCCTTCCTTACACCTTATACAAAAATTAACTCAAGATGGAATAAAGACTTAAATGTACAGCCCAAAACTATAAAAACCATAGAAGAAAACCCAGGCAATGCCATTCAGGACATAGGCATGGGCAAAGACTTCATGACGAAAATGCTTAAAGCAATTGTGACAAATGCCAAAACTGACAAATGAGATCTAGTTAAACTAAAGAGCTTCTGCACAGCAAAAGAAACTACCAACAGAATAAACAGGAAGCATACAGAATGGGAGAAAATTTTTGCAATCTACCCATCTGACAAAGGGCTAATACCCAGAATCTACAAAGAACTTAAACAAATTTACAAGAAATAAATAAACAACCCCATCAAAAAGTGAGCAGAAGATATGAACAGACGCTTCTCAAAAGAAAACATTTACGTGGCCAACAAACATACAAAAAAAAGCTCAATATCATTGATCATTAGAGATATGCAAATCAAAACCATAATGAGATACTATCTCATTACTGTCAGAATGGCTATTATTAAATGTCAGTAGACAACAGATGCTGGCATGGCTGTGGAGAAATAGGAATGCTTTTATGCTGTTGATGGGAAAGTAAATTAGTTCAACCACTGTGGAAGATAGTATGGGATTCTGCAAGGATCTAGAAACAGAAATACCATTTCACCCAGCAATCTCATTACTGGCTATATACCCAAAGGAATATAAATCATTCTACCATAAAGACACAGGCACATGTTTGTTGACTGCAACACTAATAACAATAGCAAAGTCATGGAACCAACCCAAATGCCCATCAATGATAGACTGGATAAAGAAAATGGGGTACACATACATCATGAAATACTACAAAGCCATAGAAAGGAGTGAGATCATGTCCTTTGCAGGGACTTGGATGAAGCTGGAAGCCATCATCCTCAGCAAACTAAGACAGGAACAGAAAACCAACCAACACATGTTCTCACTCATAAGTGGGAGTTGAACAAGGAGAACACATGGACACAGGAAGGTGAACAACACACAAGGGCCTGTTGGGGGTTGGGGAGCAAGGGGAGGGAACTTAGAGGATGGGTCAATAGGTGCAGCAAATCACCATGGCACACATATACCTATGTAACAAACCTGCGTGTTCTGCACATGTATCCCGGAACTTAAAGTTAAAAAAAATTGAGGAGGAGGAAGTCCTCCCTAATGCATTCTGTGTGGCCAGCGTCATCCTGATACCAAAACCTGCAAAACACACACACACACATGTGTGTGCACATACAGACACATACACACACACACACACACACACACACACACAACTTCAGGTCAATATCTTCAATGAACATCAATGCAGAAATCATCAATGAAATACTGGCAAACCAAACCTAACAGCATATCAAAAAGCTTATCTACCACGATCAAACAGGCTTTATCCCTGGGATGAAAGGTTGGTTCAACACACACAAATCAATAAATGTGATTTATCACATAAACAGAACTAAAGACAAAAAGTGCATAATTATCTTAATAGTTGCAGAAAAGACTTTACATTAAATTGAACACTTCTTCCTGTTAAAAACTCTTTAAAACTCATGATGAAATAGGTATTGAAGGAACGTGCCTCAAAATAATAAGAACCATATATGGAAAACCCACAGCTGATATCATACTGAATGGGCAAAACCTGGACGCATTCCCCTTGAAAACTGGCACAAGACAAGAATGCCGTCTCACACCACTACTATTCACATAGTATTAGAACCTAGAGAGAGCCATCAGGCAAGAGAAAAAAAATAATGGGCATCCAAACAGGAAGAGAGGAAGTCAAACTATTCCTGTTTGTAGTTGACATGATCCTATATCTAGAAAATCCCATAGTCTTGGCTCAAAAGATCCTTATCCTAGTAAGCAACTTCTCCAAAGTCTCAGGATATAAAATCAATGCAAAAATCACTAGCACTCCTATACCCCAAAAACAGTAAAGCCAAGAGCCAACAACAACCAAAAAAACACAAAAACCTTAGGAACATGTCTAAGTACAGAGATGAAAGATCTCCACAAGGAAAGCTAGGAAACACTGCTAAAAGAAATCAGAGATGGTCCAAACAAATGGAAAAACATTCCATGCTCATGGATAGAATCAATATTGTGAAAATGGCTATGCTGCCCAAAACTATTTATAGATTTAATGATATGCCTATTAAACTACCAATGACATTTTTTAAAGGGCTAGAAAAAACTATTTTAAAATTCATATGGAACCAAAAAAGAGCCCAAGGTAACCAAGGCAATCCTAAGCAACAAGAACAAAGTTGGAGGCATCATGCTACCCAACTTAAAACTATACTACAGGGCTATAGTAACCAAAACAGCATGATACTGGTATAAGAACAGACACATAGACTAATGGAACACCACAGAAAACCCAGACATAAGATCACACACCTAAAACTATCAGATATCTGACAAATGAGACAAACAACAAGCAATGGGGAAAGCATACACTATTTAATAAATGGTACTTGGAAAACTGGCTAGCCATATGCAGAAAAGTGAAACTGGACCCCTTCTTTAGACCTTATAAAAGTTTGCTCAAGATGGATTAAAGACTTCACAGAACTAGGAAAAACGCTTTTAAAATTCTGATGGAACCAAAAAAGAGCCCAAGTAACCAAGGCAATCCTAAACAGAAAGAACAAAGCTAGAGGCAGCATGCTACTCAACAACAAACTATACTACAGAGCTATGGTAATCAAAACAGCATGGTACTGGTACCAGAACAGACACATAGACCAATGTAATGGAATTGATAACCCAGGAAAAGACCACACATTGACAACTACCCAATTTTTGACAAACCTTACAAAAACAAGCAGTGAAAAAAGGATTCCCCATTCAATAAATGGTGCAGGGATAACTGGCTAGCCATATACAGAAGACTGAAACACTAGACTGCCAAGACCAGCTTGGTTTGGGAGACCCTAACCCAGCAGTGCTAGAGGAATTAAAGACACACACACAGAAATATAGAGGTATGAAGTGGGAAACCAGGGGTCTCACAGCCTTCAGAGCTCAGAGCCCCGAACAGAGATTTACCCACATATTTATTAACAGCAAGCCAGTCATTAGCATTGTTTCTATAGATATTAAATTAACTAAAAGTATCCCTTATGGGAAATGAAGGGATGGGCTGAATTAAAGGAATAGGTTGGGCTAGTTAACTGCAGCAGGAGCATGTCCTTAAGGCACAGATCGCTCATGCTATTGTTTGTGGCTTAAGAACGCCTTTCAAGCTGTTTTCCACCCTGGGTGGGCCAGGTGTTCCTTGCCCTCATTCCAGTAAACCCACAACATTCCAGAGTGGATGTTATGGCCATCATGAACATGTCACAGTGCTGCAGAGATTTTGTTTATGGCCAGTTTCAGGGCCAGTTTATGGCCAGATTTTGGGGGGCCTGCTCCCAACACTAGACCTCTTCCTCACACAATATACAAAAATTAAGTCAAGATAAAGGCTAAAATGCAAAATCCAAAACTGTAAAAACCCTGGAAGACAACCTAGGCAATACCATTAGGGACATAGGCATGAGGAAATATTTCATGATGAAGATGCCAAGAGCAATTATAACAATCAAAAACTGACAAATGGGATCTAATTAAAGAGCTTCTGTACAGCAAAAGAAACTATTAACAGAGTGGACAGAGAATGTACAGAATGGGAGAAAAATTTTGCAAATTATGCATCTGACAAAGGTCTAATATCCAGAAACTATAAGTAGCTTAAACAAATGCACAAGAAAAAACAACCCCATTAAAAATTAGGCAAAAGACATGAACAGCCACTTTTCAGAAAATGGCATACATGCAGGCAACAATCATAGAAAAGAAAGCTCAGCATCACTGATCATTAGCAAAATGAAAACCAAAAGCACAGTGAGATACCACCAGTCAGAATGGCTACTATTAAGTCTAAAAATAACAGATCCTGGTGAGGCTGTAGAAAAAAAGAAATGCTTATACACTCTTGATGGGACTGTAAATTAGTTCAGCCATTATGTAAAATAGTGTGGTGTTTACTCAAAGACCTGAAGAAAGAAATACCATTCGACCCACAATCTTATTACTGGGTATACACCCAAAGGAACATAAATTGTTCTGTCATAAAGACACATGCACATGTATGTTCACTGCAGCACTATTCACAGTAGCAATGACATGGAATCAACCTAAATGCCCATCAATGATAGACTGGATAAAGAAAATGTGGTACATATACATCATGGAATATTATGCAGCTATAAAAAAGAAAGAGATCATGTCCATTGCAGGAACATGGATGGAGCTGGAGTCCATCATCCTTAGCAAACCAACACAAGAAAAGTAAATCAAATACTGCATATTCTCACTTACAAATGGAAGCTAAATGATGAGAACACATGAACACATAGAGATGAGCAACACATGCTGGGGCCAATTTGAGGGTTGGTGGTGGGTGGGAAGAGGGAGATGATCATGAAAAATAACCTGGGAGGTGGAGCTTGCAGTGAGCCGAGATCACGCCACTGCACTCCAGCCTGGGCAACAGAACGAGACTCCATCTCAAAAAAAAAAAAAGAAAAAGAAAATATGTACTCTCAACCTGTTAGTCATGAAACATGAAGGATCTAACTTCTCAATATTTTACAAGAAAACCTAGATCATCCCATTTTGCTAAATGTATTTATGACAGTGCTCTCTGACCTTTCATTCTTATATCTTTCATGTTTGTACACAAATATTTTCTTAAAACAAAAGTGTAGCTATGTTTAGATTCTTAACATTTTAAAGTTATTTTTGCTCTCTTTTTTCCTTCTACTTTTTCGTAAAATGAATGAAAACTATACAAACCTAAAAGGGGTTTATTGAACTCAAAGGGTAAATGCAATGACCGCATTAATTGATTTGCTGTGCATTCAGCAAACATTGCAAGCTAGTTGGTAGCCACATTCTTTAGAGTCAAAATGAGGGTCATCATCATCTAATTGTTTGAACCAGGAATGGATAACTGATAGTTTTTCTCAATGTATACCCCTAGTTTATTGAGAGTTTTTAACATAAAGGAATTTTATTGAAGACTTTTTCTGCATCTATTGAGATAATCATGTGGTTTTTTTCTTTAGATCTGTTTATGTGATGAATCACATTTATTGATTTACATGTGTTGAACCAATCTTGCATGCCGGGGATAAAGCCTACTTGATCATGGTGAATAAGCTTTTTGATATGCTGCTAGATTTGGTTTGCCAGTATTTTGTTGAGGAGTTTTGGATCAATGTTCATCAAGTTTTTTTTTTTTTTTGGTTATATCTCTGCCGGTATCAGGATGATACTGGAACATATCCCAAAATAATAAAAGCCATATATGACAAACTCACAGCCAATATCATATTGCACGGGTAAAAGCTAGAAGCATTCCCCTTGAAAACTGGCACAAGAAAAAGACGCCCTCTCTTACCACTCCTATTCAATGTAATATTGGAAGTTCTGCCCAGGGAAATCAGGCAAGAGAAAGAAATAAAGGGCATTCAAATAGGAAGAGAGGAGGTCAAATTGTCTTTGTTTGCAGATGACATGATCCTATATCTAGAAAACCATATCGTCTCAGCCCCAAAGCTCTTTCAGCTAATAAGCAACTTCAGGATAGTCTCAGGATACAAAATCAATGTGCAAAAATCACTAGCATTCCTATATACCAACAATAGACAAGAGGAAAGCCAAATCATACATTAACTCTCATTCACAGTTGCCACAAAAAGAACAAAATACCTAGGAATACAGCTAACAAGGGAAGTGAAACACCTCTTCAAGAAGAGCTACAAACCACTGCTCAGAAAAATCAGAGAGGACACAAACAAATGGTAAAACATTCCATGCTCACAGATAGGAAGAATCAATATCGTGAAAATGGCCATATTGCCCAAAACAATTTATAGACTCAGTGATATTTCAATTAAACTAACATTGACATTCTTCAAAATATTAGAACAGACTATTTTAAAATTTATATGGAACAAGAAAAGAACCTGAATAGCCAAGACAATTCTAAGCAGAAAGAACAAAGCTAGAGGCATCACACTACCCAACTTCAAACTATGCTACGAGGCTAGCATAACCAAAACAGCATGTACTGCTAAAGAGCAAAGACACATAGACCAATGTAACAGAACAGAGAACTCAGAAATAAGACCGTACACCTTCAACCACCTGATCTTTGACAAACCTGACAAAAACAAACAATGGGGAAAGGATTTCCTGTTTAATAAATGGTTTTGGAAGAACTAGCTAGCCATATGTAGAAACTGAAACTGGATCCCTTCCTTACACCATACACAAAAATCAACTGGAGATGGATTAAAGACTTAAATGTAAAACCCCAAACTATAAAACCCTGGAAGAAAATCTCCACAATATCATTCAGGATAAAGGCATAAGCAAAGATTTCATGACAAAGATACCAAAAGCAATTGCAACAAAGCAAAAATTGACAAATGGAGTCTAATTAAACTAAAGAGCTTCTGCACAGCAAAAGAAATTATCAGAGTGATCAGACATCCTACAGAATGGGAGAAAATTTTTTCAGTCTATCGATCTGAGAAAGGTCTGATATCCAGCATCTACAATGTATTTAAACAAATTTACAAGAAAAAAAAACCCAGTAGAAAGTGGACAAAGAACATGAACAGATACTTCTCAAAAGAAGACATGCATGCAGCCAACAAGCATTGAAAAATGTCCAACATCACTGATCATTAGAGAAATGCAAATCAAAACCACAACGAGATACCATCTCACACCAGTCAGATGGCTACCATTAAAAAATCAAATAACCACTAATGATGGTGAGGTTGTGGAGAAAAAAACAAAACAAAACAAAACACTTTTACAGTGTTGGTGGAAGTATAAATAAGTTCAACCATTGTGGAAGACAGTGTGTGTTGATTCCTCAAAGACCAAGAGGCAAAAATACCATTTTACCCAACAATCCCATTACTGGGTATATATCCGAAGGAATATAAAACATTCTATTATAAATGTGCATGCACTCATATGTTCATTGCAGCACCATTCACAATAGGAAAGACATGGAATAAATGTCCATCAATGACAAAGTGGATAAAGATGATGTGGTACATACACACCATGGAATACTATGCAGCCATAAAGGGAGCAAGATCATGTCCTCCGTAGGGACACAGATGGAACTGAAGGCCATGATCCTCAGAAAACTAACCCAGGAACAGAAAAGCAAATATTGCATTTTCTCACTTATAAGTGGGAGCTAAATAATGAGAACACATGGAGGAGAACAACACACATTAAGGCCTAAGGGTGGCTGGGGGAGGAGGGAGAGCATCGGGAAGAATAGTTAATGGATGCTGGGCTTAATACCTAGGTGATGGGATGATCTGTGCAGCAAACCACCATAGTACACGTTTACTTATGTAACAAACCTGCACATCCTGCGTATGTACCCCTGAACTTCAAGTAAAATAGAAAAAAAATTGATATCCCTTTGGTATTATGGCAAAAGTTTGGTAGTTTGCTTCTATTAGTGAAGTGATGTGAAATTTCCAAATTATCTCCAAGCACCCATTGTTGAAAAGAATAAGAGATGGGAAATTCTACATCTGAGGCTGCTGACTACATGCCATTTTAAAACAGAGGTCTGTTCAAGTGTTTTTATTTTAAAAGGAAAATTGAAAAGAAAAAATTCTACATATATATTCTACATCTATGTGTAAAATAGATGTAGAATTATACAGAATTATATAATTATAATTATATAATTTTGAATTATATGTGGAGATATATAGATATAGATATAGATATATTACAAAGGAAAAGCAAAACAAAACCAGGCAAAAAAGAATAATGAAAAGAGGTGACGAGGTTCAGAGAAAAAGACAGGGCTAAAGAATGAAAAGGAGTTTTAGAGAGACTATCCAATTCAAACAATGCCATTCATGCATGAATCAGTCACGTATTTACTCAGCATCTAAATGTGCCAAGAACTATGTTGTGACTATGAAGACAGAATCCTGTTTTCCAAGGATTCATAGTGGAGTGGGCAAGACTAACAACTTTTTTTGGCTTTTCTGTTACAGTATGTCTTCAGCATCCTAGGAAACTGCATTTTGACTTATTCAGGTGAATTAAAAGTTATGCTGCCAATATGAATGCAGTGACCACATAGGATGAGTAGAGAAGAAATAAAAAGTCTAATGGAAAGTCAAAAGTGAAAAAGCAGAATTCTGCAAATCATCCCATTAAAATGTATAGTACCATTATAAATATAGGTGTAAAATAGGAGAAAGAGAAGGAAGAAATTAATGATGCTTGATCAAGGTCTTAAAGACGTTAGTCAAAGTCGCCTTCAGATAAGAGATGACATATGTATTATCTTTTTATAGGTATAGAATCTGCAGGTGGATCAGAAGGAAAAGGATCTTCTAGAGAGAAAAATACATTTATAGAACTTGGGAAGAAAAAATAACCTGTTGATGTATTCAAGAAGTATAAAATCACCTGATTTGTGTAGTACCTAAAGTACATGGGGTATAGAATTTTGGTTGCAGATAACACTACCAAGAAAATGGACACACTAGGAAGTATCTGCGCAGGAATTTATATAATACTCAAAGAGCAATAGGAAACTATTTAAGCAAAGAGTGATGTTAATGCTCTGTGAACGTCAACTTTCTCATTTACCAAATAGAGGTAAAGTACAATTTATTTCTACAACTGATCACATTTTGTTTTGAATTCCATGTTTTTCCTGATGACAAATGGGGTGAGAATGCAAGGAAAGTAAACTTAACCTGGACAATTAAAAGAAGACTGATCTGTACAGATTTAAAAAAGACTTTTTTCATGTTGATTTTTCAGTCAGTTCAAAGCTCAAATTCAAAACTACGGTACACACAGAAATAGGGTTCTTATCTTTTTGTGTGGAACTTAGCAGCCAGATTTCTTTATAGACAGTCTGTGTTCTTGGGGGCTAGCAAGGTCAGTGGTTCCTGAACTTTTTATCTCAAAATCCCTTACACATTGGAAACTATTAAGAAATGCAGGGTAGGAGTGGTGGCTCACACCTGTAATCCCAGCACTTTGGGAGGCCAATTCAGGAGGATTGTTTGAGCCCCGGTGTCTGAGATCAGTCTGGGCAACATAAGGAGACCCCCCCAACTCTACACAAAATAAACAACTAGCCAGGCATGGTAGTTGTATGACTGTGGTTCCAGCTGCTTGGGAGGCTGAGCTAGGAGGATCACTTGGGCCCAGGAGGTGGAGGCTACAGACGCTGCAGTGAGCCATGATCATGCCAGCCAGTGTGACAAAGTGAAACCCTGTCTCAAAAATAATAATAATAATAACCCAAAATGTTTATGTGGGTTATAATGTTTATATATTTATATAGGGTATCTATCGATGTCTTTCTCTATATATATTATGAAGTTAAAACAATTTTAAATTCACATTAATTTCAATAAAAATTCATTTTTTTGTAAAGAAATGTGTTAATAATTGCATTTTCCAAAATATAAAAGTGATATGAGTGGCATCATTTTATATTTTGCAAATCTGCTTACTGTCTAGGTATCTGGCTTAATAAAAGGTAGTTGTATTCTCATAAACACTTCTGCATTCAGTTTGCTGAGTTTGTTTGTTTGTTTTTTAAGACAGAGTCTCACTCTGTCACCCAGACTGGAATGCAATGGCATGGTCTCAGCTCATTGCAACCTCCACCTCCTGGGTTCAAGCAATTCTCCTGCCTTAGCCTCCCGAATAGCTGGGACTACAGGTGCATGCCACTACACCCGGCTAATTTTTGTATTTTTAGTAGAGGCAGGGTTTCACTATGTTGGCCAGGCTGGTCTTCAACTCCTGACCTCGTGATCCGCCCACCTCGGCCTTCCAAAGTGCTGGGATTACAGGCATGAGCCACCATACCAAGCCTTGTTGAGATATTTTTAGTTGAAATATTTTGTAGGAAAAGGATAAAGTAGCCTAATAGTCTTTTCACATCATTATGGCTATTCTTTTAATGCTACAACAAAAAACTCAGTAAGTGAGAGCTTTTTAAAAGTAAATAGTACCTGAAAACCTGAAACCATATCAATAAATTTTTGTATTTTTGGACTTGTAATCTGAAGAGATTTTCCGCTCATGTGTGACTTTGTAGTAGCTTTTGAGAAATATTGGTTGAATGAGTTACTGCAGATCTTCCATATGCTGACACATTTCATTATATAATGTCAAAAACATATTAATATCACCATTGATCTCTTGAGAAATGTCTGTCAAGCTTAAGGTAGCAAATAAAAACGTTTCAAATGTATTCATTTTCTATTGTTGCTATAAAATTTATCAAAACTTAACATCTTAAAACAGCACACATTTATAATCTCACATTTGCATAATTCAGAAGTCCAGCTGGCCTCAGCTGTTCTTCTTCTCTGACTCTACTGGCCAGCCTGTAGGCTCTGGTGAAGAACCTGGTTCCAGGCTCATTCACGTTGTTAATAGAATTAAGTTCCATATGGTTAGTGGTCTGTGGTCCCCATTTCCTGACAGCATGTCATCCGGGGAAGCTCTCAGCTCCTTAAGGACACCTGTATTGCACGTCATAATATTCTCTTCATCTTCAAACTTGCAACAGCATGTTGAGTCCTTCTTATACTTTGAGTTTCTCTGAATTCCTCTTATGGCTCATCTCTTTGCTTCCAGATAAAAGATTCCTGCTTATATATTTATTTATTTATTTATTTATTTATTAGTTTGTGTGATTAGGTTGATCCTGCTGGGAAAACCCAGTATAATCTCCCTATCTTAAGGTTTGGAACCTTAATTATATTTGTAAAGTCCATTTTGTCATGTATCATAATATACTCATGGGGCTTAGGGTATGAGTCTTGTAAGGGAAGGGGCATTCTTTTTTCTACTATGCCAAATTTATAATTTTTCCTTGAAAACACTTATTACTGGAAACAAATACAATCAGTTGTTTTTCTTTAAACTGCAGGCTCACTTTCAAGTCTTTACCTGAAACCCATGTCTGCATAACCACTGTATGTCAGTTGTTCATCCAAGTAGAAAAGGTGATCCATGAAAACAGCTAGTTTAGTTCACAACTCAAAAATCACACACATACTTTTCCTTAAGACAAACATCGTACTTTGTCATGCATACTTCCATTTTGTAACACAGCATTAAAAAGATATTCTCAAGGGTTGAGATTTTTAAAGTTACCATTGTTTTACTTCTTTATTGAGGAAATTCTTAAGTGAAATAGTTTTTTAATCCAAAATACTTGCCAGTGAAGAACATAATGACTATAGTGCAGTTCATTGCTCCTGCCTTGATCTGTGCTAAGGCATCAGCAATTTTGACCATTATTTTTTTTAATATCAATGCAAACATCATTAATATCTTAGAATTACATAAACGTAGTTTTGATATTAAAAACTACCTAAAGTAATCTCAGAGGTCTGCAGATTATGTTTTAATAATCACTTAGTTTCAAACCTCACTTTTGAGAACTCAAATGTCTGGCTGTAACTTAGTATATTAAGCCTGAAATCAAAATGGCTCCATACATTAAAGTCTGTTTCACATTCTTAAGAAATACACTCCTGGTATGGGTAGTTCACCTTGGCAGCTCTTCACCACATAGTGATGAAGTGTTCTTGGCTTGTATTGCGATTATATATTGTGGCATTGCTTATCATCTCCTAAGGCTCTGTAGGCTAACTGTGGTTGATTCATCACTTGAGGTCTACCATATAGTAGCAGCCAGAAATCCACTGGGGTTACAGATATCTAAAGGATTAACTGGGTTTGACATCAAGATGACTATCTCACATTAATGGATGAAGGCTATTGACTGGCAGCTCAGCTGGGTCTGTTGACCTTGGTGCCTACATGTAGCCTCCCCATGTGTTTTAAGCTTCTCAAAACATTGAGTTTGGAGATATCCAAAGGTAGTGCCCAAGAACATGTGTTCTAAGAGATAGAAGAATTTGCCAGCCACTTAGGGCCTGGGCATGAAGACTGGCACCAGGTTATTCCCAGCATACCATGTTGTTCAAAGCAATCATGGAATCTCCACATCGTGATCATAGGAGTATCAGAAATTTTAACTATCTTTAAATTAGACTACTGCCTGATTAAATCTTAAGAAATTGCAATGTCCACTTTACTGTTCTATAGCTACTGACTGGGAGATAGTCATTCTAGCCTGGTCCTTGGATAATCTGCTGCTAAACCTGTTTATTGAGGTATCAGAATTGTACCTGCTTTTGAAGTTCATAACTCCTGACAACCGTATTATTATGAAGTCTTAAATCCCCCTTGTCTCAAACACCAGCCCTATTCCTGCACCATTTCTCTCAGCAATTTAACTTCTTGCTTTTGGAATATTTGAGAACTTCTGAATCTTCTACAGGGTTAATTCTAGCTACATATATCATAAGATATGTCTTAGACCCTGTCTACCAACATCCTCTGCCAAATGTTCTATCACTTTTAAAACTTTTGAGACATGGTGCTTCTTTAATGAGCTGCTAATTTTCTTAGGTTCTATATTGGGAAAAATAGGACAAGTCCTTCTCTTCTGGAATTTCCCTCACCCCGAAATCTTACTGAATATTTCTGCCACCTCTAATGTTGAGGGGTAGGAGACATGCAGGAGTACATGCCAAAGTTTAATTTCTCTCACTTTTTCCTTGGCTTCCCCTCTCATCTCCAGAAGGCCTTTCTACTTCCCCTTCCTGTTTGTTGGGAGTATCCCACAAATCCATTCCTCTATGTTATACCTAATAGTAAAAATAATTCAGTTCTATTAGAGCTAATTTTTTATATGTAAAAGGAAATATTGATAAATTAGAAAAAACACTTTTCTTTCTCAACAAAGTCTAAGTTTCAGAATATCTTCTCACTATGGATAAAATTCAACTCTATTTGTTCTAGTTGACAAACTATCATGTGCAGGCCAAATCAAGCCTATTTTTGTAGAGTCCATGAGCTCATAATAGATTACACATTTTAAAAACTATTGTTAAATAAAACAAATGAACAAGCAGATCAAAAACCAAAGAATATGAGACAAAGATGATATTCGGCACACAAAGATGAAAATGTTTACTATGGTCAGCTACAGAAAATAGCTTGCGAATCCTTATTCTATATGGTATCTTCTTTCCTCCAGAAGTGATTGATGCTTTTGCTTAAAGGCTTGGTGAGACCCAGTGAAACTTGCTACTTCAGTTTAACTATATTAGTTTAACATTTTTTTAAATCCCAATTGTATGTGTAAGAAGAGGTTTATTTCAATATCTAACAAATATTTACTGTTCAATAAATGTTAATTTTCTTTCCATTCCTCTTCTCCTCAATAACGATAAAAAAAGAATAAAGGTATGTGATTTAACCGGAAAAATTAAACATTGGTATTTTAGATATTTAAAAGGCATTTAATTATTTAAATGGAATTAAAATTACTAAAAGGAATTTGGGACAAAGGAGAATGTGGTAAATTTGTTTGCAGACAAGTTGAGCTTGATGTGTCCTTGTAAAGGTGCCAGGGAGTTATTTGGAAATATGATTGTAATTTGAAGAAATGATTGGGTGTTGAATAGACAAATATGCTTATCATTTGGGAAAATATGTGACAAGTGGAATCACTAAAGTATAGAGGTATTTTCTGGAAAACAAATCAGAAATGAATAAATCCGAATGCTGGAGACCATCAGCAATATAAGAGCGAAGAGAAAGAGTCAGAGGATGGTCAGCCAGAGGCAGCAATAAAACTAACAAGTGTTTATGGATGTTAGGGGAATAATTGATGAGGAAGCTCACCAAAAGAAGTTAAGCAGTTTCCCCAAGATTTCCCAGCCAGATAATCAGAGTCTGTATTTCAAATATCAAAACTAATACTTTTGGGCGGGGAGGGAAGGGAAGGGCAAGGGAAGGGAGAGAGAAGGGAAGGGAGAGGGAAGGGAAGCGGAAAAAAGAGAAAAAAAATGAAAGAAAAGGAAGGGAAGGGAAGGAAAAAGGGGAGGAAAGGAAAGGAAAAAGGAATAGAAAGAAAAAGATGCCCACTGACCCTGTCTCGAAAAAAAAAAAGAGAGAGAAAAGAAAAGAAAGACTAAAGGAAAGGAAAGGAAAAGAAAAGGGGTGCCCACCACAGGTCTGGTTCAATTCTAGTCTCTAGGGGAAAACATTTTCTTGCTTTTTCAACTTCTAGAGACTGCTTGCATTCCTTGGCTCACTTCCATTTTCAAAGCCAGTGGATCCAGTTGAGTCTCACAGGGCATCGCTTGGACATTGACAATTCTGATTCCCTCTTCCATGGTTTCAGGAGACTTGTGATTACATTGGGTTCATCCAGATTATCAAAAATAATCTTCCTATTTTAAGGTCAGCTGATTAGCAATCTTAATTCCATCAGAAACCTTAATTATCTTTTGCCATATAACCTGACATATTCACAGGATCACAGGATAAGGATGTGGACATCTTTGGTGCCAACTATTCTTTCTACCACATTACTCCACTACAAATTGTCATCCACTCCTTAACCATTCCATCGCAAAACCCAAGAGCCAATTTTGTTTTAAATTCTAGCTTCTTCTTTTATTCATTAATTCTGAATTTAACTTATAGAGAGAGTAACTTCAGGTTTCAAGGTATGATTTTTATTTTTTTTAAAATGAATAAGCTATGTCTGCTTGATTTAATATGCTACTTGTTTTTCTTACTTTAGCCTGAATTAAAATTACTGTTCTTCCTCATATATTCTTAACCTTTTATTACCATTTCCTTTTATTTTATACACACCTTGCCACCTGAATTTTTCTGCACACTCAGCCCAGCAACATATTCTTAAGTACTTTGCACTTCAACATTTACAGTGTACCCTACAAAAGGTTTACACTCTGTGTGCACACTGCACATGAGCTGTCTAAACTGAGACAGACCTTACTGCTTTTCAGACGTTCCTGCCAATAGTTCTTCTTTTAAATGTGTATATGAACTCAAACATCTCTTCTTTTTCTTAATGTTTCCTATGTCCAGATACCTCTCCCAGTAGCTTGTTCCTAACTTACAGGAGAGCAGTAAAGTTGGAAACACCATTTTTTCATGCTACTTTCCTGTTGGGGTCTGTAAAGAGGTTTTCCTTAACTTTGCAAACAGAGCCGACACTGAATCTCCTAAGTCCAAGCCCGTACTTCATTATCAGGAGCCACTCTGCCTGTCAGTTATCTTTGTGACTCCTACAGAGTTGCATTCTACTACAGATAACCCGTATCGACAACTTCTGATCATATCGTGCTCATTTCAACACTTAAGGCTTTCGTTTCTCCTCTAATTCCTTGCCTGGTGGGGCTTTACTACTTCTCTGTTCTTGTCACAAGAACAAGAACAAGAAGTGATATCAATCACACCTTGGTACTTCATACCCAGGATATTTTTCACTCAGTGATGTAGTTTTTACTTTTAAACTTTCCATAGAACTCATTGTCATAAAAGTTATCATTTATAGTCATTACCCTCCAGCACATTACATACCAGTGTTAAGGAAACAAGCCATAACAAACCATACATTTAAAACAGCTTGTCAGTGGTCAGTGGTTAGGAGCAGAGAAGAGGAAGACACTGCATATATGCATAACAAATACAATCGTACTCCAATTTCAGGAAATGTTTGAAAACTAGAATCAAATAGTACTTTGCAATGAATTTTATGATTTGATCTTCTAATCATTAAATATATATAATTTTAGGCATATAAACTGTATATTTGACTTTGGCTTTTCCAAAGGTAGGTCATGCCTTTATACCTATGCTAAATTTGAACTTTTACACATGTTCAGCGCCTACTAATTTCCAATCATATTCAATTTAGTTGACTAGAACTGAACAATTTATTGGAAGTTTTGCAAATTTAGTACTCATGGTAGAACAACAATGTTCTAAAATAATACAAAATTTAAACTTCAGGCACATCACAGCCAAACCATATTTACATGCAAAAACAATTTTTACTGATAAACAACTCCTAGCCAAAAGCAATTTACATCCCAAAGTACTTTCTACTGATGAGACAGTTAAAAACTGTAATGAAATTTTGCCACCTTAGTAGAAAAAAAATAAGGCACTAATAAACACAGAGAAAACAAATTGAATTAACAAAGCCAATGCCTATTTTAATAAAATGACAAGCAAGACAGGCAGCAAAAAGTATCAACTCCAATATCTAAATTAGAGTGTACAGAGTAAGTGAGCCATTCAATCTTCTTTATGGCTCTGTGGCCCAGTTTTACCAATGATGTCATGCTTTTATTGAAAAAAAGTCAATCGCCATCACATGTGCTTAATTCTCAGAACCAAACGACTTGAGAACGTTTCCAACTCTGAGGTTTTAGACCACTGTTGATCTTACTAAATCTTAAAAGTGATAAATGCAATCACATAAAGGAGGAACATGAAAGGCAGCAAGAGGTTCTCTTTGGAACTACACTTTGTGCTTGTAACTTTTACTTCTTCGAAGTACAGATTAAGCATTCCTCATCCAAAAATCTGAAATACTCCAAAATCTCATACCTTTTGAGCACCAACATGATGCTCAAAGGGAATACTCACTGAACATTTTGAATCAGTACATATCCTGAAATTTAAAAAAAAAATTGAAATCCAACATATTTCTGGTCCCAAGCATTTTGAATAAGGAATACTCAACCTTACCAACCTGTACCAAAAATGTAGGAGTGCTCAACCTGTATCAACAATGGTAGCATTTCAAAGCACTGAGGGCTTGGTGTGAAATAACACTCTCTCCAGAAAAATAATCTTATATGCTAACTTGTGAGAATTAAAAATGCCATAGTGTGTCATGTTGCAGTGTGAGTAAGTCATTGAGGAAGTGAAGTAATAATGCTATAAGCAACAATGTTTCTCAGCCTGAGATTTAAAAAACAAAAAACAAACTCGAAGATGTTTTATGTGTAATAATTCTTCCGATGTTAAGTGTGTGCATACGAAATATACAAATGAGGCACCGGCAAGCATATCAGTTTTCTAAGGATAAGATTTCTACAATCCTGCACACTACAAAAATTATTAAGCATACACATAGAGTCTATGTGAGATAATTAAAACAAGAGTTCATACATGTATTGTATAAACATCATTATTTCAGAGAAATTTTATGATGGTTGACACCCTGGTTTCTAGTAACCAGGGTTACTGGAAAAGGGAGGAAGGGAAAACTGCCATCTAGGAATCACCTCAAATTCTATACTATGCTGACGGATTCCAACAGTACATGGAACCGACTATCTCTACAATGTACAGCCATGATAGATTGAAAGTGATTTCTCACTTAATCGGAGATCACCTGAAATAATGTTTTTCTGGCTTTTTTTTTTTTTTTGCCAAAATAACCTATCTTTGTTTCTTGATTCAAGCCAACTGGCTAGTGCCAGACTTGCTGGCCCCCGCTTATGTTAAATAGGGTAAAATTGAAGACAATTGAGTAAGAAAAAAGGCTGCTAGAGGTTAGAGTATGTCAATAAATTTGTCCAAAGAAATTTGTCCAAAGAAAGTTTACCTGGCTACCTCTAATTTTCAAGAGAAGTTAAAAGAAGAAAGGCTGCTTTAGCAGTGACACTTCAAAAAACACTAAGATAGCTTTAGATTTTTAAACCTTGATAAGCTTATTTAATTCTTTTGGTCTCTGCTTATTGCTACTAGTGAAATCCCTCAAAAAAAGAAACAACAACAACAACAAACTCCAAAACTATGTTTATTCTTACTTAGCTACTTTTTGAGAAGGAGAAGATTTTACACCATTTGGTACTAGACCCTGCAAGTAAAAGCAATGAAATAAAAAATGAGATAAATAGTTGTTCTATAGCAAGAGGCTAAAATATATGAGTAATTCCTGTGGTAGAAAACAAAAAAGACTAAGTAGTACCTGAAGAAGCCACCTCTATAGTCAGAAGTAATTTTGGAGGAATATTTTCAGGAAGACATCTCTTAGATAAATCCAGACACATCTCAATATAGCTTTAAAAGGCGGAGAGGTCATGAAGATCACAAGAAGAAAGCTGAAGCAAGAGCCCCTGAAGTGTCACATGCTGCTGGCTCCTGCCCATCCTTCTCAGGGGAACAGACAACACAGTTCTTAAGGGGCAGTCACATCAGTGCAAACCTCAGTATTGGATTTTTAAAATATTGATTCCAAGGCCTCAACCTAAATACACCTCTGGGGAAGAGACTCAGCAATCTCTATGTTGGTAATCAGCTAGTTTTGAAACCCTTATTTTATATGTAATCAACTCTCAATTACTTGGACTAGTATTTCTTATTCTTGGCTGTACATTAAGATCATCTGGGACCTTTTAAAATGTCCAAATGCCCGGGGCCTACCATAAACAGCTTAAATCAGAAAACCTGGTAGTAGAACCCAGGAATTCGTGTTTCAGTGTTTAAACGCAAAACAAAATGCGGTGAAACAAAATACATCTCAGGTGATTTAATCCAGCCAGGGTTTGAGAATTTCAGAAAGAAAACAAAAAGGTAAGAGAGGAGGGAGAAAATAAACTGATATTGATAAATGTGAGATGCTATAGATTATAATTTATATCCCAATTTCAAAACTAAAAAAAATTTATTAAATGTACCTTTAAATTTTTTTCATGCATTATATTTATATATATTTATGGGGCTCGTGTGAAAACTTTTTAGATACACAGAATGTGTTATAATCAAATCAGGATATTTAAGGTATTCGTCACCCAAGTATTAAATAAATGTTTTTAAAAAGAATGTCTTACAGTTAATAAAATATAATTATGGTGTTAGATCCAATTTTAAGGTATTCATCACCCAAGTATTAAATGTTTTTAAAAAGAATGTCTTACAATAAAATTATGGTGTTAGATCAAATTTTGTGTTTTTGTTTAGCACTGTATATCATTTAAAATTATTGCATACAAGATTTTTATACCCCTTAAAATGTAGTATTATGTATAATATTTATATTATACTTTTGGGAGAGAAAAATCAAGAAGTAAAAGAATTTGGAGCTGTCACAAGAAATATTATAATCTATTTTTGCCTCAACTAGTAAATCAAAAATAAGATTTTGAGTTGAAAGCCTATGAAAATACTATTACATTTAGTAAACTGTTGTAAACTATTGAGAAAAAAATTGAGCTCTCAACATCCATTGAGACTTTATATCTGTCCGTAACCAGGCACCAAGATGATAACTCTACTACCTACACGTCACGTCTATTCACCTAGATGATTCTAACATTTCCCCAGCTGACTAAACTTTAGACAGACTTCTTCCTGACTATAGGCCCCTAACTTCCCTTTTATTAGAGCATTTACTTTAGAAAACTTGCAGCTGTAAATTCTTTTTCTTCCTCTTTAAGATGTTAATCTTCTACAACCCAGGAATGTCTTTCCCAAGGACCTGGGAGCCATCCCTTTGAAATGTAATAATCAATAAAAATGGTGCCCTAGTCACAGTCTATGGCAGGATCCGTGCCTAACTTCCATAAGCACCAATTAGCAAACACAGATGGCCTAATCACATTGACCAACCTCTTTACTAACTTTTTCCAGTACTTTTCCACTAGCTAACCCCAGTGCTTTAAAAAATCTCTTGCCTTTTGTTTGAGAATTTGAGTTGAATTTCTCTCCTATTGCAATAGTTTTAACCCCTATTGAAATACTCTAGAATAAAATTGTTCTTGCCCATTTAATTCTAATAGATGCAATTTTTCTTTTACACCACTTCTTTTCGGTGTAAAGAGACTCTTGAAATGTTCATCATGTCTATGTATCCTAGAATAGACTCAACACTCAAGAAACTATCACCCATAAAGGTAAAACCTAGAAGACATTGGATTATTCCCTGTACCTATTTCCATCTGTTGCTCTCTATTAACTTGTTATGTGAACTCTTTGAGACATTAGGTTAATTCCTTATACGTGCAGCATCAAATGTTATGAAATGAACTGTTTACTACGACAATTTTCCTTTTAATTCAACATCTTTGCATGAAAAAAAAATTTACAGAGCAGGGATACAATTTCCTTCTCCAGAGTGTGATAACACAAATGTTAATAAACCATTCTTAGTTCAGAGAGGAGAAAAGCCTCCCTTTTCCCTGTCACTTCTCCCACTTGCACCTCTCTCCTCCGTAATCTGCTATTACAGAGCTATCTTCCCGTTAGTAAAACAAAGTGAAATAAACAAATTCTATAATTAAAAGGTATTCCAAAACATATAGCAATAATTATAAATAATCAGAACACCACCAAGCAAAAGCTAATATTCTTTGGTAATTATGAGGTACTTGGCTATAGAATTTTATTTCTCTGGCTAACTTTATATATTTAAATACAAACAACTCTGAGTTAAAATCTGTTTATGAAGTATATTTCCTTGAAAATTTTTGCTTTTTTCCCTTCATCAAGAAGGAGGTAACATTTGATCCTTGTTTCATTGCGTTTTGCACTTAATAAATTTTGTGGTTCAAACCTTTTCCTAAGTAACTTTGGAAATGTGTATTTTAGAAAAAAAATACATACATCAAATTTTATATTTATTCCTGTGTAAAGAATATTCTCTTTTATCACTGTAAAACAAAATGAAACAAAAAAACTGAGTTTTAAACTCTGAAATGCAGATTTTGTGATAATGTTTATTTTTTGAAAACTAAATGGGGCTCATAGGTATGTTTTTTTTCTACAGTTTTTCTGCTTTGCCCTAAAAATAATTTCTGGTAAAAATCCATACCAAGACCTTAGAGGGAATAAAAATACTCCTGAAATGCACAATAAAATTTAATGACACCCTAGAATGTCTCCAGATAATAAGGCAATTACAAATGCACACAGTCTCTATGACTCCATTTCTAAGGGATTATATAGTGCATGTCTGTCATTCCTAGGCAGAAAAATAGTAACCCTGATGGGATGCTAGAATATATACACATAGTCATGAGGATAATCATCCTTGCCCTCAGGAAATACAGATATTAAGCAAACATAAATAAATATGCAATTACTAACTCTGGTAAGTGCTGAGGCTAACTCCAAACTAAAGGAAAACTCCCAGGAATTTCATCTTCTGCTGTTATTCTAGATAAACTGAGAATTGCATGCAAACAAATGAAACAAGCCTCTGCTGCGCATGGTATTCAAAGTATATATAAAGTCTATTTCCTCTTGACAAGAAGGTTAAATATGCCACACGTGATACTAGAAAGAATGGGATGAATATAAAGCTGCTAATAATCTCTATATTTGCCCATATATATTTTCAGAAAGTCTACTCTTTAATTACAAAGGACTATATAGCTCTTATTATGGAATTCTTCTGTCACGTAACTATGGAAATGAATTTAGATGGCTAATTTTTTTATATCATAGGGTGAAAATTCTCTCAATAATCAGTCGCATTCATTTTTGCACCGAATAAATATTTATCAATGTTCCCTTTGTGTCAGGTGATATTCCTGAGATTGGAGAACAAAACAGTAGCCTCGCCTTGTCAGGGATACCGATTAGTTGTAAAAATAGCTATTAAACTAATATATGAACATATACTATATAGTTACAAACTATGGTAGGCAAAGAACAAGGCACTGAAAGAGGGAACGATTCAGAAAAACTCATTAATTTGGGGTGATGGTAATTTTAGCACAAAGAAATAGAAATTTAACAAGGTTCAACACTTGAGATTCTGCCCAAAGTTCTCTTAAACCAAAACTCTTGGTCAGCAATTATGCCATAACCAAAATGTCAGAATTCCTACCAAGGTCCTTGGTTTGCAGAGTATCATCTGTATCAGGAATTTCCTTTTTAAAATATATTTTAATGTGGAGAACCTCAAATTTTTTGTTGTCACTAGGTCAAAAGACAAATGACAGTTCATGTGATTCTTTGTAATACTAATTTTCCTAATAGAGAGGGTTCCTACAAATCCTTTTTTTTAATCAAAGCATCCCTCTTTTCTTCCCTTGTTTAGTACTCTCCAGTGTCTATTGTTCCCATAGCTTTTGTCTATGTGTATTTAATATTTAGCTCCCACTTACAAAATAGAACATGCAGTATTTGGTTTCCTGTTCCTGCGTTAAGATAATGACCTTCATCCATGTTGCTACAAAGGACATATTTTAGTCTATTCTCACACTGCTATGAAGAAATACCTGAGACTGGGTAATTTATAAAGAAAAGAGATTTAATTGACTCACAGTTCTGCCTTACTTAGGGGGCCTCAGAAAACTTATAATCATGATGGAAGGCAAAGGAGAAGCAGGCACCTTCTTCACAGGGTGGCAGGATGGAGTGAGTGCAAGCAGGGGAAATACCTGATGCTTATAAAACCATCAAATCTAGCGAGACTCACTCCTTAGCACCAGAACAGCATGTGGAAAACCACACCCATGAATCAATTATCTCCACCTGGTCCCACCTTTGACACGTGGGGATTATAGGCATTAGAATTCAAAGTGGGATTTGTGTAGGGGGCACAGAGCCAAGCCATATCAAGACATAATTTTCTTAATTTTTTATGGCTGCATAGTATTCCATGGTGTGTATGTAGCACATTTTCTTTTTCAGTCCACCATTGATAAACACCTAAACTGATTTCATGTCTTTGCTACTGGGATTAATGCTTTGAGTATGCAAGTGCTTGTGTCTTTTTGGTAGAATGATTTGTTTTCTTTTGGATGTATAACTAGTAATGGGATTGCTGGGCCAAAATGGTAGTTCTCTTTTAAGTTTTTTGAGAAACCTCCAAACTGCTTTCCACACTGGCTGAATTAGTTTGCATTCCCATCAACAACATATAAGTGTTGCCTTTTCTCCACAGCCTCGTGAGCATCTGTTTTTACTTTTTAATAATCGCCATTCTGAATGGTGTGAGATGGTATCTCATTGTGGTTTCGATTTTCATTTCTCTGATTATTAGTGATGTTGAGCATTTTTCATGTTTGTGGGCTGCTTATACATCTGCTTCTGAGAAGTGTCTGTTCATGTCATTTGTCAATTTTGTTAGTGTTTTTAGCACTATTTGGTTTCTGTTTGTTGATTTCAAATGCATAATTCACTAATATTTTCTCCCATTCTGTAGGCTGTTTACTCTGTTGGTAATTGCTTTTGCTGTACAGAAGCACTTTAGTTTAATTAGGTCTCACTTGACAATTTTTGTTTTATTGCAATTGCTTTTGAGTACTTAGTCATAAATTCTTTGCCAAAGCCAATGTTATTTCCTAGGTTTTCTTCTAGGAATTTTATTGTTTGAGGTCTTAGATTTAAATATTTAATCCATCTTCTGTTGATTTTTGTATATGGTGAGAGGTAGGGGTCCAGTTTTATTCTTCTGCATATGGCTAGCCAGTTATCCCAGCACCATTTATTGAATAGGGAGTCCTTTTCGCATTGCTAATTTTGGTTGATTTTGTTGAAATCAGATGGTTGTAGGTTTGTGTGTTTACTTCTGAGTTCTCTATTCTGTTCCATTGGTCTATGTGTCTGTTTTTGCAACAGTGCCATGCTGTTTTGGTTACTGTAAGTTTACATTACACTTTGAAGTCAGATAATATGATGTCTCTGACTTTGAGGTTTTTTTTTTTTCACTTGGGAGTGCTTTGGCTATTTGGGTTCTTTTTTTACTTATAAAATGAGTTTTAGAATAAATTTTTCCAAGACTGTGAAAAATGACTTTGGTATTCTGATTGGTGTAGTATTGAACCTGTAAATTGCTCTGGGCACTATGACCATTGTAATAATATTGGTTCAATGAGCATGGAACATTTTCCATTTATTTGTGTCATCTCATTTTTTTCAGCATATTTTATAGTTCTCCTTGTAGAGATCTTTTTACCTCTTGGGTAGATGAATTCTTAGGTATTTCATTTCTTTATGGCTACTATAAATGAGATTGTGTTCTTGATTTAGTTCCAGCTGAAATGTTATTGATATATAAAAATGCTACTGAGTTTTGTACATTGGTTTTGTATGCTGTAACTGTACTGAATTTGTCAGTTCCAGAAGGCTGTTGGCTGAGTCTTCATGGTTTTCTCTGTACAGCATGATAACATCAGCAAAGAGAGATAATTTGACTTATTTTCCTATTTGGATGTCTTTTATTCCTTTATCTTGCCTGATTGCCCTGCCTAGAACATTTAGTACTGTGTTGAATAGGAGTGGTGAGAGTAGGCATCCTTGTCTTGTTCCATTTCCAAAGGAAATGGTTCCAGCTTTGCTCAGTCAGTGCGAAGTCAGCTGAGGGTTTGTCATAGATGGCTCTTATTATCTGAGGTATGTTCCTTTGATGCCTAGTCTGTTGAGGGTTTTTTAATTTTGAATGATTCTTGGATTTTATTGAAGCCTTTTTCTTTGTCTATTGAGATGAATGCATCACCAATTTTCAACTTCTTTTCTGTCTTAGCACTCATGATGGATGATGTTGATTGCTAAGACATTTGGCTTTATTTCTACTAGCATTTGTTTACTTCTTCCCCTGCCTATTCTTTCATTCTCTTTTATAATTTCCTGCACTCTATTATATTGATTGAACTTTTTAGTGCTTTTTCCCCTCTACTTGTTCAAAAGTTATATATGGTATCATTTTTATGGTTAACTTTAAATTTTAACATTTACACTTGACTTAACAAACCTAAAATCAATATCTTTCTTATGCAAAACCTTACGAGAAATTTAGAGCACTAAAACTTTAATCACCATGACAGTATAACAACAGTAGGTACACTTCTTACACTCTACCTGTAATTACTCTCTCATTCAGAAAAGTTTATCAAATGAAAGGAAGAATAAATGATATTGGAGTAACTTATATTACACTGTAATTCCTAAAAAATTAAAAAGTATATTGAAAAATGCAAAAAAAAATTAGGTTAATATTATTACCTGTGGAAATGTATTCTGCCTTCACCTACTTTCACTGAATTCCTTAGGCAGATAATTTAGCTATTCATGTATACTAATGAAACTATTCTGGAGCCCAAGAAGACACCAACAGCTTTTGGCATAGAGAAAGAATTCAGACACGTATATGTTCAAGTATTGACTCTAATACTTATTAGCTGTGTGACCTTTAGGTAATAATTTGAGCTTTTTGAGTTTCAGTTTCTATAATTTTACCTACCTTTCAAAGTAGGTATGAAAAAATGAAGCTGATGAAATTGATATAAAGGTTGTATATTAAAAACCTGGCACAATGTCTACCACAATGTAGACAATGAATGAAGCAGTTTTCAAGTTATTTTATGCAAAACAACATTACATACAATCAGTTTCTATCCTAATTGAGCTGTGATGGCATACGATTTAAGCACTTGGAAGCACTTTCTGAACAGTCAAAATAACAGTGTAATTCATAACAATTTTAAGATACTAGTCACGTAAACCCTATTAAACGACATTGGAAAACAGTTAAAAAACTAGGAATTATATTAGATGATACCTAAAGTACATTTTTTGACAAAAACCATCCTTTGAAATCTATCACTTTTAACTTACAATACTGTATCAATGCAGCAATTAAAAAAAATGAGATCGTGTTTTTGCAGGGACATTGATGGAGATGGAGGCCAATATCCTAAGTGAACTAAACAGAAACAGAAAACCAAATACCACATATTCTCACTTATAACTAAGAGCTAAGTGATGAGAACACATGGACACACAAAGGGGAAAAACACACACGGGGGCCTTTCAGAGAGTGGAGGGTAGGAGGCTGGAGAGGAGCAGGAAAAATAACTGATGAGTACTAGGCTTAATACCTGGGCAATGAAATAATCTGTACAACAAACCCCCATGACACAAGTTTACCTATGTAACAAACCTGCACTTGTACCCCCGAACTTACAAGTTAAAAAAAAGGAAATTTACAATACTACTACCTTTATCAACAACTACATTTGCCACACAAAACCCTGAAAGCCCCATGCATTTAAATGTTGCCCATACATTAGGTGTTGACTTGGCTCATCTCAGACATAACTGAAGCATGGAAGACCTATAACTTATAGAATTAATCATGTAAACAAAATATATAGTTTATATATTTTCATTTTCAGATTTAAGTAACACCAACTAAAAGTTTTAAATAGAAAAAATATGTCATATAGTAGATATATATGTATGCTATTGTATAAGAAAGCATAATATATCCAGATACTATCCAGCACATCAGATGCGGCAAGAGAAAAACAGATTTTTCCACATGTAACTGAATTTAAAAATGTAGATGATATAAGAATAAAACAGCCCATAAGGTGAAATTAGTAAAATCTGTGAAATATGCTTTGAGCATGCATCTTAGCATGCTTAAGGATCACTGACAAACACATTACCTTCTGACTCCTTTAGTGCATGAGTTATTTAAATTATTCTGGGAAAAAAAAAGACAATATGAGAAGTTTATAAAAAGGAATACGTATATATTATTCTAGGGAAACCATCACAGAAGCAGACAACATATATCTGAAGGCATATCATATCTGCATTTATTTCTGATAAAGAATTATTCAGATACCTAGCAATAGGGAAATGGTTGCATATAGGGGAATTGTTGTTTACATATAGATAATAGGATTTTGTGAGTATCATATTAGAAGAGTACATCATAAAATAAAAATATACTGTCATTTTCATTCTTATACATTCCTCCATACATTCCACAGCCATTTGTTATACTTATTCAGTGTCCATTATATGCTAGGAACTATATAACTGAAGGACAGTACTGTAGAAAGTTAACTATGCTGTTATCCTTTATATAAAAGAAGTAAAATTTTGATTCTCTCTCGCTTTTCCTGTATTTTCTGTTTTCTACAAGAAGGAATGAATTTTAGAACATTTTTCTTTTTAACTTTTATAGCCAGCAAAGTATTACTAGATATACATAGCTATTAGAAGTTAAAGCTTAGAGGTATTTGCATCAGTGCATTGTTTATAAGATCAACTACCCAATATGTAAATCAATAAGCACAAGCTGAGTTTTGTTTAGGTTTTCCTAGGTCTTTACTATTGCAGTGGAGTGTAACTAGAATTGTTTAAAACATTGATATAAAACCCTGAGTTTTAAGAGTAAAAAAAAATAGTCTTAAAAGATATATTTTAGCTTGCTGCCACACAATACAAACAAGAACTATAAAAATCTGAAAAGGAAACATACAGATTTATCTTGTAATGATCAGATGGCATCTAAAAAATATTCACAGTTTGGGGATTATCATTACAAATGAGAATCTATACATTTCAAGTACGGTTAGTGGAGAAAGATAATAAGAATAGGTTTCCATCATCACAGTGTCCTAGTATCGTCTATCGACAGGTAAACTCTAGGAACAGGCGGCTTTAGTCTGAGAAAAGAACAAGACAAAAAAAAATTTAAGCGACATGTGCTGCTATCATTTAGCAAAATATACTCAAGAGCTGTCTCATAGAGGACAACAGAAGGTTGCAGGTTCAAAGGGGATATTTAATCAAAATAAATGGCAGTCCATAAAGATAGCAGGTAGGACTCTTAAGAGATGTTTTGTCAAAGTTCAAATGATTTTGGTCTCATTTAAAATGTGGTGCAACTTGAGGTTTGTCCAGCATGTCACAGAAAAGGAGTCTATAAAGAAAGGCGATCTAGCCCTCTGTCATTTATCACAGCAACTTTAACTGCAAGCTGGTGTTTCCCAGTGATGGTTTAGAAAAGGAATTTGAATGGCACCAGTGCAAAGTGCACAACCACTGAAAGATGGATGGGGGAGTAGAGCTCTGGGAAGCAAAAAATTTAAAAGACACTATGTCCAAACAGGGAATAGTTGTCACTGAAGATTTTTTCACTGGGAAATGTCATGCTCAGATTTGGATTTTAGAAAGACTACTTTGACTGCAATGTAAAAAACGGATTGGAGTGATGAACAAAGGAGGCAGAGAGACAGAAACAGGAGGCGATGACTGCCTAAACTACAGTTGGAATAGTGCAACTAGAAAGAAGTGGACAGAAGTGGGTGAGTTTAAGAATGTAAGAAAAGGAACTTTTGGTGATTAATCGAATTTGGAAAATATGAGATAGAGAGAAAGTAAAGTTCATTCCTGTTTTTTTTTCTTGGACAATTAGATGGAGAATTGTGCCACTTACCTGAGGTTGTAAACAAAGTACTGAACAGGTTGGTAGGAAGTAGAGTATGATAGTTTCAACATGGGAAATGTAGACACAACCAATAGGTAGTTGAATACAAGGGTCTGGAACTCAGGAGAGAAATATGGCCCAAAGAGCAATTTTTGCCATGTGTATGGAAGGGACCACCTAGAAGGAGGGAAGAAAGCACCTTCTGGGAAAAAAGAGAAACTCAAGAAAGAGCAATCACAGGGATGGGAGAAAAACAAAGATGACAGTGCCATGGAGATGAAATAAATAGTATTTTAAGAAGAAATAAATGATTATGAAGTTTGTGTGTCATATAAAGCATAACCTAGGGCCTAAAAACATCTTTTAGGCTTAACATGTATGGGGTCACTGTTCACCTGGTGACTTATGTCAGTGGAACCATGGGGACGTAAGGGAGAGAAATCAAGGGTGGACTACTCTTTAAAGAATCCTGGTAACAAATGAAAATAAGAAAGAAATGTCAGTAGCTTGGAAGAATAGCTAGGCTGAGGAATAAATTCAATTTATAGTAAGAGAAAAATTTGAGCATGTCAGTAGGCATCAAGAAGTTGGACGTGTAAAAGGAAAAGCCATAATTCAGAAGAAATCTATAAGAAGAAAGAGGAAATTCAGAGCTTTGGTACAGGGATGAGTCTTATTAATTCACTTACAGTGTAATCATCATGGTAATTTATATACTTAACTAATTTTTAGAAATAAGATGTACTACATCCTATAAAAACATGCGAGACAAAATTACATACACAACAGCAAAGGAAAGGCCTCTAACTCTTGTGAGAATCCACTTTTCTTCTCCAGTCTTTGAGACCACTAAGGAAGGTGTTGTCAGCAGTATTTTTCCTGAGTTTCAGAAGAATCATAGATATCTGTAGAGTGTAAATGAACAGCAACAACTGGATTAGAGAACAAACAAGTTTGGTATCAAGTTAAACATACAGATTTCAGGCTACAAATTAAAAACATTGACCTGGAGAAAATTGCCAATGAGTTATTTTATTGAGGGAAATTTGTTTTCAAATCCAGACAGAAAAGAAATTGTGAAAAGAATATATGTGTTTTTCAATGTGTTTGGTTACCTATTGATGAGCATTTCCATTATCTATCATGGCAATAACAAATTACCCTAACACTTTGTGGCTTCAAATGACAGCACTCAATAATTTGGGTGAAAAATCTGTAATGTGAGCAGGGATCTGGGGAGGCAGTTCAGCTCTTCTCTATGCAGAAACAGCTGAGGCAGCTGGACCAAGGTAGGTGGACAACTTAAAAGACGGCAATTTGGTGTTGGCTGTGTGCTGGAAGCTCATCTGGGACTGTCACCTGGAGCCTCAGTTTCTCTGCACATGATCCTCTCTGAGAGGACTTGGGTTTTCTCACATCTGAATTCCAAAAGTGAGTGTTCTAAGATAAAAAATGGAAACTGTATGTCTCTGTGGCCTGAGTACAGAAACTGACATACCACTCAGTAATATTCTATTAGTCACTGCAGTCACAGAGCCTTCCCGGATTTAAGAGGAAGGAACAAGGGATATAGACCATGGTCTCTTGATGAGAAGAGTGTCAAAAAATAAATAAATCTGAACATTAATCTTTTTTTTTCAAATTTCTTCAACAATACGAGATACGGAGGATTCCGTCACACTGCATCACCACCATTATAAGAAACTATCATTTTGACTTAACAATACTTTTGGTAATAATATATTAATTTACTAAAGACTGTCATATATAGATTTACCTTTCAAATGGGGGTGAGGTATTTTTAAAAACAAATCTGCCAAAGGATCATTTAGGAGGGGCAGATTTTTGAAGCACTCTACCAGATGCACAGTTTAATGAATATTTCCCCCCAGGAAATCCTGATGGGTCTATAGCCCCTGTGTGTGTACATCTGGCTTCATTTGCAGCTTATCGGTCCCATCTCCAGCATGACTGTTAACTTTAGTGATGCTGCCCGTAGAGCTGATGTCTATTAAGGCCAGCCAATTACATTACTTTGCTAATTGTATTAGAATATTTAACTGAGCAGAGCCTCATGCTGTTTTGACAGATAGATTGTACTGCATAAATAAAAGTGCTTATTCAAAGTGGCAAATTTGTTTTCAGATTTTCCTTCGAGATGGCAGTTAGCATATGACCCTCTGCTATTATTTTTTAGGATTCACATTCTGCATTTTGTAAATGATTTTGGAGTCCCAAAACAGAAAACAAATTCTTTGCCAAGTATTTCCTTAGCAGAATCAGCAAATCCACTTCCTCCAAATAGCAGGAGGATGGGGATCCTGGTCATGTTTTTATTATCCTGCTCTAATGAACTGAGTCCAAATTTCCAAAACGCGAGTTCTGTGTTTTCGGCTGTATTCTCTGAGATTTGTAATCCTAGAGTGGTGCCAGGGACTTTGTTTTCCTATCAGCAAAACACGGGAAACCATATTTTCAAATTCTTCAAGATCTCCCAAAACAATCTGTTACAAAAATGAAAACTATTATTATGACAGGACTTAGCCCACAATTTGTTTATTATGCACAGTAATCTCCTTATTTTTTCTGATTGAAAGCAATCACAAGTCTGTTCAACACTCAGAGTGGGTGGAAGTAAGCCAAATCCAATCCAAATGCTGAGGACAGAAAGCACAGGCACCGGTAAAACTTCAGGGTAAATGTCAGAGTATGAAGGGTGAGGGAGGATGTTGACCTTGAGTATGGAGACAAATTTGATTCCTGTACTAGAATCCAGAAGCTAAGACCTTATTCTTCCCCAATAAAAAGAAGATTAGCTTTATCTACTATAGTAAGTGGAGTTTATTTAATACTTTCAAAGAATAGCTGGGGCTATTAAGGTGTGTAGGAGAAAGAAAAAAATTTCTATATACTTCCTGCCTCTTCTTCACTGACACTCATCCTAACCTTAAGAACAAGAGACCCTCTCAGCTGTGAATGAATTTTTGGACTCCTACAAAACAGACACAAATGAATGATTCTTCCCAATAATTTTCCAATAGGGTGCTACTTAACCAGTCAAAAATTCATATACATTTGCTTGATCTTTTTCTGTTTAATTCAAAGTTTATTAAATTCAAGAGTTCATACTCTGTGAGCTATTTCAGGGTATTTTAGGATAAACTCTTGAAGACATATGAACACGTTTGGAGGCTAAAATAACTTTAATGGATAGAGACTATTGAAAAACTGACCTGTTAAAACACTTAAACTAATTATTACTTGCATGAAGCAACTGTTCTTATAGCTGAGTTTGGGGCAACTAAGGAGCAAACACCCGGTTCTATCCATAAAGTCACAAATTGTAATCTCACTTTTCATGATTTCTACATGTATTCCATTTTTCTTAAAATTAAAAAAGTGTTATATAATATGAAAAGTTATGCCTGTGCCTGTGGAAAAGAAAAGACAACTCTCAAGAATTACTTTAGTGGTATTTTCATTAGGCAGGCAAGGCAGAGAAGAGATAAAGCTAGTGAAGGTCCAATGAGTATTTATTCAGCTTATCAGAAATTGAAGCCATCTAGGTTCAGAAAATATTTTGCAGGTTATCTTTGTTCTGCTTATTCATTTTATGAGCCTATCTGCTTGGGAGTTGCCTCTGGTCCTCTCCATAAATTCTAAAATGGCATGTGATGATATAAAATGTCCAGTCTATATTTGACATGCCAGTAAAAATGAAATAATGCTATTTAATTTTCTTCCTCTAATTATCTAAAATTTTAAAATTATGAACTATAATATTTAAATTACTAAAATACAAAATGTCAGCTCTCATAACCACTCTCATCTTATTCTTGATATCTTGCTAATGCAATTACAGAACTCAGTCACATGGCCTCACTCAATTGCAATGGAGCTTGGAAAATATTTCGTTATGCGTCCAGAAGGGAAGAGCGATTGATTTAAACAACTAGGCATTCTCCACCACAAATGCCTATATGGTAGGCTTTAATGTGATGTAATGACAAAAGAATGTATTTTGAGATCACCGGGGCTCAGCTCTTTTTAAATATCTATTTTTTTTCCTATCAGACTAAAATTTTCCCTAAAAATAGCTGTTCTTAAATGCTTTCATTTACTGTCCCAGTTCCCAACTGCGACATACCTTATTCCAACTCTGATCTCTCTTGTTCATCAGCCAGCTATAGCATTTTCAATGACTGTTCCATTTAACCTGGGACCACCATTGCCCTAGTGTCAGTGCTTGGAGAACGTTGTGACACCACTGCATTCTAGATAGAACTAACACTACCGCCTCTGACAGCTGGATCTCAACTCCTCAAATTCTTCACTGAGTAGTGGTAAAAAAGTCCTAGTGGCCTCTCTCTTGTGTTCTGGCTATCATTTGAATCACCATTACTTAAATCTGCCTTTACTTTTGACTTAGTAAGGGACTTTAGTAAGTGACTCCATTCACTTACTAAAGAAGAAATATTGCCACTGAGATGTTGGGGAAATGGTCTATCTATTCACTAAATGTTACCTATCACTGTAAACATCATAAGGAACAGGATTCAAAGGATGTTGGTGAGTTTACAATACTAGTTAAGAAAAGCACTAGTTAAGGAACCCCAAGACTGAGTTAGATGGAACCAGATTCAAAATGAAAAGATAAAACAATTTCTTAGAGATCTAGAGAACTGAGAAAGGATTCTCAAGTTCAAGTTGAAAGAAACAAATTAGTTTGATAGAATAGTGAAAATAACAAATACCCCAGAAACTGTTAAACTTTCACCAAGATTCTCAGTTGTTAGGACTCATGTTTTTACAGTTGTATTAGAAGAAAAAAAAAAAAAAAAAAAAAAAGATAAATGCACTTATTTTCAGTCCTTCCCATGCCTACCACCTTCTTTGTACATGTAACCAGTTTATTCTTTGACACATAATTGTACATATTTATCAGCTACATATGATATTTTCAATACAATGTGCAATGATTAAATCAAGGTAATTGGCATATCTGTTACCACAAACATTTATCATTTCTTTGTGTTGAGACATTCCAAATCCTCTGGTTATTTTGAATTATATAACAAATTATTGTGTAAAGAGTTTACTCTTGAGATTCGAATTGAAGTAAACCTGAAACAATTTTATTTTTTCAAATGTCTTATGCTTATGATAGTCTTCAGTGGAGTGGAGAAACCCTCCTGTTGATTCTAGTTGAAGAAACTGGTATCATTATGGAAACTTAATTTCCTATTATTGTTGGAGTGGCAATCACACATACTGAGGGAATATTCAACTTGTTTTGAAATAAATCTCCTTTCTATCTCCTGCCATCAGCTTAAAGAAAAACGTCCTTTGAATAATTGCCTAAAACATGCTATTTATTTCTGAAATTAACAGAAAGGGCCTGTTTCAGGATTCACTTAAATCATTTAACTGCCACAGAAAATACAGAACTCTGAATTACGGCTTTTCTTAAACACATAAAATCTATGGATAAGACCGTTAAGCTTTGCTGTGCAAAGCCTTGCTATCAAATCCTCATAACCCTGTATGCAAATACCATGCTTACAGAGGATCTTCATCTACGATCTAATATCTTCATTTTAAAATGAGCTAGCTAAAGGTTCTGAGTTCATTATTCCTATCTCTTTATTCTCATTCAAATTATTATGTTAACATTAATCTATTTATTAGAACATCTTTCAGCCAAGAAAATTAAGGAGTTTTGACAAGCACAAACTAAATATTCCCTGAAGAGTAGGTTGGCACAAGCTAAGATAGAATGAAAGGTAAGACAAAAAAACAATGTAGAGGTTAAATTCCTCTGCACAAGGTCAATCAGGGAAATAGTCAGTGTCTACTTTATATCCAACAGGTTAACCCTTTGCAAATGCAAGACTCAAGTGGCCAAATGACACTTACTTCTCAGACAAGGTGTTTGCAAGGATAAACTTTGAGACAAGCGAACTAGCCTTAAATTGAAGAGTTCCTGACAACAGCAATTCGACAAGCACCTAACTGGATTATCTCTTAAATCCAGTTTATAATTGGTCCACTCAAGTATGTATTTTAGAATAGTTATTGACACATATGATATAGTGCTGAGAATCCTGAAAGTGAATACTATGATCTTTCCATTCTTGGTAAACAAGAAATTAAGAAAAAATCCAGCGCAGCCTAAATCTGCTCAGTCCAGAGGAAGTCACTTTCTTATTCTGGTGTGTCTTGTGTGTCTCTGGCAGTGAAGAAAGATGCCTATCAGAGGGCAGCATATCATACCAGTACTATTTTCATCAACTGAATATAAGAAATATATATACCTCATTTACAAAATAACTGTAAATCACTTATATTTTTTGTGTGCCTTTAAGGCTTAGTTGTGGAATGTCAATAAACAGATGGGTTAAACAAATTATGGCATATGAATATTTGGAATGCTCTGCAATACCTGAAAACGTTAGGCAGATTGAGTTCATGAACATGAGAATTTCCGATATACACTTTATTTTAATGCTTATAAAATAAATATGTGTTTATGTTTTACCTAAGCAATTAATGCATAATTTGAAAGGCAACATAGCATAGTGTCTAAGACTACAAGCTCTGGAGCAATATTGCCTATGCTTAAAATCAGGTTACCAATTACTGTATAAATTGGGATAATGTACTTTGTGTGCCTGTTTCTCTCTATATAAAGGGTCATCTATAATGTCTCATACCTTATATCGTTACAATCAGGATTAAACAATTTAATATAATTGTTTAAAGCCATGCTCAATATATAGAAAGGAATAAAAAATACTGGCTATTATGAACTAAATTAGATGAAAATGATGATAAATATGGCATTCAAAAGGAATCTTATAAATAGGCAAAAAAAAAAAAAAAACTTCAACCAAAAAAAAGATGGTATTACTGGCCTTGACTTAAACTAAGGCAATATTCAACCTCAAAAGACTATAGAGCGATGAATTTAGAACTCTGAGAAGTGAAGTGGATCCCAAGTAGTATATAAAAGCCAGATTGTCATTCAAGTATTAGGAAACCAAATCATAATTCTGAACTAGGAAAACAAATATAGCACCATAAACTTTACTTATTATATGCTTACGATAAATTGTCAAGAATTGAGAAAGGTACAGACATTAAGATAGCAAATACCACGTGTTTAGCACTCAGTTCTATCCTATGTCAAATGTTACGATTTTGTCATTTGTTCCCAAATCTACCTCTACTTTTACAGATACAGTGGAAGGCACCTGTTTCTCTTCTTTCATCCCATTCCGCTTATTCTCTTTTCTTGGATGGGGGTTTATATTTGCCTGAATTTGATGCTTATATTTATTATGTATGTTTTAATAACTTACTCAGAAAAGTTTTATTAATATATAGATATTGCACATTTAAACTATACATAAAAAGAAAATTGCGATTTTCCTTGCTTCAGTTTCTACCAAGCCCCTCCTGTGATAGATATCAAATAAATTAGTGAGAATATATCAAAAGGTACATTGCAATTTAGTTTGTCAAAAATGAGTTTTATTATTCTTGGGCCCTTCTTGGGTACTCTTGTTCAGGTTGAGAATATAAAAATATCAAAGGAGTGGAGGAAAAAAACATTAACAAAATTATTTGGCAAGAAGCATATTTGGAAGCATCCAATCATGATCTCCCATTTAAGGGGAATGAATGCTGTTTCCTTCAACACAACTCCAGAGAGAAGTACAATGGGATCATTGGGGAAGTCTGAGACGTTTTCCTCGAGTTTGAATTAATAATTGACTATGATCTGACGCATGCCTTAAGAATCTGAAGATAAGGCAGAAAGGAAGACAGAAGAGGGCAGTGTTTAAGAAGTCACTACAGGCCCACTAACACTGAGGAAGACTGGGTAAACATTTTCCATGGACCAGAATGTCAAGAATTGTTAAGGGTCTGAAACTTTATCCTACGTGCAAGCTAACAAGTTAGACTGTCCCAATTTTAGAAAGACTGGCAGGAGACACAAGGCTCCTGGGTCAGAAACAAAAGATGATTAATTAGTCATAGAAACAGCAGAAGCAATGGCCAGGCATGGTGGCTCAAGCTTGTAATCCCAGCACTTTGGGAGGCCAAAGCAGGTGGATCACCTGATGTCAGGAGTTTGAGACCAGCCTGGCCAACATGGTAAAATCCCTCCTCTACTAAAAATACAAAAATTAGGCAGGTGGCAGGCACCTGTATTCCCAGATACTCAGAAGGCTGAGGCAGGACCGCTTGAACTCGGGAGGTAGAGGTTGCAGTGAGCCAAGATCACGCCACTTGCACTCCAGCCTCGGCAACAGAAGGAGACTCCGTCTCAAAAAAAAAAAAAAAAAAAAAAAAAAAAAAAAAAAGGAAAAGAAGGAAAAAAAGAAAAGAGACAGACCTAGCCAGATAATCAGCATTTGCACTAGAAGTGGAAACCCAACTTCCCACAGTTATATAAAGTAGACCAAGTGAGACTTGAACACACAGTGGGATGTACTACAGGAGAGGAATCCTGAGCTTAGGAAACACATGTCTTTTATAATGAGCAATAGTAGTTTGTATGATCTTTGCATCAGAGGGAAATATTATCTCTATTATACTGAACAGTAAACAAATCAGTCTTTATTCTAGAGGTAGAAATTTTCTTTTTTTTTCTTTTTTTTTTTTTTTAATTGAGATGGAGTCTCTCTCTCTGTCATCCAGACTGGAGTGCAGTGGCACAATCTCAGCTCACTGCAACCTCCGCTTCCTGGGTTCAAGCAATTCTCACGCCTCAGCCTCCCAAGTAGCAGGGATTACAGGCACCCGTGACCATTTTTCGCTAATTTTTATATTTTTAGTAGAGACAGGATTTCACCACGTTGGCCAGACTGCTCTGGAACTCCTGACCTCAAGTGATCTGCCCACCCTGGCCTCTCAAAGTGCTGGGATGACAGGTGTGAGCCACTGTGCCCGGCCTGAAATTTTCCATCTTCTAAGATTGCTCCCTATACATACACCTTGAAAAGAGAGTCTAGCACAAACGCAGAAAGTGCCTCTGCCCAAAAGACATAGAATTAGAAAAGATTCATGGAGAATTGTTTCCCAACACAGATATAGAGGACCTGAGTGACAAAGCCATCCTGGAGCCATTTTATGTCCAGGTAAAAGAAGAACATCTGGAAATAAAAATGGTTGGTTAATGATTGAACACCAGGAGCTGAGGTGGGAAGCTATCAGCAAAAGGGAAAGCATGTTGTTCACAGGAGTTGAAGGCCAAGAGAACCTAGAATTTTTTTTAAAAAAATGGATTTTCTGGTCTCTAAAGATGTCATAAAAGAGATGGCATTTAAATTCAGAATCATTTAATCAGAGATTGAAGGTATGAAGGTATTCAGTTGGAAGAAAGTATAAAGAACACAAATAGAAAATAAATCAAAAGTATTCAGGAAATAGTCTAATGTTGCTGAAAGACTACTGTGATAATTTATTTTGGTGACTGTTACTGTTCATTTCTTAAAACGCTGCATTTTTGTTTCTCTTGCTGGTTACGTTGTCACTTGCAAATGGACAGCAATGCTGCCTTCGGTTGATGGATGTAATACTCATTTCATTGAGGGAAGATGAACAGGATCCGAAAAGAACTAAGCTAAATACAATCTACAACTACAAAGACAGTTAATATTTCCATTGCCTAAAAGAAAAAGCCTCGAATATAAACCTACTTGGGGTTTCAAAAATTGGCAGAAGACCAAGAAAGATAAGAAATTTGAAAGCAAAGTTTTCTTAAAAACTAGGCAAATCATAGATTCTTTTATTATTGCTTTAGGTTCTGGAAGAATGTAATTGTGAATTTCCTTTAGTTGCTTTCTGTCCCTTACTCATAACTATTCAAATGCAACTTTTTGTCATGAATGATAATAGATTCCAATCTAACATAACATGTCTTGCTCTGACATTTACAAACACACAGCTGCGGGAACAGACAAATCCGGCACAATGTTTATTTTCTAAGTGTGTGAAAGGAAATGCGATGCTTCTGCTTAATAAACCTCATATAGCATTAAACATTTAAACATCATAAGAAATCTGTCCCTAAGAGAAAAAAGAAGTGATAGCATAATCTGAAATGTCCATTTCATAATCTAACATTATGTTATATTAGTGTCTCATGCAACATAACATATGCAGTAGCTTAGAATCAGGTAACATTAAATTGCATTTTCTTCAATTCACATATTTGGAAAATGAGAAAAGGACTCCTAATATATGCATAACATTCAAAACTTCTATTAAAAATTCAGATAAAGAATGAAATAATTTGGCTCTTATCACATAGTCGAAGAAAGACTTGATTATCATATTTGCCTTTTAAAAATGTAACTATTAGATATTTCCAGTGATAAACCACCCCTGAAGTTAAAAAATCTCCTGAGGATTACATTAAACAGCCAGCGACTTTCTCCATTATGTTTTTCATTCTTTCTACACCCAATTTTCATCATTTCCAATTACACCATTTCCACTGCACACACAACTACCTTGACTTTGACTTAGCAAATGACAAATATATAGCGAGGAACACATTCATTCAAGGAACAAAAGACACCACACACAAAACAGCTGTTTTTGTTTTTTTGTTTTGTTTTGTTTTTAATGTGTAATTAAAACACAGTTCCTCCCTAGGCTTACCTTAACAGTGCATGCACTCATATTCCTGGCTATCTCTGAGAATATATTACTTAAAGATCAATTGTTTTCAAAAAGAGGTAGGGAGACAATTTTGTCTCCTAGGGGACTTCTGGCAATGTCTGGAGACATTTTTGATTGTCATCACTTTGGGATAAGGATTGCTGCTGGCGCCTAGTGGGTAGAACCCAGGGATGCTACTAGATATTCTACAACACACAGGACAGCCCCCAACAACAAAGAATTATCAGGCCCAAAATGTCAATAGTGCTAAGGTTTTGAAGACTTGACCTAGATTAACATGTCAACACCATATTATCCCGAACTTTTCTTCACATCTTTCCTCTGAGAAGGTTTTTGCGTCCTGTAATATAATTTTCTTCTAAAGCACCAGTTAACTATGTATGCTTGTAATAGTCAACTATTTCATGTCAACTAATTTATGTCAACTATTCAAACTCCTGTAACTTGTTTTTACATACAAGTTGTCTTTCTTTATTCATTATCTCCAGTTTTATGTAGTGCAAAGAGACTAAACTGATGGCCCCTCTATTTGCTAACCATGTAACCAGCTATATTAGTCTGCTTGGGCTGCCATAATGAAATTATACAGATAGTCTGGCTTAAACAACAGAAATATTTTCTCACAGCTCTGGAGGCTAGAAGTCCATGCTTGATGTGTTGACCAACTCAGTTTCTGGTGAGGGTCCTCCTCATGGTTTAATAAACATCTTCGCTGTATCCTCACGTGGCCTTCCTTCCTCCGTGCTCATGTAGAGAGAACGAGAACTATGGTGGCTCATCCTCCTCTTAGAGGCCAGTTAGATTGGATTAAGGCATCACCTTTTTGATATCATTTAAACTTAATTACCTCCATAATGGTCCTATCTTCAAATACAGTCATTTTGGGGATTAGGGCTTCAACATATGGATTTTGGCAAGGGACAGAATTCAGTCCACAAAACCAACCTGCGTGGTCTGTAGCAGCTTACCTATTTCTTTCCAGAATATTCCATGAACAACAACAGACAACCCTGGGAAGGTGATGACACCTGTGACTGACCATTTTCTGAGCTTACGTACACTCTGCTCAGGAGGATGTTATTAAAAACCTCTCTGTTTGTTAAACTCTCACGTGAAATTTATGATATGCCTATGTAGAGTCAAACTACTTCATCTTACCAAAGAATGCCTAAAGAATAAAAAAAAAATCAGGAAATTAACAGTGGGACATTCATGTTCAAGGGGTTTCAGTAGCACTTATTCTGGGGAGAAATACAACAGTTAACTACCCAGATTTCTCCTGAACTCTTTTTTTTATTCCTGAATCTGTCTGGATGCTTACCCTAGCTTGTGACAGCTGTCACTTACCTCATGTAGTGAACACTGTGCTGTGTTTAGGCCCGCTTTCCAGGAGTCCCAGGATTGTTTCCTACAGTGTAGAAAGTGCTCTCAGCTAAGCCTTTGATGCCCAAGCCCACTCTGAGACTCCACGGCCAATGTCATGATGCCTCCTTGGAGCAGCATTCATACAAGGACTGTTCAAGTGTATGAGTCTGATCCCAAATCTGGGCAACTTGGAGGGTAAATCCAAACATCAGGCTCCTCATGAAGGAGGCTGAGGTTTTGGTATTCCTGCACTGGAGCCCAGCTTCTTCCTCCACATGATCCACCTTCATTCCCTTCCTGGGACATTTCCTAATACACTTTATGCATACTAAACTTTATTTCAGAGCCTGTGTCTCTGGGAACTCACCTGAATCATCAGATTTGTTAGATTGCCTCACCCTTATACTGTAAGGAGCATATATTGTGTACAGTAGTACCTATTATATATAAAAATAGGGAGTACTCATGACAGTGAAGATAAAATTGGGATTTAGACCTTCATTGTTAAATAAAATGTGTTCAGCCCAAATAAGTGCTTTCATTTCTTTCTATGTGCTAAGGATTTTAATAGAAGGCTATATTTATTCCCCTTCCTAACACAGATTCAGTGTGCTGATGATTATTTGCTTGTTGGATACAAATGTGGAAGGGTATAATTTTCTAACAGTTATTCTTTTTTTCTCTTTCTCTCATTTTTTTTTTTGACAGGGCTTAGATTGATGGACTACCAAGCTAATTTATAGGTTCTGGTGTCTGAGATAGGTCTCCATTTCATTATCAGTGCTGTCTCAGGTGGAGAACCGAAATCACTGTGTATTCAATTAGTTATTGAATCTTGACACACCAGGTGCAGGGGTCACTCCACAAAGCAGTTGCTTTTGAGTAAGAAAACACATTCATAAAGGGGTTTAAAGAAACTTGGCATTGTTGAGCCATTTTATGATAGATTACCTGAAATGGCCCATGTTCAACATCAGAGCTGGGCTGCTTTGACAGTAGGTAAGAGGATAAATCAATGTATTTGGCAGTGTTATAAACAAATTAATACAAAAAAGGAAGAAAAATTGGGCTTTCAAGAAACTTCCAGAAGTACTCTCTAGATTTAGAAAAAACAGCCTCCATGTTGTGAGGTCCTCCAGATTTAGGAAAAGAATAATTCAGTTTTAAATAACACAGAACCTTCCCGCAACATAGCCCTTGCCCCTTCATGTCTTAATTTGACTACTCATTAAAAATTAGCAGGTAAAGGGGGAAATATGCACAAATCCCCAAATATTTCATTATTCAAACTTTAATAATCATGAAAATGTCAAACACACATCATGGGAAAAGGGGGGGTGGCTAGGGAGAGGAGAGCAATGTTCTGTTTTTCTTGCCCTTTATTATCAGAATTAATAGCTACTGGTAAAGTCTAAATGGACAAAATAGAATGAAACCTATTTCAAAATCCTTCTATCTTCAGTTTTTACAAAAATCCACCTAGCACAGTGCCAGGCTCTGATGAGGTGCTCCATAAATGTTGATTAGAGGAAGGAATCTATGAAGTCCTTGATCCATATTTAAAAGCACAAATTAAACTTACCATACAGCATAAATCATATTAACTTTGTGGACAAATCCACAGAGCAGGGAAGGTTTATTATAAAACATGGGTCCCTCTAACTCCTTCAGCTGCCCTAATCTGCCCTCTGTCAGACAAAACAGGGATAGATGAGGGAGGGAGAGAAGAGCAATGCAGTTGCTGCTGACTCTACCTCTACCTACCTGCCCCTCCACTCCCATTCTTTCACTCCCATCTGGCGAAACAGGTGAAAATTAGATAAGTCACCTGGTGACACCAGTTTCCATTGTTCTTTTACAAAGAAAGCTAACCACAACTCCATATGCCTGCCTGCTCCAGCAGCTCAATCAACCCCTTGAAGTGCTTTGAAGGCCTTGTCACAGGAGCCTGTCATTATCAAGAAACCACTCCTCTGATTGTACAGTCTTTGTGAACATGCTAAGTAATTGATCTTCTCACCTTCCTTCATTCTTCTGTATCAAAGGAGAATAATTTTGTTTAGACTTTCTTCTCAAAAGTCATGAATCCCCTTTGGGAAATCTTCAGACCGTGTCCACACAGATTATATTCCCAGGAAAACAGCAATACCATCCTCCCGTTCTTTCTAGGAACAGTAGTAACTCTTTGCTTCAATTACCATGTGGGAAAACAAAGATGTTTTAAAATATCATTGCTGGTTTATTTCTAACAGTTTACCCCCATCTCTCAGTGATATACATGCGTTTCCATGTCTGCAAAATATTTTCTCACTAGGCCACAGTGTCCAGAAACATACTTGTGTAATAGAAGTTAGACTACATTCTGCGCCAATTGTTTTTTTTCCATTCTACTTGGACCAAAATCACCAAATAGATTTGACTATTTACCTGTAAATATGCTCCCTCTCCTATGCTTTAGGTTTTCAAAAATTGATATCTCATGCTAAAAAATTTGCCCATTTACTTTATGGAAAATGCCTACTTTCTCACTTGCTCCTTTGTGTTCCACCAAAATTTGCACCTACTCCTCCTGTAACATCAAATGTGGGATATTAGATAAAGAAGGTGAGACCATTTTAATACATTAGAATATGCCCCTGAAACCTTACAATAAAATACTTATTTCCACAATCACCTGTGCTATATTCTAATTTAGTGCATTATTAAAGTATTATTAAAGTCCAAACCAAAGAAATTAACATAATTGTGTGAAAAAACTTTAATTAAAAAAATTTCACTTTTGTTCTCTGCTTGTATTATTCAGATAATATCCTTCATCTCAAATTCCCCCAAATCGTTCATTTGTCCTATTTTATTTTGTGTCTGAAAAACCTGGTGAAGTATTTTGACATTTTATTTTAGACCTAAAGCATGAAGTTTCATGGCCTGTAACCTCAAATTATTTCCAGACGTTTTAAGATGTCATTCTCTGTAAATGTTCGCATACATAAAAGCAAATAGAGTTTTATTGAGGAAGTATTACTTCTCCAAGCTAGCTTCTTACATTTTTTTAAATATACCTCATTTAAAATGCATGTTTTACAAAACTTGTGAGACTAACTTGTAAGACAGAACACACTAGAGGAACTACCACATTTATGAATATAAGTAAAAAATTAAATAATGGCAAACTGTTTGAAACATTGAATTCTGGCTAGAAATCAAGATAACCCAAACTTTGAATCTAGTTTGGCTTTCAGATAGGATAAACAATTGTCTCAATTTTCCCAGGATTATTCCAGGTTTAAAACTGATAATCTCATATCTTGGGAACCCCTTAACTCTGGGAAAAACTCAGTCCTGGACTATTGGTCACCTTTTTTCCAGAAGAGCATACAAAATATCACCAACAATGTATACCTTAGGTTTTTAATCACCTACTTTGAGATCACTAGAAGAAAACAATCAATATGGATAAAATAGGCAAACCATTTGAGACCTTCTGTAATAAAATATTGTACAGTTTGATTATTCACAAGTGTCTATGGTAGTCAAGGATCTCAGACTTCAACTGGAAGATTATTTGTTACATGTTTTGTGAGTGGATACTGTTTCAACTGGCAGAGTGCACGTGTGTGTGTGTGTGTGTATACACATAGACAAAAGCAGGAAAAAGGAATTACAAATTCACAAATTTAAGGAGTGTTTGGGATCTAAACGGTGGTGTGAACACAAAATAAAACTGTTATTTGAGAGCAGCACTGAAGCCAACAATGATTTTAAAGTAGAAAAAGCACTTAGTTACAAAACTGAGACCTGTGTAATGTGCATGCTAAATAAAAAGTTTGAATCCTAAATTAAATCTTGGAAATGGAATGCCTTAAATATTTCTGAATTTATATAACTAGAGTCTACCAACTAAGACCTGCTCAGCATTTCCAGAATGAAATTCTCTCTTTAAAGAAAAGATATAAATTGTTCTTGTGCCAGGCGGCATGGAGTGGAGCATTAAGGATGTACCCCCAAGGACCTGGAACTGGAAACAACGGACTATATATAATTTGGATAGGGATTTGAGGACAGTTACTCCCAATTTTCAACAACACTTTTAGATGAGTGTCTGTGGAATGTTGCTTATAGTTTATTCTGAGATCACATAGAGATCACTAATGGAGACCCATTTTAGCTGCTAGAGCTAACTGTCTAACAGACTTCTAATAGTTTCCTATTTTGCTATTTTCTAAGGAAAAATTTCATATTTTTTTAGTTTTCTCAAACTTCCTACTAATGCCTGCCATCTACTTTACTAGACAGTTTTGCTTTATAATTTTCAGAAAATAGTGATCAATTCTGTAAATTCGCAACCAACGAAGTTTCCTACAGTAACACATTTTTCTTCATTCTCTTGTTACAATGAAGGAGGTTCCCCTACTCCCTTCTAAGACCGCTCAACAAAATCTGGGGGTTCATCACCTACAGCTCCGGGAAATCAGACCACCCAATTTCCCTCTCATACTTTCCTGCTTCATTCATTAGTATGTTATCATTCTCAAGTTTTTCACGTATGGAAAAAGAGCCCTTCATTCATTATAAATATGTTATCTTTAATAAACCAAGCCTATCACTCTTTCTGTCTCTTCAAAGCAAATGTTTTAAGGTTCCCTTATAAATAAAATAAATTCTGTATTAAACCATATTTTCTGTATTGAGTCAGACATCAGTAACATAATGGTAAAAGGAAACACATTCACTTGAAAATTTAGAAGCATATTTCTAAACAGCTATGGATATACACACAAAGAAATTTTAGTGAAAATTAAAAAATATTTAAAAGCAAAAAAATATTACATGTAAAACGCTGAGATGCAAATAAAACATTAATTTAAAGAATTTTATGGTCTGAAAAGTTTATATTACAATAAAATACTGATTATTATTTGCATATTAAGCAAAGAATAGGTTTCACATAATTCAAAAAGGGCACAGAAAATAAACTGGAAGACTGGATCAGTAGCTGCAACACTAGAAAGATGGCGGAGCAGGAGCAAAGAAAAATCCCTTTGGTTCCAGAAAATCTCCTAAAAAAAAAAAAAGAGGAAAGCTTATCAAGCCCTCAAAGCTACCCAGGCAAAGCAGACACTTTTGGCAAAGAAGGAGCAGAGGAAAGGAAAATAGCTCAGGTTTAAGCGACTAGAATTCTTCCTACATGATTCCCAGCAGCAGAAACGTGACAAGGTGCATCTCAGATGACTAGAAGTGAAACCTCATGCCTTGGAATTGCCAGATAAACATTCCTTGGCCTTTGTTGTATGCATCGAAAGGATTGATGGCATGAGTTTACTGGTGCAGAGAACCATTGCAAGACTTCACGTAAAGAAAATTTTTAGTGGTGTCTTTGTAAAAGCCATCTCACCACCCACCCCCGCCACACAGAACCTAAAAATGCTGTGAATAGTGGAACCTTATGTGACCTGGGGATTTCCAAATCTGAAGTCTGTCTGGTAACTCATTTTGAAATGTAGACAAGCCAAGGTCAATAATAAGACCATCCCTTTGACAGACAACACAGTGATTGAGGAACACCTGGGGAAGTTTGGTGTCATTTGCTTGGAAGACCTCATTCATGAAATTGCCTTCCCAGGAAAGCATTTCCAGGAGATCTCATGGTTCTTGCACCCTTTCCACCTCTCAATGGCCCTTCATGCTACCAAAAGAAGAGTGGGCTTCCTCAAGGAGATGGGCACACCTGGCTATCGGGGTGAACACATCAATCAGCTCATCCACCAGCTGAACCCAGGTGCCAAACTGCAGTAAATTTTTATCAATTAAATGGAAGCATGTGTTTTTTTTTGGGGGGGGTGGAATGTTTATCAAGTATCTTTGGAGAAGATTATTTCCTGCTTTATCTTCAAAAACTGGAAAGGAATGGTCAAAGACAATACCAGTACCATGCCGTTTTGGTGACTATGGCCTCATAATATAGTTTGAAATCAGGTAATGTGATTTTGCTTAGTCTTGCTTTGGCTATGCGGGCTCATTTTTTGGTTCCATATGAATGTTAGAATTGTTTTTTCTAATTCTGTGAAGAATGATGGTGGTATTTTGATGGGAATTGCATTGAATTTGTAGATTGCTTTTGGCAGTATGGTCATTTTCACAATATTGATTCTATCTATGAACATAGGATGTGTTTCCTTTTGTTTGTTTTGTCTATGATTTCTTTCAGCAGTGTTTTGTAGCTTTCATTGTAGAGGTCTTTCACTTCCTTAGGTATATTCCTAATTTTTTTTTTTTTTTGCGGCTATTGTAAAAGGGGTTGAGTTCTTGATTTGATTCTCAGCCTTGTCTCTGTTAGTGTATAGAAGAACTACTGATTTATGTACATTAATCTTGTATCCAGAAACTTTGTTGAATTCCTTTATCAGTTCTAGGAGCTTTCTGGAGGAGTCTTTAGGGTTTTCTAGGTAAACAATCATGTGATCAACAAACAGTGAAAGTTTGATTTCCTCTTTACTATTTGGATGCCCTCTATTTTTTTTCTCTTTTCTGATTGCTCTGGCTAGGACTTCTAGTACTATGTTGAAGAGGAGTGATGAGAGTGGGCATCCTTGTTTTGTTCCAGTCCTCAGAGTGAATGCTTCCAACTTTTTCCCATTCAGTATTATGTTGGCTGTGGGTCTGTCATAGATGGCTTTTATTATATTGAGGTACATCTCTTGTATGCCAATTGTGCTGAGAGTTTTAACCATAAAGGCATGCTGGATTTTGTAGAATTGTTTTTCTGCATCTATTGAGATAATCATACGATGCTTGTTTTTAATACTATTTATGTGGTGTATCACATTTCTTTTTTTTTTAAGAGGAAAATCTTTTTTATGGTATAACAAAACAAGGCCAAACAAAAAAAGCTCAATAACTATACATCTCTGCAGATAAAACATGTAGACAGATGCAGCTGCCTCGACTGGCTCAGGTTCTAAGAGGAGGGCATTAGGACCCCTTGCCCTCCACAATAACAAGTGGTTTCATTCTAAAAGATCCCCAGATGAAAGCAGGAGGATTCCAAGGAAGGGTGAGATGAAAGAACTCCTATGACCTGAACCAACTCTGAACAGCACCTTAAATTATAGAGACCTCATCTTTTGGTCCCGGTTTTCCAGGTCTGACCCTTCAGTGTCCAGATAACCACCAACACCTGCCTGGTGGGGACACGTGGGCAGCAACATGGAGCGATAGTGCGCAGCATGCTAGACACTGGAGGGCAGACACTGGATAATAGTCTTTAGGCTCAGCCTGTCACACATGTGCTTTCTCAGAGCTCCCCAGACAGCATCCCATTGCTTTTGGCCCACTGGTGTCCAGCCAAAAATAGGCTGGCCAGGCATGGCGGCTCATGCTTGCAATCCCAGTGCTTTGGGAGGCTGTGGTGAGAGGATTGTGTGAACCCAGGAGTTCGAGGCTGCAGTGAGCTACAATCATATTTCTTAACGTGTATATATTACACCATCCCTGCATCCCTAGTATGAAACCCACTTGATCATTGTGGATATTATCTTTTTGACGTGTTGTTGGATTTTGTTAGCTAGTATTTTGTTAAGGATTTTAGCAACTATGTTCATCAGGGATATTGGTCTATATTTTCTTTTTTGGTTATATCCTTTCCTGGTTTTGGTATTAGGGTGATGTTGGCTTCATAGAATTATTTAGGAAGGGATCCCTCTTTTTCTTGGTATCAAGTCTTCTTTGAATGTCTGATAGGATTGTCTGGTCCTGGACTTCTTTCTGTTGGTAATTTTTTAAATTACCACTTCAGCCTTGCTGTTATTGGTCTGTTCAGGGTATCTACTTCCTCCTGATTTAAACTAGAAGGGTTGTATCTTTCCAGGAGTTTATCCATCTCTTCTAGGTTTTCTAGTTTATGCATGTAAAGGTGTTCATAGTAACCTTGAATGATCTTTTGTATTTCTGTGATATCAGTTATAATATCTCCCATTTCTCATTGAGCTTATTTGGATTTTCTCTCTTCTTTTCATGGTTAATCTTCCTAATGGTCTATCAATTTTATCTTTTCAAAGAACCAGCTTTTTGTTTTATTTATCTTTCATATTTTTTGTTTCAGTTTCATTTAGTTCAGCTCTGATCCTGTTTTTTTCCTTTCTTCTGCTCTGTTTGGATTTGGTTTGTTCTTGTTTCTCTAGTTCCTTGAGGTGTAGACTTAGATTGTCTGTGCTCTTTCAGACTTTTTGATGCAAATGTTTAGGGCTCTGAACTTCCCTCTTAGCACCACCTTTGCTTTCTCCCACAGGTTTTGATAGGTTGTGTCACTATTGTTGTTCAGTTTGAAGAATTTTTTTAATTTCCATCTTGACTTCATTATTGACCCAATGATTATTCAGGAGCAGGTTATTTAATTTCCATGTATTTGCATGGTTTTGAAGTTGGAGTTGATTCCCAGTTTTATTCCACTGTGGTCTGAGAGTGCTAGATATAATTTCAATTTTCTTAAATTTACTGAGGCTCATTTTGTGGCCTATTACGTGGTCTATCTTGGAGAAAGTTCCATGTGCTCTTAAATAGAATGTATATTCTGCTGTCGTTGGATGTAATGTTCTGTATATATCTGTTAAGTCCATTTGTTCCACAGCATAGTTCAAATCCATTGTTTCTTTTTTGACTTTGTCTTGATAACCTGTCTAGTGCTGTCAGTGGAGTACTGAAGTCCCCCACTACTATTGTGTTGCTATCTCATTTCTTAGGTCTATTAGTAGTTGTTTTATAAATTTGGGAGCTCCAGTGTTAGGTGCATATATGTTTAGGATTGTGTTATTTTCCTAGTTGGACAAGGCCTTTTATCATTATATAATGTCCCTCTTTGTCTTTTTTAACTGTTGTTGCTTTAAAATTTGTTTTGTCTGATATAAGAATAGCTACCCCTGCTCACTTTTGGTGTCCATTTGGATGAAATGCCTTTTTTCCACCCCTTTAAGTTTGTGTGAGTCTTTTTGTGTTAGGTGAGTCTCCTGAAGGCAGCAGATGGTTGGTTGGTGAGTTCTTATCTATTCTGTAATTCAGTATCTTTTAAATGGAGCCTTTAGGCCATTCACATTTAATGTTAGTATTGAGATACGAGGTACCATTCCATTCATGCTATTTGTTACCTGTATACCTTGGATTTTTGGGGGTTTTTTTGTTTTTTAAATTGTATTTTTGTTTTATAGGTCCTATGAGATTTATGCTTTAAAGAGGTTCTGTTTTGATGTGTTTCCAGGATTTCTTTCAAGATTTAGAGCTCCTTTTAGCAGTTCTTGTTGTGGTGGCTTGGTAGTGGCAAATTCTCTCAGCATTTGTTTGTCTGAAAAAGACTGTATCTTTCCTTCATATATGAGGCTTAGTTTTTTTGCTGGATACAAAATTCTTGGCTGATAACTGTTTTGTTTGAGGAGGCTGAAGAGAGGGCCCCAATTCCTTCTAGCTTGTAGGGTTTCTGCTGAGAAATCTGCTGTTAATCTGATAGGTTTTCCTTTAGAGGTTACCTGCTGCTTTTGTCTCACAGCTCTTAAGATTCTTTCCTTTATCTTAACTTTAGATAACCTGATGACAATCTCCCTAGGCGATGATAGTTTTACGATGAATTTCCCAGGTATTCTTCATGCTTCTTGTATTTGAATGTCTAGATCTCTAGCAAGGCCAGGGAAGGTTTCTTAGATTATTCCCCCAAATATGTTTTCCAAACTTTTAGATTTCTCTTCTTCCTCAGGAGCACGGATTATTTTTAGGTTTGGTCATTTAACATAATCCCAGACTTCTTTGAGGCTTGGTTCACATTTCTTATTCTTTTTTGTCTTTGTTGAATTAGGCTAATTCAAAGACCTTGTGTTCGAGCACTGAATTTCTTTCTTCTACTTGTTCACTTCTATTGCTGAGACTTTCCAGAGCAATTTGCATTTTTATAAGTGTGTCCATTGCTTCCTGAAGTTTTGATTTATATTTTATGTTATCTCTTTCCTTGAATATTTCTCCCTTCACTTCTGTCATTTTTTTTTTTTTTTTGTATTTCCTTACTTTGGGCTTCACCTTTCTCTGGTGCCTCGCTAATTAGCTTAATAATTGACCTCCTGAATACTTTTTCAGGTAAATCAGGGATTTCTTTTCTGTTTGGCTCCATTGCTGGTGAGATAGTGTGATTATTTTTTGGGCGGGTAGGGGGGTTAAAGAACCTTGTTTAGTCATATTACCGGAATAGGTTTTCCGGTTTCTTCTCATTTGCATAGGCTCTGTCAGAGGGAAAGTCTAGGGATGAAGGCTGTTGTTCAGATTCTTTTGCCCCACAGGGTGTTCCCTGGATATAGTACTCTCACCCTTTTCCTATGGATGTGGCTTCCTGAGAGCTGAGCTGAGGTGACTGTTATCTCTGTTCTGGATCTAGCCACCCAGCAAGTCTATCAAGGTCCAGGCTGGTATTGGGGGTTTTCTGCCCAGAGTCTTGTGATGTGAACCATCAGTGGGACTCTCAGCCGTGGATACCAGCACTTGTTCTGGTGGAGGTGGCAGGGGAGTGAAATGGACTCTGTGAAGGTTCTTACCTTTGGTGGTTTAATGCATGATTTTTGTGCTGGTTGGCCTCCTGCTAGGAAGTGGGGCTTTCCAGAGAGCATCAGCTGTGGTTATAAAAGGAGGAACAGGTGGTGGGCAGGGCCCTACAACTTGCAAGAGTATATACCCTTTGTTACCAGGATGGGTAGCGAAGGACCATTAGCTGGGGGCAGGGTTAGGTGTGTCTGAGCTCAGACTCCCCTTGGGCAGGTCTTGCTATGACTGCTGTGGGGTTGGGGGTGAGGTTCCCAGGTCAATGGAGTTATATTCCTAGGAGGATTATGACTGTCTCCATTACGCAGGTTGTCAGGGAACTGGGGGAAAGTCGGCCTCACTTAGCTCGCTCCCTTGCAATCCAAAGGGCTGGTCTCACTTCCACCATGCTCCCCGCAACAGCACTGAGTCTGTTTCCAAGCAGTGGGCGAGCAGGACTGAGAACTTGCCCCGGGTACCCACCTCCCAGCAGCAAAATCAAGTATGGCTTTCCTTCTTTCTCCACCTGTGGCGTCTGCACACCGAATTCACACCCTCCCCTGAGTTCTGGCCAGGAGGCTTCTCTATCAGTTCAAATTGTTACAAACTTTAGTTGGAGGTTTCCTTCTCTGTGTGGCCTTTTCTCAGCACCTCTAGTTGCCTTCCTGGAGGACCCCTGTGAGACCAGGCAAAAATGAGTTGCTTGGGGACCCAGCGAGCTCCCAAGGCTTTTCCCGCTGCTTCCTCTACCTCTGTATTGCACTCAGCTTTCTAAGTTGACTCAGCTCCAGGTAAGGTCAGAATCTCTCTTAATCTAGACCTTCAGTTTCCCCAGTGTGGGTTTGTGTTGAGGGGAGGATGATCTCCCTTTCCCACTTCCACAGTTTGGGCACTCACAGTATTTGGCGTGTCTCCCGGGTCCTGCAGGAGCAATCCGCTTCCCTCAGGGGGTCCTCTCAGGTATCATGATATATTCCTGCAGTCATTCTGGAGCAAAAATTCATGATGCCAGCCTCCACATGCTGCTCTGTCCATACGAGTCGGAGCTGCAATCTAATCCTGCCTCCCGTCCACCATGATACTCCGCCTCTTCAATTTCTTCTAATAGTTCTGATGCCCTATTCTTCTGGTTTTCCTCCTTTGTTTAGAACAGACCCTCCCCTCAGTACATGTATTAGTCTATTCTCACACCGTTATAACAGAATATCTGAAACTGGGTAATTTATAAGGAAAAGAGGTTTAATTGACTCATGGTTCCACAGGCTGTACAGGAATCACAGCTGTGGAAGTCTCAGGAAACTTACAATCATGGTGGAAGGGGAAGGGAAAGTAGACATGTCCTACATGGCTGGAGCAGGAGGAATAGAGAGAAGAGGAAAGTGCTTTTAAACAGCCAGATCTCTTGAAAACTCACTCACTATCACAAGAACATCAAGGGAGAAATCCACTCCATGATCCAATCACCTCCCAGCAGACCCCCTCCTCCAACACTGGGAGTTATAATTTGACATGAGATTTTGGCATTACAATTACAATTTGACATGAGATTTGAGCAAATCTTATCAGTACCCTTTCAGGATGACCCTTTTTCTAACTATCAATAAATATTGGCATAACACCAGTGATTCCTCTTCATCCCTCAAACTTCAATCAAACTCTTTGCCTTGGTTCTGTCATCTATGCTAGCGGTTCTCAATCAGGGGCAATTTTATCCTCCAGGAGGCATTTGATGATGTCTGAAGATATTTTCCTTACAACTGGAGGGTGCTACAGACTTCTGGAGGAAAAAGACCACTAAACGATACACAGGACAGCTCACCACATAAAGAATTATCCTGTACAGAATGTCAATAGTGCCAAAGTGAAGAACCCTCATCTATGCTCCCTGCTTTAAATATCATATAGGTGAATGACTCCAAATCTTATTTTTCAACTTATATCTTTACCCACAACTGTAGACTTGTATATATATCGACAGCTCTACTAAATGTAATTAAAATAAAAATCTCTCTCCCAATTTACATTAAACATTTTAAAGTTCTTATAATAAATAACAACTCTATTTGTGTCTATTCCAAACTGATATCAGGAGTATAATTTGTGTCTGTTTTAAATCCTGTCATTCCCCAAATCACATTTTTTTTTCTTGTCTAAGATTCCATGTAAACATTGACTTTTTTCCATTCTTCTTAGGAGGTATGTTGTTTTAAGCGATCAAGTTTGTAGTAATTTCTTACAGCAGAACTAGAAAACTAATATATTCATCTAATTTTATTTTTGCAGCTTTTGATATAATTTTCTACATTTTTCTTTAAATGCTCTCTTGAGATAATGATGGAGCCATATTATATAACTAACTTTAACATAATTAGCTTTACTCATTCTCTAAAACTAAAGAGGAAAAGTATACTAGAATAGCATAGGCAATTCCACCCACTATTTCACTTCGGAATCAGAAAGAGGTCTTGGTTCCTGCATGTCTCTTTCATGTGTGAGCTATTTGCTTCCCTAAGTGAGTCTAGACGTTTCATAGAAGTACAATATAACACTAAATGTGAACTCACCAACCACTTAAGCACACAGCAGACATATTCCAATTGGAAAAAAAATTGCCTGTGTTGTGACTATTTAGAGATGGTATGTTGATCCCAAACTGGCATTTTCCCAGTTAATTTTTAAGGAGTTTCTGACAACCTTCAATGGTGTTTGCTTTACTTACTGAATTTAGAAACAAACTCATGTAGGTGTGAGTCTGGTGCTTCAAAACAGCCAACTTTTCCTCAAATGTACTACAGCAGCCAGGGTAAATTCAAATGAAAAAGCTAGTTATTCTGACCCAGGGTTATTTTCAGAAGCTTCTCATTACTGAGAGGGAAAAATTCAAGCTCGTTTTTATGGAATAAAATGCTATATAGAATCCTATTTTGGTTTATAACTTCAGCATTATGTCTTATCATTTCTCTTTTTCTAGGCACAGAATATTAGCACTATCAAATTAGTAATGTTCTCAAGAAAGCTTAAATCTAACAAGAAATTTAGGATATGTTAAAGAATTCTAGCACCAAAGACTTACCTAAGTTTACAAACATAGCTAGCTGTTGGGGTGTATTTAGTATATTTAGGGAGAATTTAGTGGAAAATAAAATTGAGTGGTAATCTTTCTGTTGTCTTGGAATTGGACCCAATACGAGCCCGTACATCTTTCATTCTACATCATATCAGAGGCTGGCTGACTCACAATCCGAATCCCCTGTCTACATCAATATAAAGGTGCAACAGTAAAAGAGGAATGAGAGTGAGAATTAGTCAGTAGAATCAAATGTGATTTGCCTAGCTGAGGCTTTCCATCCCATAGGGAAAGGCAATGGGTTAAAAGAGGTTGATAGGGTTAGAATTAGTCTCACACACTAGACAACTGGGCAATGAGGAGGCTTCCAAAGGGCCTTCCAAAGAATTAACACATGTATTAAAGGGGACTTTTGGAAACAGCCACCCCAAAGAAATGCTGTACTTCTGTCATGCCCAATTCAGTGAAAAGATTTTCTCTTTCCTTTAATGTTTCCTTCCTGCCCCAACGTTGAAGTGGGAGGAAAAGGATTAAAAGAGCTATTCGTACCTAGGTCCCTCCAGCCAAGGTCAAGGCTGAAGGAGAGATGAGATCAGAGGTTTAAAGTGGACCTGATTGTGATTTTAATTAACTGAAAGGGACTAGAAAACTGTGCAATGATTTAGGAATTGGGATGGATGATTTGATACACATACATATATGTTATTTGAAAGAGTGATGGGAGAAAATTCTACTTCAAGTTTAATATCACTTCAAGCTAAGATTATTCAATACATGGCTTAACTCCAACTCTGGTATTAAAATATCTAGGGAAAAAATCACCCAGGAGTACAGTTTGGGGGAAAATGCTTGTAAAATTATCTGTTCGCAGGCTGAGCATGGTGTGGCCTACACCTCTAATCCCAGCACTTTGGGAGGCTATTGCAGGAGGATCACTTGAGGCCAGAAATTTGAAACCAGCATGGGAAACATAGCAAGATCTCTACAAAAATAAACATTTGCCAGATGTGTGTATAGTCCCAGCTATTTGGGAGGCTGAGGTGGGAGGATTGCTTGAGCCCACTGCGCTTCAGTCTGGGTGACAGAGTGAGACCTTGTCTCAAAAAAATAAATAAATAAATAAAACAAATTAAAAATAATCTAATCATGAAAGTAGCAGACGTTCATTTTAATCTTAATTCTTTCATTCTGCTTATTAAAGATTATAGGGAAGAAAAATTTTTTTAAAAAGTCTTAATTTTATCACTCTTGGAACCCTGCTGACATGAAAATGTATATTGCATGTAAATGGTAAAAGAAAAAAATGTATATGAAAGTCTCTGATGTGAAATAGAAAGTCTCCTCTCTCCTTCCCACATTTAATCACATCCATATATTTCCTCAAAATTAACCACATTTAAAAAAATTTATCTTTCTAGTAAAGCATTTATACTCACATATATACATTTCTTTGTTTATCTTCACCAATGGGATTCCATATTTTTCATACCCAAACACATAGATTTACCTCATTCTGGGTTAATAGCTATAGTATATAGTTATACATTTTAACTATCTCCTGACTGATAGATATTTAATCTGGCTTTATTACTATTATGAATAGTTATGGTAATAGTAATGTTAATATCCTGTACAGCTATCTTGGCATCTTTTGTGAAATATTAAAGATATCTTGTTTCCTCATATATTTGCCAACATTGAATTGCATCAAAACCTTTAAACAGTTGCCAATCTGATAGGTTAAAATGTTATCTATTTATTACTTTTATTCATATTTATTAAAGTGAGATTGAATTTTAATACACTGTTTAACATTTATATTTTTAGTCTGAGAAATAGTTATGTATATAACTTTCTCACTTTTTTAATATAATTTTTTTTTACTAACTTCCAGGAGATCTTTGCAAATCAAATTTGCCTTTTGCCTGAAATTAGCCATGTACTTATTTTTCACAATGTATCATCTGTCACTTAACTTTGTCTAGGTTATTTTTATCATATAAAAGTAGTACACTATTAAGTAGTAAAACTACCTAAAACTTTTCTTTGTAGATTCTTGGTTCCAGTCTCATTCAGAATGGCCTATTCTACTCCAATAAATACATTTATCTTATTTTTGCATAATATCTTTATAAATAAATTCTTACAATTAACGCTTATTGTCATCTGGGATTTATTTTGTTATATATGCATATACATATAAACACACAGATACAGACACATATATACATGCATATTATATGTCTTGTTAGCTTTCTTAATCATATTTGTGCAATAATCCTTGTATTCCTCACATATATGAAATGAATCTTTATCATATAAAAAAAGACCAATATTTCTTAATTCAGGGACAAGACATCAACACCCAAAGTTACAACTGTTGTTTTGCCCTTTGTAGAAGCAGCTAATGTAACTTGAAAAACTTCAGAAGATATATAAAAACTGTAAATGAATAGGGAAAATGGTTACTTTTCCCAGATAATTTGACTATAATACTAAAAACGAAATCTACTAAAGAAAACTGAAAAAATAAGAATTCAGTAACTGGACTGGTGATGAAATAGCAGTTTTTCCAGTGGGCTCATTCTCTATAGTATTATATTTATTAATATTGAGTCATTTTTTAATTCATGGCATGAACCTTAACTGGCTATTGTATAATGCTGCATTATACTTGTATATCATTTAATTCAATTTGCTAATACAGGCATTCCTTGTTATCTGAATCTAGCCCAATCCTGCAAATGAGTTGAATACCAAGTTTTTAAATAACAGGAGTCTTTGTTCTATTATTTTAACTGTAAAAAGTAATTCATTCCCAAGCCATTTCAAAATCCCAACCAATTTTTCCTCAGATACTAAGAAAACACCCTTAAACACTTACATAATAATTCACTGAGAATTCCCTTATTGTATGATATATTCAAGACATCAATTGTCAATTCAATAAACACATGAAAGGGCATATTTGTAAGTAATATACATAAAAATCCTGCATAAGAATGCAGTGAAAGAACATTAACTATAAATTATATTTTGAGTTGACAAGGGAAAAATAAAGACTTAGAGACATCATGAAAATTCACCTGAGTTGGTTGCTAGTTAACGCAGAGAAACCCTCACCCAACAAAGAAGGCTTACTCCCTGTGAGATGGGGTTTTCAGGAAAAGGAGCTAGTACAGGATTTTTATAAAGCCAAAAACCTAAACAACTGTAAGTGAAATTACTAGTGGATTTCAATGAAGTTGTATGATTGGTTGAGTCCAGATGGCCCAGGTAAGTCATACACTGCAATCGCAATGTAACCATCAGACTATTTCTCTGAACATACTAGTTTTCTAAGAAGAGCACCTGTATTCTTCCTGCTGAAGTCCTGACTGCTTTCCATCTGGCAGTACCATGTAATTCCAGGCTACGGGCTCTAAACAGTCCTAATTCCAGACTTTCTCACCTTATGTACTCTAATGAATATATTCCATATTATAAGTGAAAGTTACAATATCATGTTAAGAATACTTAATAAATACAAACAACACTTAGCAAAATAAACTCACAAGGCAAAAAAATGACTACTTGCCAATGAAAGACTATGTGAGTGAAATTTGCGGATGAGAAAATGAAGATGAAAACTTGTAGCTATTTATTTTAGTGGGGTTGGCGTGAGTGAGAATTATTTGGTGAAAGAATGAAACATTTCATGTCCAAGGCTTGGCCTGGTCTAAGTCCAAAGAACTAGAAGATGGCCTTCAGTTCTTAGTATTTAAAATTCCAGAAGTGGATGGAGATATTATGTGAGGCTAAACACAAAGTAATGGGATCAGAAAAAACAAAACGAAACAAAATCCAAATAAACATGTTTGAGTACCACTTGCTTGTGGTTATACAGTGTCTGATAACATGAGATAATATTTGTAACTGTGTGTATTTTGCTACCTTTTGTTGAAGTATATACAGAAAAGTATACAGAATATAATTGTATTGCCTAATACATTTCACAAACTAAGCACCTTCAAAAACCAATGTCTAGATCTAGGAAGGAAACCTTACTCATACTCCCATTAAGAAACAGAAACATACCTGCACATCCCCAAGCTAGAAGTACTCCTAGTTAGTGCCTAACCCATCACTAACTCTAAAGAGGGCAAGCCCTATCTGATTTTGTAATTAATATGAATGCTGTTATTCATTCATATCATGAAGGTTTGCATAGCAATTACTTTTAGAGTGATCTAAACAATAATAAAACAAGCTAATCATGTGAAGGCTGTATAAGAACGTTTCAGTCACATGACCAAGCTTCAGAAGAGACTCTAGGGTTTGCACATGTTCAGGAAATTAAGGACAAAGAAAACAGACCCGGGTGAATTAAGGGGATGAGATAGGAGAGAAATAGAGATGTGTCTAGAGGTCAGGCCACCTAGCACTTTATGGGCCAAGAAAAGACTTCCTGAGATTCATGTTAAGAACTCTGCCTCTGGGCTCATTCTATTATTTTGAGCGGGGTGGTAATGGAGGAGTTTTTTTATGATATTGTCTCTTAAACTTTTTTTCTTAACATATCAATATATTTGGCATACAGAGGAAATTTAAAGCTGATGAAATCGCTATGTTATTTTAAAGGTTCCTTTCTTCTCTTCCTTTGCCTATGACTTTTTAAAAGATAGGACTTACTGCATTCTCTTTTATCTATTCTCATTTTTATTTATTTGGGTTTATTTTTTAGATTTAGAGAAACAGAGGTAGTGTTCTCAAGCATCATGCCCCCCTCTTACTATGAAGGTCCCATTTATTTTTTGAATGAGAAATAAATATATGAATCAAAACCATCTAAATCATTATTGCCTCCCTGTGACTTTTTCAATGGTTAATTTCAAAGCAAGTTATATAATTGAACATATTTTTCTAAATGCAGACACACCCCTTACTACTGAAAAAGCCAAAAAAAAAAAAAAAAAAGAATTTTCCAGCCAACAAATGTCAAAGTATGCTGAAACAGAAGTTGAGGTTAACTAGGTTATTTCTTGGGCAAATTTCTACATAAAAACTGAATTAAGGAGAGGAAAAGTGTTGCGATAAGAAAAATGGATGTTGAGAATTGGCATGAAAACACACAAAGCCACTGCAGGGGAGAAGCAGAAGCTGTGTCAAATTTACTTTCATGTTTGTATTTGTTTACATAAATCCAAGGAAAGAGATAGCGCATGTTTCACTAGAACTCTCACCTTTGTGGTCTGCACAATAATTAACTAGTGTGAAAAGTAGGAAAAATATGTGTGTATGTAATCACTAAAAACTCTATTACTGTGGTGGGTGTTTATAGGAGACAAAAAAATGTGAAGCTCAATCTATCCATTACTTTCTAAACTTAACAACTCTAATAAGCAACAGGAGAAAGGTAGAGAGTTGGACAGTTTGATTTGCTTATGTTGTAACAATAAAATATAACAGCATTGAGTTTTTACTCTATAAAATATTACAAATATATGCCTGACCACATTACTGCATCAGATTTCTCTTAACAAATACCTGAGCTCTTCCCAGTCTCTGATCATCTTTCTATACCCAATGCTAGCCTAGATTTAGAGAGAAAGACAGCAGCTGAATGAAATGTCAAGGAGGCCAAGGCAGCTAGCAACGTCAGGGCAGAGTACAAGAGAGGAGAGGGCCTTACAGAGAGAGCTCTGGAGAGCAACAGAGTACTCCCCCAGGTCTTCCGTTGAGAACTGGTCAGCAGAATTGCTCAGCAGACTGGTTGGTTCTAAACCACTCTCTTAGCCACTGTGAGGTTAACCCACAGAAATACAGAGCACAGCTAAGGTCTTTCATCTGCATTTAGATACTCCAGTCCCTCTTTTTATTTCACGATTAAGTAAGCATTATTATGAATCACTTTATTTTGTTACCAGTTCAGATTTTAAACTTGCTATCTTTTAGTAGAAACCTCCAGCACCTGGTGTTCATCAGAGGGTCACTAGAACCCAGAAAATTAGACCTTCTCTTTTTCATCAGTGCTGCACAATGAATAAAATAGAAATAGAGTATATAGGCAGACCCATCCACACTAGACTAGCCTTTTTTGTCATCTAGTAAAACTCTGTGTCCTCAAATATATTAAAAATTAGCATAGAATTGCATAGCTACATCATCACTTTATTAATAAATTCAAAAAAACAAATCATTTACTTTAAGTTTTCACTATTGATATCTCTTGTAAATGAAGAGTAAAACCGGACGGTTCTTTTTTTTTATTTTAAGGACAATTATATTGAATAATCAGAGAGTCAAAAAAGATTCCATAGAAAGAACAACAAACAGATTTGAAAAGATTGGCTTATAGTAACAGTTTTGCCAAATTCTATCATCGGAGTAATGATTTCTCTTGTTTGAAATTCCTCACTTGTAAAAATACGCGTGCAAAAATAATCTAAAAGATTCAGCATTATAATCTCATGAGTTTTAAGCTATCTGAAACAATTTTCTAGAGACAAATCTAACATGTAGTCTCAGAGTTTTCAGTATTTACTTTCACCAGATGCCTTATTTTAAAAATGTTCTTATTTCTTGACCTTTTCCTTCAGATAAATTGTATTAGATTAACACAAATCATTTTATTGAAAAATGTCTACAACTACTCCAAACTTAGACATTGATCTAAAGGAAAAATGAATTTGGAATCATTTAAGATATTTTACAAACTTACCATTCAGTTTTGTCTTTTTCTCAACTTCTAAATTATCTGACTTTCTGGAAACCACATCTGTCAGTTTTATAAACATAGGAAGGAAGACTTTTATTATGATTAGGCAGTTACGCCTTCCCCACGAGGTAATCTCAGAAAACATCTACTCTCATGAAAGTAAAAGTTCAAAGAGATCTGGATAATTTTCTGATAAACATCCTCTGTATTTCATGTTTTAATCATGATGCAGCTTTTATGCTTGGTAATTATTCAGACAATTCTAATGACAGAATCACGGGTTTGTATAATACAGAGATAAATAAAAGTTTTCACAGATTAGCCCATGAACCCCCCCACCAACAGGAAAATATTCAGATTTGTTCCACCCTATGAAAATGCATGCAGGCATCGTCAACTCTTCCAGCCTACGCAAGCCATGAATATTCCAGCAAGGAGATGTAAAGGCCTCCTCTCCCTCAGTAGCCCATTTACCACACAATCACATATGTGTGAATAATAATATAATCTCTTAAACTCTATCCCATCAATATCTTTAAACACTTTGAATCTAAGATTAGAAAGTCCTGAGATTTTCACTTACAGTGAAAATGTCTTCTTACTAAATAACACAAATCCATCTACTTTTAGAGGATTAAAAAAAAAGTTTGCTGTTTTTTTAAGAGATTTCTACTATATTCTTTTAAAATTTCTATTTTCTTCTTTCATTATTTACCTGTTTCTTCCCTAAAATTCCTTCCCATTGACAATTTCTTTCTTAAAATATCAACGTAAGAATGTACACATAGAGTAAGAGGGTGAACCAATCCATGTCTGGGGGCCCAAACTCTGTTCATTCATTTATATCTGAGGGCAAACTTCCCTCAGGCCAAAGGCATTAACCTTGGGTGAGACCTTAACACCTTTCTACTCCCTTCACCTGGCATGCCTTCTTTTGCCACCACTGCTGGTAGTGAGGCCAACAGGGCTCAATTTTGGACCCGAAGTTGGAAGGATCCCCTGCTAACTTTTTGAAATGTGAGGCAGATATAATATCAACAATCTGTGGGACACTATTGAAGAATTCAATATTGTAAATGACAATTAAACACTCGACTTAGCCTGCAAATATCCATCTAGCTAATAGTGGTACTTAAAGGTGAGAACATAAGACATTTAAATAGGCTTTACCTCTACTGAGTAATAACATGAATTTCAAGGTCTGGCAGGCTTGGTTTCAAATAAGGATTCTTTCTGGTTTTCTGACTTCAGGCAAGACACTAAATATCTCTAAGTCTTGGCTCCTAATTTATGAAATGAGTGTAACAACTGTATCCTCTTCATTGGGAGGGATAAATGAGATAATGTATGTTGAACATATAATATTTAGCATAACTTCTCAGAAAATGCTAGTTACTAGTATCACTATTTATAGGTACATGAAGTTCAGTTCATGAAGTCAGATAGTGTGTCCCCAGTAGTAAATAGGACACAGAGCATTACACATAGTATGTGCTTCATAGGTATGTGCTGAATTTAAATGACTATACACTAATCACTGTTTCTTAAATTATTGCCATGAAAATTCTATTTCATATTCAAAATAAACTTACAAATCAAACTCCAATTTCCAATTTATGAATACGCTGTGTAGACTATGGTATTTTCATGTTTCCTTAATATTCTGATAGGACATCAACATTACAAAATAATATCTATGTATGCATATGTCCCTTCAACCACACACTTGTTTTGTTACAAGATCAATCAGTGGTATGGAGAATAAAAGTTTGGTGTTTCACATGAAGAAGATATAATAACATTAAAAAGCAAGAAATAAAGAATGGGTAGAAATAAATACTTCTCTGCATAAAGCTGAATTAGTGCCTGTAACTAGTTCCCAAAATAAATTATTGAAGCAAATAGTTTAGTGTGATTCCAAAAAGCATTAGGCTTAATGAGGCAAAAGTTTGAAAGCGGCTTGCAAATTTACACCTATGGATTTTTCAAAGGAAAATAAGATTTGCCTAGGAAAATGCTTATTTTGGCACGCAGAGAAAATAGTGGTGAAAAATTATGGGTTTGTCTCAAAAGCTAAGTTGATTTTGCCTTTTTAAACTGGCTTCAATTAGTTCCATATTTTAAATTTGGTACTGGAAACAAGCTGAGACTTTGGTGGACAGAAATAGAAATGGCCACTGCTCTGTAAGCAAAGAACTAGAAATTTTGAATAAATTCTGAGATGATATAAATCTCAGAATTCTCAAATGAATAAATTCTCACCTATTTTGAAAAGAAAGAATTTAGAAAACAGCAGGCAAATAAACCAATATTTATATATCCTACACAAAGGAACATTCAAATGAGGTCAGATTCAGCCCAGTGCCTTCTACAGGACAACGAGCTCCACAGTGATGGTTGGTAACTTGCCACTGGCAAGAATCACTACATTTTGGGGTGCTTAACACAAAGTGTTGGACATCATATTATGTATTTTGTATACATGATTATATTAATTTTTACAAACTTAAGAGTCAACTGTTCGCCCTTTTTTATTTCTTACCAGATGAGGAAGCTAAAATTTAAAGTCAAATTATCTAATGCCATACAGCTACTAGAGAAAAGCAAAAATAAAACTAAGTAATCTGACCTCAAAGACTATTCATTTTATCACTCTTAAGACCCTACAGAGCAATCATCAAAGAAAGATATCTTTTGGTATACTCTTATTATTAACAATTTCCTTTTACATTACTTTAGAGTATGAATCCTATTGTTGATGACAAATTAATATAAACTTTCTAAATATATATGAGTTTAACATATAATGATCACAAAAAATCTTATCTGTGTACCTAAATATAAGTTGTTTTGTAATGTGGACCTTAATCACAGGAGCCCGCTGCCAATTTCCTTGCCAGTACATTATTTCATGTTCTTCAGGCCTGATAGAATATTAAGGGTCAAAGAAATGACTGAGAGTGTCAACCTTCTGATTTTTAGCCCTGGTGACCTATTTGTTTGTTATTATTATTAAACTTTCAGAAGAAAAATGAAATTTCTTTTTGCCAATGTTGTCTTCTCCCTCATGATATTGTGAAGTCATCTACACAAGGGAATTAATGGGAAATTAGCTTTAATAACTACAATAGAATCTGCCTTTCACTAGGCACTCACTGTGTATCAGGGACTTTATGTATATTATATACTCATAATAACTTTACATATTTTAATCTCTCATTTGGTAAATATGGAAATATTTCAAGTGAAGTGATTTGCTTAAATACATACATCCAGGGTGTCTGATTTAAAAAATAAAAGCAGATCTGTGGGACTTCAAAATCGAGTGTCTACCATTATCCCAAATTACTTCTTAGATACCAATTAGAGTTGATTTTCTGCTTCTCAACTGACATTATGTGTATTTAGACAAATGGAAATAACAAGGTTTATTTAAACACAAGAACCAACAGAACATATTAAAATCAAAAGTATGAGCTTCACAAAGCCCAAATATTATTATTACCATCATTTTAGTGCTAAATAAAATGTTAAACTTTGGTATTAATATTAATAAAATATTCAGCATGATTTATATAGTGTTCAAGACTGTGAGTTCACATTGAGCTTTTCTATTACTCCAGCAACAACCATAAAGCAGGTAACAACCACCATTTTACAATAAAGTCTAAAAGTAATTAATAATTCTTGTATGACTAAGCCAAATTGGTTAAGGAGCAGAGCCCAAACATAAACTTAAGTATTATCACTTCAGATTCACTGCTTGAAATAATCACGCTTTGTGATTCTTCGTAAAATACATTAGTAGACTTTATGCAACATTAGTGAACAATTTCAGTGTGAGCTTTAGATCCAATAGATCTTGGCTCTAACTTTGGTTGTGGTATTTTATAGAAAAATTAATGTGGGAAAATCATTTAATCTTTCTGGGACTGTTTCCTCATCTGTAAATGGAAAGTTAATAACAACTATGAAATAGGGTTGTTTTGAGGAGTAATCACAAAAGAACCCTAGAATGGTTTTTGACAATACATAAATTTTTCACCACTAGTTTCTCTATTCCAAAATTTATAACAGACATTTTTTGGTGGAAAACAAAACAAAAGTGTTTTCTATAATTTAGATTACTATTAGGTACAAGATACAAACAAAGTAAAAGTAACCTTTTAATGTACTAGTTGTTCCTTAACTCTTACAATCTTTTCACTTTTCATTTATTTTCAATTTTCCTTCTGGCTCTCATCAATTTGGATTAATTATAATAATTTCTGTTCTCATTATTACCATTAGAAACACAACACGTTGTGTCAAAGTCAGTAATTTTTATTCTTTAGATTTGACCAAGAGTCACGATCCTGGATTTAGAAGGCAGCATAACCGTTTTCAGATGGTGCTCAAGCCACAGCTTCCATGGCTTCCATATTTACTCCTTTGTCTTGATAAGAGTGGAAAATTTATTTTTATTATAGAGCTTAATAGATGTAACATTGAGGTTACATGGAAAGTCAATTTATACAGTAACTAAGGGTTATTTAATCTCGGCCTTTTGACACATCATTGAGTAGGAAGAGGCCTACAGCCGCAGATTATCCTGACTTGACTCCTTGTTCCATATCCACCAGCTGATTATGGCATGCTCAGAAACCACAATTTAGACATGATACTTTTCTATGTAAAAATCTTCAGGTCTCCCCATTTCCATTAGAAGAAAAATGGTCCATATTCTTTAGCACAAGTAAAGTCTCTTATGATCTGACCCTCAAGTACTCTCTTATTCCATCATTGTCAAATATACAACTTATATGGAGGCCAGATTTGAATGCTGCTGTTACCAGAGCTTGCCTAGGATTTATTTATAATCCCATCTGATAGGCCCCTTCCTCCTTTCATATTAAAATTCTCTTTAATTTTCCAGGCAAAGATTAACTGTTAATTCCTTCAAGGAAAGTCCACTGATAATTTTTCCCTTCTCCTAATACCCACAATACTTCATTTATAATGTTTATCTCATACTTTTATCTCACACATTGGATGATATGTGTGAGAAGCATTATACGCTGTTCTAAGTTATGAGTTCCTTGGAAGCTTAACTTTGCTTTATCTATTTCTATGGCTACCTCAATGCCAAATATAGTAATTATTTAATAGCTGTTAAAGCATTATCCAGTTATCTAGGCTATAAAAAAGAAAAAAACTTGGGAGAGAAAGATAGCTACAATTACCTCCTCAGAAAAGCAAATACCAATGTCCATTATAGAGGGGTAAGAAAAAAACAAGATTTTGTTCATTATGGTCTTTAGATTCATTCGGGCATGTGAACACAAATGCTTTTTCCAGCAGTGCATGATTAACCCAGAAGCCAGAGTGGCATCCTGGCAGCAAAGGCGTTCCGTTTTTTATGACCCACTTTTCTATCTTCTCATGCATGCTTCATTATGTTCAACATTCTTGTCAACAAAGATCATCAATGCATGGGCTGCAGTTGAAGTTGAAGCCCATCCTATATTTTTTTCACACCTCCATCTTACTCAAAAATAATTCAGTGGAAGGGGCATCACTTATACCTTTGAGGTTACAGATGTATCACTACTGAAACAAATGCTATGGACAAAGATACAGAGGCTAGCACAGCAAGTCACTGCTATTGCATCATCTTGAAGGAAAATCTGGGGTTTCTAGGTAACAATGTGTATGATTTGCCTTTCAGTTTTTTGTTTGTTCATTTTTTTACCTCCACATGGTAGTTTAAATTGTCGATTTCTCAAAAGCGTTTTAGACATTTGTAGTTAAAAAAAAAATCAGTTATAGTGGACAATGGTGAGGGTGGCAAAAGGAAGCAGAATGTATACCAGGAGATTAACAAACCCCATTTCTCTGTATTTAGCTAATCTGAACCCTTAGACTGTAAAATATAGGATTTTCCTTAGATTATTTCTAAAGTCTAGATTTAAACAAATTAAATTCTCTAATGATGGTTTCTATATCTTTATCACAACACATTATTGCTCAACTGGGAAGAAATAAAAAAATAAAATGATAGCTTCAGAAATGTCTACTAATTATAAGGGACTATTATAAGAGCTTTTTGTATATTTACTCATGTAAACTTCACAACAACCCTATTAGGTAAGTTCATTGTTATTCCATTTCACAGATTCAAAAACTGAAGTACAGTGTAATTTATCCAGGTTCACATTTGGGCAAGGGCTAGGATACAAAACGTGACTCCACAGTAGAAAGTGCTCCAAAGCTTTGCTACTGAAAGTGTGGCTCACAGTCTGGAAGCATCAGCATCAAAGGGGAGCTTGTTAGCAATGAAGCTTTTCTGGTTTACATATACTACAGTTTCTTTATCCACTCATTGGTTGATGGGCACCTAGGTTGGTTCCATATCTTTGCAATTATGAATCGCACTGCTATAAACATGCATGTGCATGTCTTTTTCATGTAAGGACTTCTTTTCCTTTGGGTGGATACCCAGTAATGAGATTGCTGGATTCAATGGTAGTTCTACTTTTAGTCCTTTAAGGATTCTACATACTGTTTTCCATAGTGGTTGTGCTAGTTTACGTTCCCACTAGCAGTGTAGAAGTGTTCCCTTTTCCCAACATCCCTGCCAACATCTATTGGTTTTTGACTATTTAATTATACTACTCAGCCAAAAGAAGGAATGAAATAATGTCTTTTGCAGCAACTTAGATGGAGCTAGAGTCCATTATTCTAAGCGAACTCAGAACTAACTGGATTGAATTCCTAACTGAGAAATGGAAAACTAAATAGTATATGTTCTCACTTATAAGTGGGAGCTAAGCTATGAGGACACAAAAGCATAAGAACGATATAGTGGACTTTGGGGATTTGGGGGTAGAGATTGACAGGCGGGTGAGGGGTAAAATAGTACATTTTAGGTACAACGTACACTGCTTGGGTGATGGGTGCACCATAATCTCAAAAATCACCACTGAAGAATTTATCCATGTAACCAAAAACCACTTGTACCTCAAAACCCATTGAAATAGAAATAAAAAAAGAAAAATAAAGAAATGAAGATTCTAAGCCCCTGTCCCTTCAGACCTACTCTCCAAGTAATTCACAGATATATTAAAGTTTGAGAAGCACTGGTGTAAATCACCAAACTTCATTGCCTTGAGCCTCCATATTTTACTGCCTTCTAACAAACATTCAAAGAACATGCACCAGAAAAAAGGCTTCGTGTTTTATTTATTTATTTTTTTTATTTTTATTTTTTTTGAGACGGAATCTCGCCCTGTCACCCAGGCTGGAGTGCAGTGGCACCATCTTGGCTCACTGCAAGCTCCACCTCCCAGATTCATGCCATTCTCCTGCCTCAGCCTCCCGAGTAGCTGGGACGACAGGTGCTCGCCACCACACCCAGCTAATTTTTTGTATTTTTAGTAGAGACGGGGTTTCACTGTGTTAGCCAGGATGGTCTCAATCTCCTGACCTCGTGATCCGCCCGCCTCAGCCTCCCAAAGTGCTGGGATTACAGGCATGAGCCACCGCTCCCAACCAAGGCTTTGTGTTTTATAGTCACCTTGAAATGATATGTTCCTCCAAATTCAAGATGACTCTTCATATTGCATTAAATAATGAAGACAAATAATGATGGAAGTAATTTCCTGACCCCACTCAGTGATAGTTGGAGACTGATATTTTTCAGATTTGTTTTGATTAGAGCTGTCTTCAGTAATTCAAATTAAAAATCAATATTACAACAAATTTTCTCCATTTATTGAAATGAGCTGGCATCAATGTTTTCTGCATGAATTAGCAAATAACATTTTGTTTTTTATAAGATAGAATTTATTTTACACATAAGGTTTAATAAAAAATTGGTTTTCTTCATTTTTCTGAATTTGAATTAAAATATCACTTAGGTCTCTATTCAATGATATACTGGTAATAAAATGCACACACCTAATCTATTACTATTAAACAGCTACTGAAAACTTCGTTTAGTATATTATCTAACTTCTTCAAAAACAGTAGTAACTCTTGTAAAAATAGAATGGTTTATTAAAGGGAATCATATTTTGATTATGTGAGTTTATTTCTTGAAACTTGTTATTTTCAGTTACCAGTTCAGATAAACTTACCAATAGACCAGAAATATCTCCATATATATAATGACAGCCATAAAATAGGTTTCTCATAAATTTCTTCTGAGAACTTAAAATCTATATTCAGCATCTTTAAAAAGAGGATCATATCAAGCAATGGAGACTCATCTCTAAAATAGCTGCTGTACAAAGCATTTAAATCAGGCTAACTCCCTCGTAAGACAACATTTTAACATCTAAATATGTTTTGTAAAGATTACTTTCTAATTAAGGTAAATTTTGTTGAAATTTTCCATTTAGTCTTTGCCATATATCCTAAAATAAACTTGTTCATACTTTTAATGAATCTATTTATATCTACTTTTATGTGATTATCACTATGGATAATATTTATACTTACTAAGGCTGAAGCAGTAGGATCACTTGAGCCCAGGAGCCTGACACTGCAGTGAGCTATGATCATGCCACTACACTCTTGGCTGGGTGAAAGAGCAAGAGGCCATCTCTAAAAAACAAACAAACATGGCCAGGCACGGTGGCTCACACCTGTAATCCCAGCACTTTGGGAGGCCGAGGCAGGTGGATCACCCTGAGGTCAGGAGTTCAAGACCAGCCTGACCAACACAGTGAAACCCCATCTCTACTAAACACAAAAAAATTAGCTGGGCGTGGTGGCGCATGCCTGTACTTCCAGCTACTTGGGAGGCTGAGGCAGGAGAATCACTTGAACCCAGGAGGCAGAAGTTGTAGTGAGTCAAGATTGTGCCACTGCACTCCAGCGTGGGCAACAACAGTGAAACTCTGTCTCAAGAAATAATAATAACAAAATAAATAAATAAAAAAAATAAAATTACATATTTTTAGTTTTTTTTATTATTAATCATGAAAAGTTTATACTGTTAATATTTTCCAAGGAAAATATGTCTAATGAACAACTTAGATCTAGTATAATATTTATTATTAAAAGTTGCTAATAGCCTTGTGTTAACTACTTTAACAAACCTGAATGATGTGGAAACTTATTTCGGAATAAAGTTATTCAGAACACATAAAAACAATACATTCAAATGTACAGAGGTCACAAGCCCAAGCATTATCTTTAAATATGTTTGATGTGTTCTACTCTTCTTGAATATTTCAGCATGGAAGCTGCACAAATGTATCAAAAAAAAAAAAAAAGCCTAAGAACCTAAAACTAAAGTTCTCATAAGGTGAAAGAGAGAATTCTATTGAGCTTTAAAAGAAGAATGAACTTCAACTTCATGTTATTTTTCAAAGATATTCTTGACTGAATGAGTAGGGTGCTAATTGCCTGGTGCAGGTGAAAGAATATTGAGTGGTAAATCTTCTTTAGCCATTAACTTCTACAGCCTTCTGCAGTATTTCTTACCAAAGTTCTCTCTTGAAAACTCCTTATCTGAAAACAATATTGGCAAAACTAAACCCCATCCTCTAAAGCATCTATGGATTTTTGAATAACTCCAGGTTGTTAAAATGGATAATTAATATAAATAAATTTGAGATTAAGGAAAAACAACTCAATTTCTAAAATTGGTTAAGGACATGAACAGGAAATTCACACAGACACACACACACACACCCTTACACATACGTTAAAATAACGAATATGATTTTGTAAACATGCTCTAAATTACTTATAACTAAGAAACTGCACCTTAAAAAAATGTAATAATAACTTTTATCTCAGTTTAGAAAATATTAGAAAGCTTACCATAGCTAGTGTTGGTAAGCATTGGTAGAAATAAAAAAAATCCATACATTTTTGATGGGAGCGTAAATTGGTACTGTCTTTGTGAAAAAAATATTTTAGTGTTATCTACTAAAATATTAAATGCACACGCCCTTAATCTAGCAATTTTATTTCCATTAACACACTCTACAAAAGATTGAAAACATACTTAATATTATATGTATAAATCACCAATGGCTATTACTAATATTAAAAAGCTGGAATGAATGAGATAAATCTAAGTATAACGATATATAAAAAATTATTCAAGTCATTAAACAGAAAAGTCAACAAATATCAAATAGAATGATTTCATTGCTATTAAAATTACTATTAAGCTTTATATATGTATACCAATATATAGGTAGATAAAGACAGAAATAGATGCTCTTGACCCTGAACAACACAAGTTTGAACTGTGTGTGTCCATTTATCCTGGAATTTACTTCTGCCTCTGCCACCCTGAAACAGCAAGACCAATCCCTTGTCAGCGTACTCAATGTGAAGACGGTGAGGATGAAGACCTTCATGGTGATCCACCTCCACTTAATAAATAGTAAATATATTCTTTCTTATAATTTTCTTAGTAACATTTTATTTTCTCTAGCTTACTTTATTGTAAGAATACAACTTCTAATAAATATAACACATGAAATATGTGTTAACAGACTGTTGATATAGGCTTCTGGGCAACAGTAGGGTATTCACAGTTATGTTTCTGGGGAGTCAAAAGTTATACAGATTTTCAGCTGCATGGGGAGGGGGCTGTGTGTTTAGGTAACTCTAAACCCCATGTTTTTCAAGGGTGTCAACTGTACATATTTGATTATGTTAATAAAGTTTATTGAAAGAAACACAAATTTAAAAGTGCTTACATTCGAGAGTAGGGCTGCTGGAGTCAGACAGCAGAGGACTTTGTTTCTTGCTCTACACTACTCTGTTGCTTGATTTGATTTGATTTTTTGAAATATCCATATAGGGTATAAGAAAAACATGATAGAATAGTGATAAGTTTTACAAAATTTATGTGCACCCATAAACCCTTTCCCTACTTCCCTTATTAAAATCCTTTAATGATGCTGCAGTGCCATGAAGATAAAAACCTTGGAAATTAGTTTAAAAGAAGATGAATAATTCAATAGAAACTAAAGGGAATGATGCAGATGAACAGGCAGTTACTGAAATAAATATACAAATAGATAATAAACGCAAAAATAGTTTAAGTCACTCTATTACCCCCAAAATAAAGTTAAATGAAAGAACAGCAGCATGCCTAGGCATGATCTTTAAGGCACGTTTTCAAAGCCACCTGTGTGTTACCTCCATCATCATCACATCAAGGTTCATGCAGCCGGTTATTTGTCTTCCTTGACTACACACGGTGCATCTTTGAGGTCATAGACCATACGTTTGTTTTTTGTTTTTATTTTGTTTTTCTAACCCTGGCACCTCTTATAGATTCCTTGCACATAGCAGGACAGTTAATAAATTATTTTTGAATGAATGATTTTTTTAATAAATTGCATAAAATGAATGGCCAAAGGAAAGATGCTCTTTATTTTGGAAAATGTTATTGAGAGGAAAACGATTCACAATTATGTCAAATTCTGATATACTTCATGTTTTAGGAAGCCAAAAATTATTGCTCCTTGTTCAGTGTCCACAAATTCTTATATCTATAATTAAATAATGGTATATAATGCGTACCTTTCTTTCTCCATTATATTGTGGGATACTTAATAGCTCGGCCTTGTTTCTATATCCCCAATGTCTGGTAAGACAACCATCAAATAAGAGACATTTATTTATATGTGCTGATAATACAGAAGTTATTAGGAAATAATTTTTAGGCAACTAGAAAGGGTGAAAGTTCTCCATGGAATTTTCCTTTAGTAAAAAGCAGCCCTAAACCATTTCTTCTCTTATAGAAAGCAATCTGATAACTTAGGCATAGATATGCAGACTAGAAGCTTTTATATGTAAATGCCGGCAGCTGTACCTGGAAGCCAGGTAAATTCATTATGGTGTCTCCTGCCCTCTTTTTGTTGTCACTACTTGTACCAGGTGTCATGGCAGCCTCCACATAAACCCACATGTACAGGCCTCAGGGAGACCAGCCAGGTGGAGGCTACATTCTCATAATAGAAGACTAGGGTGGGAGGGCCAGTCTTTTCGCTGGCTACGTAAATGACACACCTGGTGGATCCAATCCCCTGAGCCCTATGTAAATCAATCACCTCCTCCTCAAGCCCCTGTAGAAAATCGATTGCCTTCCACCACAAACTAGAGACCCTCTTTTGGGTGACCCACTTTCTCAGTATGAGGAATCCTTTTTTCTCTCTCCTCTTTTTCTATTAAATTTTCTGCTCCTAAAACACACTCCCATGTGCATCAATGTCTGGAATTCTTTCTCAGCTGAGACCAAAAACCAGGGTATATACCCCAGACAACAGAGCCATTTCACTAAGTTGAACAGAATTATACAAATGCCTCTCCTAAATTCAAGAAGGCCAACAAAAGTATTAATTGACCATTCATTCACCTCAATGTTTCAATAGCATAGTAATTACTTTATTTACTTTAAGGTATTATTCTTAAGATATGGCACTTAAGGTACATTAATCATATATGCAATCTGTGATATTTCATATAATAAAAATATATTTTTCATTTTATGTAACTTAGAGAATAATTTTACTTTTTAATAACTAGAAGTTTATAGCTATTGAGTCCTTAATAACATGATTAGGTGAGAACAATAATTTGATTACAAATTTTTAATGTCATAAACTTCATATTTCATGTTGCTCTATGGAAGAGCAAGTATTTTTGCCAATTCATTTCATAATTTGATTTCAACTAATGTATAAGTCTAAAAAGGGTGTTAGTAGACCCAGCAATAATAGCAAAGATTCATGTAGCTGTCATCAGTGGACTGGTATTTCTAAGCACTTGACACTTCTTCACTTTTTTGGGGGGTGGGGAGTCTCACTCTGTCACCCAGGTTGGAGTACACTGGCATGATCTTGGCTCACTGCAACCTCACCTCCCGGTTCAAACGATTGTCCTGCCTCAGCCTCTTGAGTAGCTGCGACTTCAGGCACACATCATCACACTGGCTGATTTTCACCACGTTGGCCAGGATGGTCTCGAACTCCTGACCTGAAGTGATAAACCCGTCTCAGCTTCTCAAAGTGCTGGGATTACAGGCGTGAGCCCTTGTGTCTGGCCCCTACTGACTTTTATCATCTCAATTTTATAAATGGGGAACTGAATCGCAAAGAAGTTCAATAACTAGCTAAAGTTTATAGAGCTAGTAAATGGCAGAATCCAAATTTGAATCTAAGAACTTTGACTCTGGAGTCCATACTCTTAATCACTGCACATGATTTTCTCCTTAAAAGCCTAGGTAGCAAAGAGTTCTTATAATGTCAGGAATATGTAGTATGTGACATTATGCAGTGTTCTAAGTTGGCCACGTTTAGACAGGTTGTCAGTGCATACAACACACACACACACACACACACACACACACACACACACAGAGAGAGAGAGAAACATAGTATGTCAGGAGACGCATCAGTTTTTTTTCCCCCATGGCATCGTCATCATATACCCACATACAATTCTGCCGAATTTTAAAATCAAGACAGTATGCCAGGCTACAGAGTATAATAAACATGCCCACTACTGCTTGCCGTTTGGTCATTGGCATCAATCACCTAGAAACTTGTTAGCAATGAAGAATATCAGGTTCAACCCCAAACCACCTGAATCAGAATTTTTATTCAAACAAAATCCTCAGTGTTGGGACACAGTTCTCCATGGGTATCTCATACTTCATGTCTTCTGAAAGAAGGCATTGACAGCTTTTGTTTTCAAGGATGTTTGTATAGCAAATGGTCTCAAAAGAAAGACATGGTATCTCACTGCAAAGCAGAGGACAGATTCATTTGCTGACGAAGGTAATAAAAATAATGTTTCTCATTGGAGGAAAAGCAGAAAAGAGCTGTATGTAACTTGTTTAAAGATTGGACTTTCCTACATTTAAAGTTCCTCAACAGTGATACAAACCTACTGCGTATTCAGCACGTACTTGAGGAGTAAGGGGAAGCAATGGTAATGTAAGCATCCATTCTGCCTTCTGTGTCGTGAGTAATAGGTTATCTCTGGGCCACAAACCTCATGTGTTCTGCCAAAATACATGAAACTGTGGGAGGCTAACTTAGTTTGCAGGTAAGGGAAAATCTCAATCTCCACTCTTGTTGACAACCGGTGATTTGTATTCACATTAAAGTTTGATAAGGCCTCAGGCTACTTCATTTCAAATGAGCAAATAAATAAGCATGAGAGAGACATACTTAAATGCAAACCTATATAGGCACTGTTTTCAAAAAGAGCTCCACATGTTCGGAATTGCTGACATAAGAAGGAGGTAGCCATATAGTTGGATAGTCAGTTCTGCCAAAAGAAAAATCAGTTCTTCCAAAATAAAACTGTTTTTTTTGGGGGGGAAAAAAAAGAATATCTACTACTTCAACTTGTCCACCACAAGCATAAATTCACAGCTTAAAAAATATATAATTTCTTGGATTTGGGGTACTAGGTACATGGTCTGAAGTCAGAATAGTGCCTTAAGAACCATTCATGTACAATACCCACTCCCCATTCACTGGAAGAAACATGATAGCCATGTACACTAACCTGTGTACAACTTTTCATTAAGGAAAGATTTTGGATTGAAGAAAAGATGCAAAAGAAAAACACATTTATGTCCAAAGCAAATTATCTAATTTTGTGACAAAACACTATTGCCATGTTGTGGCTTGTCTGAAAGAATTCAGATGTCAAAATGCGACGTGATATTGTACCCCAAGAACAATCATTTGATTAAGATGTTTTTATAAGTCTTATTCTCTTATTCTACCATCATGTTTCCGCTTTATAATTACAAGTCCATTTGGTGTTTCATATCTGGCCTCTTAATTACAACAACTCTCATAAAAAATAGTTCTTGTTTCATTTTCTAGTTTATATGCTATAAATAGCACTGATATTGAGTATAACACAGAATTCAATATGAAATATATGCCTTGAATTAAAAATATTACCTATTTTACACTTGTATGGTGGTTCTCAATTTTGGCTGCATGTTTAAAATACTTGGGAAGTTTTTAAAAAGCCTGATGATGCCCAGACCACACCCAGATCAATTACCTCAGAATTTCATGTGGTCCAAGCATCAGAACATTTTTTACTTTTCTCATTGATTCCAACATGCAGCTCATTGAAAACCACTACAGTTGGATGCAATCTTCAGGAAGCTAGGTTTTTGTTTTTTTTTTAATGATAAGATCCAAATTTCTATAACAGTGCTTAGCAGTCAATAAATATTTGTGGATATAAATACTGTAATTTAAAGATGTAGTTGTTACTTTAGAATCTTTTTGAGCCATTTATTTCCAACATTAGGTGGTCATATTTTGGGGGAATAAACCAATAGAGATAGAAAATACCTGGGACCATTTCACTAGTACAAACAAAAGGATTTTATGAAGCTTTGAACTTGGTCAAAATATGTGTCAATTTGTAGACAAAAATCTGCTATGAAATTAAGTAGAAAAACACAGGACACACTTGTATTTAAATCAATTAAATCAATTCAATGACTTCAAGGAAAATAAATGATCCCTATACAACTACGTGAATAAAGTCTGATAACCACTCATCGTAAGTATACGCAACAACTGAATAGACTTTGTAATGTCCTCTGTCTCTGCCTCATTTTTGTCTCACATTATTTTGATTTGCTTCTCACTTCTGTTGGTTTGCTGTTTTTTATGTGCTTCTATGGTATTTTAAATTTATTTTGGAATAAATGATGAATGAACAGAACTGACAACTGATATATGAAAAAATTATTTAAATTTGAAGGAAGAATTTAAGAAACAGATTATTAACCTTTGGTATATAATACATTTAGTACAACCCTTAATGCTACTATTTTTTCCAAATTTCATCTTTCCTAATTTCAAACGAATGTGTTCCTTATCCTGCATCCTTTGGAGTGCTTTTCTCCCACAGATTCTTAAGCCAGAGCAAAGACATGTTAGAAAGAGGAACCAATCAACATAAGACAGGCTAGGAGACCAGACCTCCCCTTAGGGATGCTATAGACGGGATGTCCACGTGGCTGGAAAGTTGGAATATTCACTTCTGATGTCCCTTTTAAGTAATAGACGTGGTGATTCTCCTGATAACTTTTTATTTCCCTAGGTTATATATGGATATAATTCCTAGAAAAAGAAAGAATTGTCTAAAGGTCTGTGTGCCACGTGACTGAAGTAAACCAGGTACATCTATCAGTTGGTAGATGATGCTTCAGCTACCTCAAAAAGTGATTGGGATGTAGGAGCTAAAAAAAATTGGATCTCATGGAGGTAGAGACTAGAATGGTTGTTACCAGAAGCTGGGAAGTGAGGGGCAGGAAGAAGAGAAGTTGGCTAATAGTTACAGAAACATAGCAGGATAGAAGGAGCAAGTTCTAGTATCTAATAGTACGGTAGAAAAATTTAACAAAAACTTACTCTATGTCCAAAATAGCTAGAACAGGAGAATTGTGATATCCCCAACACAAAGAAAAGGTAAATGTTTGAAGTGATGGATATTGCAATTACCCTGATTTGATCACTACACATTGCATACATGTATCAAAATATCACAAGTATGCCAAAAATATGTACAACTAGGATTCATCTTTAAGCATAAAACTAAACAAAAACTGTGATTGGGAATGAAAAATGCTTATTCAAGAAAAGAGGCTGAAACTTAACACTATTAAAATTCGTATGTACAGTCTGAAATAATGTATTTTAATGTTCAAGGCCGGCAGTGAGAGTTGTTTTAATAGAAATACAAACCAGGTGCATTTCAATTCTAAGAAATGAGGCCACCTGCCGCTACACTTACCAGTTCCCTTATCTGGGCCAAATAATCCCCACCTGCTGAGCTAATGCTAAATTAGATCTCAAGATAGTTTTTGTTGTTGTTGTTCTGAAGAACCCAGACCAGGAGGTCAGGATGCTGTGTAACAACAGTGGCTGTGGCCTCATATTAGCTTTGAGCCTAAGTTCTGTGGCTATATTCTTCCCTCAAAAATAAGACCATGTAACTCCTCCTAGCACTTTGTCTTATTCCTGCCGTTCTTCTATACCTAGAATACTATCCATGGGCAAAAGCCTTCCTTCCCAAGCTCAACCCGACTGGCCGCCTGCTTGCCAGTTTCACCTCATAATGTTTACATATGTATCATTTGTAATATTACAATGTAAGAATTTGTAACAAATTTATGAATTTTAAATCCAAGTATTCAAAAATATTTAAATTGCAACTTCCTTTATCTTTTTCTGTTCTACTCCATTAGAAAATATTAATATCTTAGTAAGTTTTAGGTGAATTCAGTTATTAAATATTTACATTTGATCAATTCAGTTTTTTTCTTCTTGCTTTTTACTAGGATGATATTTAGATTCCACAGGCTTATACAATGACTGAATTGGGGAGAATATGGGGAGAGAGGTGAATTGTTCTTTTATACCATTTAAAGGGTTATTGATAGGCTTGAGATAAAGTATGTAAAACACTAGCATCATTTCTAATGCATGATAGATGCTCTATAAAGATAAACATCATTTTCTTAACTCTAGATGTTAATTCTTAGACTGAAATAAAAAAATTTGAAAAAAATTTTCATCCCATATTCCTGATTCCACACATAAATGGGTAGCTTCACCATCACTTTCCACCTTTCTAGATGTACTCGAAATAAATCCTTCCACATTCCTCCTTCCTCCTGCGAGGAGGGACTTCCCTGACAAGGAAGACTGGATGGAGCCTCACTTCCGTTAGCGCACAATTTTCGGCTAGACAGGGTGATTGAGTTAGAAGAGACTGCTGGGAGGAGGCTGGTCCCTTGGGTTTCTGTCCCCTAACCTACTGCTTACCTCAGGAATCACCGTCAGGACTTTTATCTGTTCCCAACTCCTGCCTATGATGAAGTAGGTTCCCCAAGCTGGAGAAGATAAAATCATCTTTCTGAGGAGATAAAATCAATTCCAGGTGGAATATGGTTCAATCTACTTTACTCAGTCCATCTAACTATTAATAATTGACACATTTAGATCCTAGGTTCTAATTGGGCTCCTTGTTCTATTCAGGAATTATGATTTATTTTCACCCTAAATACTGTACATCATTATGAGTTTTTTATTGTTATTATAAATTTCACATGCTCATGATAATCCAAGAAGTGGATTACCTACTAAAAAAATTGAAAGAAAAGCAGAAAGAGAAAATAATATGATTGAGAAGCACTAAAAGCACTTAGCAGAGAAAACATATTTTTCCTGCTAAAAATGCTGAGGGATGCCTCCTGCAAGAAGATGAAGTACATTTTCTAATTCTCTGAAGTGTCAAAGTTCTAACATAAGTCAGGCTGTTCCTGTCCAAAATTCCTGTAAGGGGAATTTATAGCCTGACTTGTTTACCCTGAGAACAGATATCAGATAAACCCTTAGGAACAGAGACAAAAGAGAAGAAAGAAAATGATGGTTAGAGAAACAGATGTCAGAGGTTCACAGAAAGGGATGGAGCTGTTAAGGGATGGAGCTGTTTGTGGGTGATAGTCACAAAGTTCCCAGAGGGCCAGGGATGGGTCTGGGGCACACAGCAAAGAGTCACACGCTCCAGAGACCAGAAAGGGAGTAATGTAGGCAACTCCACTTGGGATTAAAGTAAATAAGTTAGAGAGACTAAATGCTACTCAGGAAAGACAGCAGCAAGAGTACAGGGTATTGGGAAAGAGGGCTCTACTGGCAATCCAGAGACCTGAAACTTAGACTCAGCTTTGATTCACAAAATCTATCTGTATGTAAATCTCTCTTCATCTTTAAAATATAAGCAGATAGACTCTATTTTTTTAGAGATTTTTTTAAAAGAATTTTAATCTTTTTTGTAGAGTCAAGGTCTCCGTCTGTTGCCCAGGCTGGAGTGCATTGGCACAGTCATAACTCACTGCAGCCTTGAACTCCTAGGTGCAAGAGATCCTTCCACCTCAGCCTCCCAGAGAGCTGGGAATACAGACATACACCACCACTCCTGGCTAGCTTTCAGAAAAACTTTTTAGAGACAATATCTTGCTATGTTTCTCAGGCATCTTTTTTCAGGGTTTTCTCCAGCTCTGGCATTCTACAATGCTGTGAATAGTTGGTAGTTTTATGTCTAAGTTTCTTCCTTTGGTACCTGAAAGTATGCCAATGTGGCTTCCAAAGGTCTCTCCTCTTTTGACAACAAAGGGGTGTGAACTCAGATCATCTCTGTGAGTTGGAATGTAGTAAAAATAGGAGAAAGGTCCAATAGATCCCCCAAACCAAAAAAGAAAAAAAAAAAAGAGGAATGAGATGGAACCTGAATGTATTGTTTTATAAAATAATGCACACAACTTTCTTTAAAATGAAATATTTTCTATAGAAAGATAATCTAAACCTCCATCAAGAGGACAACAAAATAAAGGGGCAGGGCCTGGAGGATGGAGGTGTCATAATCATTAATTATCACAACAGTACTATTGAAAGTTAATATGAGCTCCTGAAGCAACTATGAATAATGGAAAACATTTCAGTGGTCAGAGCCAGCCAGGTTGGTTCTAAAGGTGAATTTTTAACTCCCTCAGAAGTTTCAGCATCTACAAAAACTTTCAGAAGATCATACTAAAAACATAGCAGAAATCTTTCACTGTAACTCAAGTTTCTCCTTGAATAGCTAAGGGATGCAGCATATTTTCCCTTTTTCTAAGGTGACAAGACTCTTCAATGAAAATATCAAGAGATGCCTATTCAGAAATTTTTCCAGGAATATTTACAGACTTGGCAGTTTGCCCCTAAAAATAAAAAAAATAAATAAACAAATAATTTAAAAAGAAAAGCCTTCTTCAGAGTTTCTCTGAAACAGGAAAGGAAACTTTTTATTTAATTTGGCATGTCCTTGCTTCCTGCAAATACATGGTTTATGATTAGAACAAAAAGAGATTCTAAATTGAAAGCTCTCAGTTTTAGTAGGCTGAAACTTTTGCTCTTGACTGTGAGAACCAAGAGAGGACACCTGCACATTATCTCCATGCTATTCATTGTATAGCCTCAAATGAAACTGTTTTGAAATGCAAATTCTTGTTTGGTATCTTTCTCTGGCACATATTATTTAAATTTTCCAAAAAAAGTAAAAAGGGGGAGTTATTAAAAAGTGTTGCATATCTGCTTCCTTTCTGGGCATAGGATTCCAAGCTTCTATAGCTGAAAATCTTCAATCGTTATTAAGATTCTTGCTTATGCATGAATTGATCAGTACCTGAGTTACAAGGATAGAAAAATATCTTTGGCATGGATGAGCTACTCCACCGGGTTGTAGAGACGCATGTGTCACCCCTACTGATGGTCAGGTAAGACCCACAGGGCTATTTAAACTTTCCTTTGAAAGTACTCCATGCTCAGAAATCCCTTTCCTAAAATTTATATAAAAACAGAGTTATATTTACTTTATTGAGGATAGAATTTCTTATGATTATTATTTCTGAGCCCACTGCCAACTTTGACAAACACGTTCATTTACCAGAGATAATAATGTGTGATTTCCTCTTTTAATGAAAGATAAATAATTTGGCAGTCTTGGCTTCATGTATTTTTCTATTTCAATACACTTCATTATATAGTGTGGTGTCCTTTATTCTTGAATGAGTTAATGCGCAGAATGAAAGTGCTTTCTTTAGATCAGCTGTGCTATTTTCTGTAAGGCACTGCTATTCATACCACAGGTTTACAAAAGACCATTAAAGGCTGATATTACGATATTACGTTAAGTTCTGCTCATAATGATGTAGTTCTTTGTTTATAACTTACATAATCCGCTGTAGTGTCAAAGCTTCATCAAATTGGAACAAAAGAAATAGGAAGTACATTTCTGGGACTCTAAATAGAATAAATAAGCTTTGACCAACTCTACTTTTTATTGTTTCTTTGAATTAATGCAGAAGCTGTTTCCAAGTCTCAATATAAGAAGAGCAGTGATTTGTTGTTTAATTGTCTAAGATGGTATATATATATGTGTGTGTGCTTAATATTTTAAAGGTAAAGCCCATATAGGAGAATTGCAGGAGTATATGACTCCAACCTATTGGATATTTCCTATCACTAACTCCTGATTAAGTTTGAATTCATACTGGATTCTCTATAATATAAAATATTTGCATTTAGTCTCAAGAGATAGAAATTGAACTACAAAGCAGAAATACAGTAAATCATCCAATCCACTTCTTTCTTCATATTATACTGTCTAAAATAACTTGCTTTGATGATAGAAATATTCTATATCTGCCCCGTTCAGTATGGTAGTCACCAGCCACATGTGAGAATTAAGCACTTGACATATAGCTAGTGCTACAGAACAACTGCATTTTAAATATTATTTAGTTTTTATTTTATTAAATTTAAGTAGCTATCTATGGCTAATGGCTATTGTATCAGACAGCATAGATTTACAATAATAAAAGTGATAGAAGGAGGTCTGCCGATCTGCTCCACTCCAAGGACCACCAGCCACCTCTCCTGTCTCACTCTAGGTACATTGCTTCTGAAGTTGTACATGCACAGTCTATAGCCTTACATGATGATCTGCAGAGGGTTCTATAATTGGATGGAAAGGGGTGGATACCTCACTTTCCTCCTCCATCAGGAAATTAGGACTAAACTCATTAGGCTCACAGCCAACACCCTGGAAATCTTTAAATCTCCTCCATCCCACTCCACTGTGAAGCTCAAGTTACATTTGGAACTCTTCAATGTTACTATATCACTTCCTTCTACCACCTCCTCCTTTAAGTATGTACATTTAAATCACACTTTGACTACAGTTTGGTTACTAAGAGAGTAGGGTGGGAGGCAAGAGTGCTTTCACAACAATCTGCTCTACATCAAAGGTAGACACATTTTAAAAATGCAAACCATACTCATGTTCAACTTCATAATCTGATCTTGGCTTGTATGCTTAACAGGAATGTCAGAATGCCTATTCTGACATTATTAAAAAAATCCCAAATACATGATAGAATTATTTCTCCTTAATTCCATTCTCCCCCTGATCTTCTCCATCTCAGTATGTGCTATCACCATTTACCCAGTTGCACAGGCCCAAAACAAAATTAGTTTTTCTGTCCATGATCTCTCCACCTACCATCTATATCTAATCCATCAGTAAGTCTTGTTGGCTCTGTCTTCAAAACATATCCAGAATCTGATCCTCCTCCACAAACTACTACCCTATCTTACCAAATCTACTGCGAAAGACTTGTTACTCTCTGCATCTATCATTATATCCTCCCTTGTTCTCTATAATCTTTTAGCCATACTTCACAGTGGGAAGGCACTAATAAATATGTCGTGTGAGGCCTTTAAATCTAAACCCTAACTACCTTTCTGAACTCATCTCAACTCATGTCCTAGCTTGGTGCCTCTTTCATAGTCTTCTTGTTGCTCCTCAAACACGCTAAGCTCATACCCCCCTTAAGACTTTCGCTTACTCATCACAGTCTGGAATGCTCTTCCCTACATCTTCTCATAACTCACTCCCTCACTTTGGTTTCCCCTAATCACTGTCACATCTCATCCTCTATATTCTTACTTTACTTAATCTTCTTCATGGCACATATCGTTACACAAAATTATATTATTTCATTATTTGACTTTGGGTATTTTAATCTTGTGTTTTCCCAGAAGAATGTTCCCATGAAATAAAAAATCTTGTATATCTTATCTACAGGTCTCATTTCAAAAACTAGAAGAGTACCCGGAACAGGTGCTCAAAATACTTATTGAATAGGTTAATAAAATTTGCTTATGCCACTCATCCAAACACATGCACCCAGAGAATCACAGCTACATGCCACAGACTTACAGATACCCCATAGACACACTCAGAAAGATATCTGTACCACAAACAATACATAGTCATGCTTCTTACAACTTTCAGAGGTTTCTCATAGTTTTAATGATAAAGACAAAAACTTCTAACATGGGTGACAATATTTAGCATGATATGGTTTCCACATACTTCTCCAACATCATCTCAAACCACACTCTATCCTTCTTAGTCTTTTCACTCTAGCCACACAAACCTTCTTGCTATTCTTTGTACTCAACAGATTTTTTCATACTAAAATAACTTTTATATAGTCACTACTTGGAAGGCTTCTCTCTTTCTTCTTGCATAACTTAATTTCTACTGATCATTAATATATTAGAACAAGTGTTCTTTCCCCATGGGAAGATTGGCTGATCTCTCTAAACAGCTCAAATCTTCCTAGTTATGCATGAGACTCCCATAAATGAATAAATAGATGAATGAATATTGACGAAGTTGCTAATGATACTAGGCCTCTAGATACATCTGAGTATTGAAACTTTATCTTTACTTGCTGCTGTAGTATTTCAAATTAATTGAAACTCTTGTGTAGCTGCACATCAGTCACATTCCCCCAACTGCAAGAGATGCAGTCAGGGAGATGAAATGGACCAGCAGGCTTCACATGCTTTCCATCACCATAACGGTGACAGAGATAAAGTTGACATTGCAGAAATTACCAGAGCTTTTATTTACCTACTGATATTTACTGTGTTCCCCCAGGACAGCCAGTAACATCATTTACTTCAGATAAGGTATGTTTGACAATGCAGTGAACATTAAAAGGAAAAGTGCCTGGGTAAAATGAAAACAACACTGTGTCCTGGAAAGGGGAAGAGATGGATGGGCTATACATAAATGTGAGTTTATTAAACATCAGGAATGACAATCACAATAAGACTTGGCATGGAGTATACTGTCATTTTCATGAGTGTATCTTCTAAATATCATTTATGAAAAGAATTCAAGTGACAAAGTTATTAGAAAAAATAAAAGGCATATACTGTAACATGAGAGCTTAGATTTCTTGGAGTACTAATTAGTCAAACAGATGCATATATTCATTGATTCAAAAAGGAGAGAGTTATGCCTCCATAATTTCAGACACAAACCTTCAGATCACTGAGCAACTTGCAGGTCATTAAGCAAAATTATCCAGGTACCTATACTGGTTCTTCCATGTCTAAGTGGGAAGCAGAGCTCTTGGGGCATAGGGAACAACAATCACAATATCCAAGGTTGTCATGGGATTAGTCTGCACTCAGACTCTGCTACTCTGCACATGACCATGTGTGTCTAAAAGAGAAAATCCAAATGTCCTCAAAGTAAAAGAGAGCCAATAGCCAGAATGTCTGTCACACAGCAAATAAGGCCAAGTGCTTCATTAGACTGTAATTCAGTTTATGTCTTTTCTGTCATCCTTAATTAACTGTGATTGAATCTACCTACCTCATGCCAATAAAGGATTCATTTCTACTTCTGTCATCAGCTTTACTTGTGAATTTTTCTGTAGAGACAGCCCCACTGTTACCCAGCCAAATGGCCACCTGTTCACTCAGCTGAGACTCTCACTCAAACACGGTTGTGCCCTCACTCAGGAGCACATCAGCGCTTGGTAGCTCATCAGAAAACTGACACTGACATTACCCGAGCACTTTCTAAGTCAGCTACTTTTAAAGGTGCAACTCGAAAGACCTCAAACGGAGCCAAACAATAACACTTTTAAAGCTTCCTAGCATAAAAACAATATATGCTACTTTTCATTTGTCATAAGACATGTAAGAAGATAACATAGATTAAATTTTCTTAATCATCAGAAAGCCTATATTGAATCATAAAATTGCAATTCCAACCTTTGTTTTGCAGGTTCCAGCTTGGATCTTTCTATATGGTCATTTCAAAGAATGTACTTTTCATTTTCAAAACGATTACAACCAACCCTTGAACAATGAAGGGATTGGGGTTTCCAGCCCCTGCCATAAAAAATCCTCATGTAACTTTTAACTCCCCCAAAATGTAATTACTATTAGTCTGCTGTGGACTGGAAACCTCACCAATAACAAACAGTTGATGAACACATTTTCTATGTCATATGTATTATATACTGTATTCCTACAATAAAGAACATGTTAGAAAATCATAAGGAAGAAAAATAAATGTACAGAACTACACTTTATTCATTGATGCTGTAAGTTTATGTCATCTGTTTACAAGATAAACAATCTGTTTGAAATGGTGGCCACTGCAGCTGCAAACCTCAATCTATGATACATATCAAGTAATTGAACTTTTTATTGTAATGTCACGACTTTTCTCTGCTTCTTGGGAGCACTCCCAGAAACACTAGTGACACTTTATGTGGGTCCCATGGTGTTATTTAAAGTATTACCCTAAACACAATGAAAAATATGCAAGAACTTGGAGAGATCAATTTTACTGAGATACACAATTAACTGGAGAGAAGAACTGCACAAAAGGAGATAATTATTGTCACATGGCATGTAAGCAGATCCTTGCAATACTTGAGATCACCACAATAGCAACAGGAGATAGCTATGAAATTATTACAGTAGTATGGTATGTACTGCAGTAAATTGCACTCAGTCATGATTTAATACCGCATCTTTATATTTCTTTACATTTCTCTCAACTGCAAATAGCACCATGTCTGTAGGTGTTTGTGTAAGTTTTGATACATTTTAAATTTTCATAATAGACTTGTGTATTTTTATGATAGTAAATGCTAAAATAAACTAGTATCTACATCTATTTTATGAATTGACAGCACAACTAAGTTTTCCTTTTTTTTTTTTTTGAATCTCTAGGCTACAGGATTCATCTGTGAGTTTTTTTTCAAATTTTCACAGATTTCCAAATAATTTTTCAATATATTTATTGCAAAATATCAAGGTAAAAGTGTACACACACAGTTCAAACTCATGTTGTTCAAGGATCAACGGTAATGCCAGTTCTAACACAAAAAGTTGTATTTATGTAATTATTATACAGACACCTCTTCAAGTACATGGGTTTAACAGTGAAGGAGATAATCTCTGTTTTCAATTTTATAGTTTAACATTTAAATACAGAGATGTGAATATGTTGTCATATTGCAAAGTAATAAATGCTCTCATAGGAGTGAAAGCAGGGCTTAGGGAGGTAAGTGACAATCACTGGACTTTGCCTTAGACAATCATGAAAACCTTTCTTGAAGTTTCAGCTGAGATCTGAACTAAACCCATGAGTTTGGCAGCACGGAGAGTAGCTTTGGAGGGAACAGGCAGGAAAAGATCTAGACAGAAAAATGTGTTATCTTGTAGTAGGAATATAAAAATTAAACAATGTTCTGATATTCTGGGAATTACCAGGATAAAAACTAGATTAAAGAGACTCACAACTGTCATTTTCACATGGGAACAGAGATAAACATATACGTGACGTTCTCCCATGGGTATAACCGTCATGTAGGTGAGGTTTGTAATGAGTTGAGGTCAAGTTTCATTTCTTAGATTATATTTAAACTGCCACCTGAAGCAACGACAACAGAGGTCAACAGAGAATATTAGTCAGGTGTGGTAGTGCACACCTGTAGTCTTAGCTATTTGAGAGGCTGAGGTGGGAGGATTGCTTGAGCCCAGAAATTTGAGGTTCAAGTGAACTATGATCACACCACTGCACTACAGACTGGATGATGCAGTGAGACCCTGTCTCTCTTTTTTTTTTTTTGAGATGGAGTCTTACTCTGTCGCCAGGCTGGACTGCAGTGGCATGATCTTGGCTCACTGCAACCCCCCCCTCCCAGATTCAAGCAATTCCCCTGCCTTAGTCTCCTGAGTAGCTGGGACTACAGACATGTGCCACCATGCCCAGCTAATTTTTTGTATTTGAATAGAAACAGGGTTTCACGATGTTGGGCAGTATGATCTCCATCTCCTGACCTCATGATCTGCCTGCCTCAGCCTCCCAAAGGGCTGGGATTACAGGCGTGAGCCACTACACCCGGCCATCTCTGTCTCTTAAAAAAAAATTGGAGCTCAACTCTTCAACAAGGACATAAAAACATAAAATCTTTATAACAGACAGGGAAATAACTTTCCTGCAGACTCAGAAATTTGGCAAGTGAAATAGGGCTTACATTAAAAATAATGGAGGCCAATGAACACAAACGTCAATTTATTATATTCTTTCTTCTTTATCACATGTAAATACTTATTTCTTAAATCAACATCTATTTCCTGCAAGACACTTGGCTAGGCAAAAGATTTTTAATGAGCAAAATGACATCAATTTTCCAAAGAAACAGTTGAAGAAAACAATATTTTCCATGACACGTCACAACTTCTGCAACAAAAGAGGACACAGGAGATACATGAGAACAAGGACTCAAGTGGCCCACTTGAGACAGAGAGGAGTTTTGAAGCTACTGAGAAGAGTTTTACACTAACTTTCTTAAATAATCCTTAGGAATTGCCAGTGGGTCAGCTGGGCTGTGAACTTCAGGCCAGGGAAGGTCACAGGCAAACACATACAGTAGGGGCCCCAACCCCTGGGCCACAGACGGGTATCAGTCTGAGGCCTGTTGAGAACTGGGCTTCACATCAGGAGGCGAGTGGCTAGCAAGTGGACAAAGCTTCATCTATATTTACAGCCACTCTCCATCACTGGCATTACCTCCTGAGCTCTAACTCCTGTCAGATCAGCAGCAGCACTGGATTCTAATAAGAGCAAATACAAACCCTATTTGAACTGCACATGTGAGGGAGCTAAGTTGTGAGTTCCTTATGAGAATCTAGTGCCTGATGATCTGTCACTATCTCCCATCACCCCTGGATGTGACCATCTGATTGCAGGAAAACAAGTTCAGGGCTCCCACTGATTCTACATCATGGTGAATTGCATAACTATTTCACTATATATTACAATGTAATAGAAATAAAGTGCTCAACAAATGTAATGCACTTGAATCATCCTGAAACAATTTCCCCCCACCCCAGTCTATGGAAAATTTGTCTTCTACAAACCGAGTCACTGGTGCCAAAAAGGTTGGGGACCACTGACACAGAGGCATGAGAAGGCAGATTGTCCAGGATCATTCTAGTGTAGTGAAAGAATTTAAACAGAGTAATCCAGAGGGCAAACAGAAGTGCAGGTTCAGGCCCCTAATGGTCCACCGCAGAATACAGTGACAGCTTACTAAGGCAGTGACAATTGGGATGGAAAAGAGAGAATACATGAGATGTTTAGAAGGTAGAATTAACACAAATTTTTGAAATTCAGCAATGGTGAAAATAAACCCTCACCCGTAATTCAGGACTCGCTCATATTAACTATGAATACATTCATGAAGAAAACTGAATAATGTATTTGAAGTAACTGTGCCGTCAGGACATATGGCTACTGTAAACCAAAAATTAACTCTGACTTAAATGGCCACTAATTATGTGGCACAACTTCTTTTTCAAGAACTGAGAAGAGATGAAAACACACACACACACACACACACACACACACACACACACACACACAAGCAAATTACAATGAAAAGAGGTACATGTTGGGGTGGGAGGAACAGTAAAATCCTTTGAACCATTCAAATACCTACATGATTTTATAAACCACCTTCCCCGTATACTATTTGGTGAATTATCATTAAAAATCTCAAGCAAATCAGGCAGCAACATCATGAAAAAGTCAAATGATTGCAGGTAAAGAAAATTGTTTTAAATAAATTAAGCTTCACTAAACAAAATCTGCTTAATAATTTTGGCTGAAAGCTGCAGATAATATGTACCAATAGGAGCAGGGAACTTAACATCTCTGCCAAGCAAAAAGAAACAATTCAGCAAGCAACAGTGAACTGATGTGCACTAAATAAACAACCAGGCAGAAACACCGCTGTGAAAGGGCTTTTTATATAGCTAAGCCAAGCTGGATGGCTTAGAGTTGGAGAAAGAAGTGCTAAATATGTAACAGCCTGGGGCCTCGCTGGACCCAAATAATAGTTATTTCTGAGTAGGTCAAGCAAAAGTCAATAAAAAGGAAAGCAGGAATGGCTATTGGGTTCATAGTAGGGTAATAATGCCCTTCTGGGAAAAATCTGAGTTTCAAATAGCCAGAATCGAATACTTAAGTTTCAAATACTTTATCATAGACCACCAGTTCTGGAAATATCAGTAGAATAGCTAGAAAATAGGTAAATTCTGCCAACCAGAATAATCCCTAATATAGATTCCCTAAGCCAGTGTTTTTAACATGGGTAGAAGAATCACCTGCAATGGAATTACAAGGAAGCTTATTAAGTGGAAATTCCTGGATACCAGCTCAGACTTACCAAATCAGAATTTCTAAGGAAGAGGCCTGGTAATTTAATTTTTAATTAAATTTTCAAAAGATTCTTCTGTCTTCTAACACCAGAGAACTTTTATTTTTGCTTCTTTTGCATTTTGCTTTGCTTTCAAATGCCATCGTTCACAGATTAGATTCGTCAGAGAGAGAAAGGGAGATAGAAAGGGAGGGAGGGAGATCAGATAGATATAGAGCCAATTTCTGGCCAAATTTTTCTTTTGCAGCAAGCAAAGGCTTAAAGTAACACTCTATAACACTTTATAACACTCTATAAAGCACTAACTAATTAGAAAACAGGTTATTCTGAGATAAAAGAACGTACAGCGAACAATTACTTTATAATCAAGTGTCAGATTGTATGGAGCAGAGCAAGCCCACTGTATTAGTGTGTTCTCACACTGCTACAAAGATACTACCTGAGACGGGGTAATTTATAAAGAAAAGAGGTGTATTTGTCCGTTTTCACGCTGCTGATAAAGACATAACCCAGACTAGGCACTTTACAAAGGAAAGAAGTTTAGTGGAGAACTCACAGTTCCACGTGGCTTAGGAAGCTTCACAATCATGGCAGGAGGCAAAGAGGAGCAAGTCACATCTTACGTGGACAGCGGCCAGAAAGAAAAAAAGAGCTTGTGCAGGCAAACTCCTGTTTATAAAGCCATCAGATTTTGTGAGCTTAGGAACAGCATAGGAAAGACCCGCCCCCATGATTCAATTACCTCCCACCGCGTCCCTCCCACAACACGTGGGAATTCAAGATGAGATTTCGGTGGGGACACAGCCAAACCATATCAAGAGGTTTAATTGACTCACAGTTCCGCATGGCTGGGAGGCTTCAGGAAACTTCCAATCATGGCAGAAGGCTAAGGGGAAGCAAGGCACATCTTAAATAGTGGCAGGAGAGAGACAGAGTGAAGAAGGAAGAGCCACTTTTAAAACCATCAGTTCTCCTGAGAACTCACTATCAAGAGAACAGCATAGGGGAACCACCCCCAGGATCCAATCACCTCGCATCAGGTTCCTTCCTTGATACATGGGGATTACAATTCAAGATGAAAGCCTAACCATTATCACCCACAAAGTTGAATCAGAAGCTGGACTTCTCTGTGATTTCTTCCATTCTTCAGTATTCCTGAATCCCTTCCAGTAAAGTTTCTATACAATAATCTATCAGTAAGTCATTATCATTTAATAAACCTTTTAAAAATTATACAGGAAAACATTTGTTGAAGAATTTGGGATAGTATCATCTATAAAAATTTAAGGTGATTATTTTTTCCTTTGTTGGTAGGAGAGAAAGCAAGATAATAAATGCACTTAGTAGAATATCATAGTAAACAAATTGCTTAAAGATATATACTGTACTCTCCCATAAGACTATGCATCTCTTCTACAGACATCCTGGTGAGAAAGTGGAACCCTAAATGGAACACTGAGCTTCAGGCATTTTTATTGGACCTCCAAGGAAAGGTACAGATAAGTGGGGTCAGGTGTCTGGGATGATTGCAGTTGTCAATTAAACTCTTGATATAGTTTGGCTGTGTCCCCACTGAAATCTTATCTTGAATTCCCACATGTTGTGGGAGGGACCCGGTGGGAGGTAACTGAATTATGGCGGCAGGTCTTTCTTGTGCTGTTCTCATGATAGTAAGTCTCACAACATCTGATGGTTTTAAAAACAGAATTTATAAACTTGTGAATATATGTGTATGATGCAAACCCTAAAATCATAAATTCATCTAATAATTGTGATATCTATCTCTATAAGGCATGTATTGAGGGTGAAATTGAACCTGAAGATTTGTTAAATGAAACTATGAAATAAGTTTGTAAAGACATATGCATACTTCACTAACCTGCTCAAATTTAGATCGGCAAACCCTTTCCTCCTGATGGGAATGAATGAATGAAATCTGAATTATGGTCTGCTATTTCTTCTACCAAAAGCCATAAGCTTGAGCCAATAGGTGTGTAATAATTTTCAATGCTATTATTAACAGTGTTTATTTAGTGAATGCTCCTGATGAAATAACAATTTTTGATCTAGATTCTTTAGAGAGTGTTATTTAGAAATTAAGTTTCAAAATTCAAAAATTATTTTAAAAAAGAGTAAACTATCAGATTCATCTCCTAAACATTAAAGTCACTTCTACATCCCAAACTCTAACCACCCAGCCAAATTTATTACTAATGGATAGGTACAGAGGGTGGTTAAGAAAAAGATATAGCTTACAGCTTTGCTTTATTCTATTTGAAAATTACTCAGCTTTGTGCCCAGCTGAACTCACTAAATTTCAGCTGTGCCCAACACATAATGTGAGTTGGAGTCTGTTCTGTCCCACAGCTGACCAGCAACTACAGAAAGATTGAAGCCACTGACCTCAGGGTATGACTATAACCTCGGGGATAATAAGTAAGCAGGTAGTCTCCAGGTTGGGGCCAGACTTAAATGCTCCCATCAGAACTTCCTTGAAGAGCATAAATGTCCTATTAGTATATTTTATTTCTTTGAGATTTGTTATAGTGAAACTTTAGTAGCAAAAACATTCAAAAATATTTATGACTTAGAAAATACTTTGACTCATATTTTCCTCACCAATTTGGTTGTAATTTGGATAAAATATGAAACAGTCCCTTTTTACTTCTAAAGAAAAAAGAATGGAGAATTTTCCACAAAGAGTTACCAGTGATAACCACCTCTGTGAATTAACTATGAAAAAGAAATACCAACATTATGAGTCCTGGGCAGACTATTCATCCTTCTTTTCCATCACTTTATCTCTCTAAGAAAAAAAACACAGTTACAGGTTAACTAGGAAAATCTATAATTTAAAAAAACCTTTTTTTTTTTTGTGGAGCTTTGTATCAAAGAGCAATTGCATTCCACCTATGTACCACAGTAATACTGGTCAACATCTATTTTTTTCTACATATCTCCTAAAAAGTTATGTGTAGTCTTCCTAAAAATTGTCTAACAAGCAGTATTGAAATAGTTGTTAAAGTATTATAACAAATAATGCTCCTTTTCTCTCCCAGGTACTCAAAAATCCTGATCCATAGGAAAAATCCACATCCAAATGCAAGGTTTGCTCAAGTTCATTTTCATTATAATGCAGGCACTTTATATCACTTCAGGGCTTTTACCAGGAGAAATATTAAAATATTTATTTTTGTTCGTCTTCCTTTTTTGGTAACAGACCTCAGTACATTTGCAGAATGTCTTGTAGACCCAGAACATGCTGAGTGAAAACAATTTTTGCATATTTTTGCATGGCTAGTGAGAAGCCATTCTTTAAAAGCATATCACCTGTCAGCATTACTTTCCAGAAAATATTTTCAGTTCTGTGCAGCTGCATTTTACTTCCTCCATCCTTGGTATAAGTGTTCAACCAAGTGCATGCTTTGCACCTTCAAATGTATTTTTCCAGTTGCCTCCTTGTTTTTATTTTTACATTCCAGGATGTAGCAATGTCAACTTCGGAGGATTTGGCTGATTCAGTAGTTGTAGTGTTTTTAGCTATTCCTATCCACATTTTCACATAGTCTCTAATGGAATTCTGCAGCATTCCAATTCAGCTCTTAAAAAGATCACCCTAATTTGAAGCAGATGTTAGGTTCACACCTGTGCCACAATGGTAGCTGAAACAGAGATTATATTTTGTACATATTTATGGAAACCATTTGGTCATGTGGCTTTCTAACTAAGAAGATGTGTAGGATTTTTAAAAGTCGATTATTTTCATACATGGAATATGAAAAGTATTATTCCTCAAGAAATTTAAGACCATCAAACATAGGCTTATATACACATGCTTATTAGCCATGTAAGTTAGCCTATCCATTTAATCATCAAATAAGCATCATCGAGCACTCTTTAGGCACTGCAGGTACAAACTCTTCCATAAATATTCTTATAGTTTTTCTTTAGTAGTTTTATAACTTTTATAGAAGCAACTTGATTTTTGCTAATAAATACATGAAACCACAGTATATATAAAATTAACAAAAGTGATACTTTATTAGTATGAATTTATTTTATAAATATAAACTTATGAAATTTTATAAAATTAATAACAATGACACAATCACTATTTTTTTGGTTTTGTATTATAAAGTCCCAATTCAGTCTCTATTGTATTTACTATAATTCAGTCTCTGTCATATATTTTAGTTGCATAATATTTTTTAAATCCAATTCATTCAGTAATTATTTGCAAAGGTTTCTAGTAATTTAACTACTCCTCATGCCAATTCAGTATACCTCTCATGTACACACAGATGGAAAGAAAAGTTTTATTCACATATGCACAGAAATGAGTTAATCTGGTAGAATGTGCTAAAGATTCTGTGGTATTCAATACATTAAAAATATAACACATTTGATCATATACAGTCCTGTGTCACTTAAGTACAGGGATACATTCTGAGGAATGCTTCATTAGGCCATTTCAGTGTTATCTGAACATTATAGAGTGTACTTAGACAAATCTAGATGATACAGCCTACTAGACACCTAGGGTATATGATATTGTCATCTATTGCTCCTTGGGTTATGAACATGTATATTATGTTACTGTACTAAATATTATAGGAAATTGTAACACAATAATAAATATTTGCGTATCTATACATAGAAAAGTAAAAATATACTAAAACAGGTTAAAAGTGGTACATCTATAAATCACTTATTATGAATAGAGCTTGCAGGACTAGGAGCTGCTCTGGGTGAGTCAACGAATGAGTAGTGAGTGAATGTGAAGACCTGGGATATTATGTACACTCCTGTGAACTTTAGAAGCACTGCACACTTAGGCTACACTAGATTCATTTAAAAAACTCTTTTTTCAATAATATATTAACTTTAGCTCCTTATTACTTTTTTTACTTTATAAACTTATTTTTAACTCTTTGACTCTTTTGGAAGAACACTTAAAGTAAGACAAATACATTGTACAGCTGTATAAAATACTTTTTCTTCATATTCTATAAACTTTTTTCTATTTAGCTGTTTTAGTATATGATTTTTGTTTAGTTTCTTACATATCACTTCATGCACATACAACTTTTTTCTTCAGGATCTTGTCCCCATTAAATGCTATCTTCCTTGGTAGCTTCCTTGTTGGTTTTTATTTTTGTTTTCTTTTCTCCGAGCCCAGTGGCTTTGCTTGTTTTATTTTTGTTTTCTTTGCTCCGAGCCCAGTGGCTTGAACATATGTTCAAGCTGCTACTTTTCCTTCAGCATCTCTTTCTTTTTGTTTTTATTTGCAAGTTTCCTGTGCTGAAAAACTGTGGTAAAAGTGTACCTAAGTGCATTTTCTTTCTCTCCAAGATCTTAGTGTTTCTGACCAGAAACTTTTATTAATATATAATATCTTTGTTCTTGCCAACTTTTCTGATTTATAGTCTATTTTGTCTGATTTTGCATAGCCACCTCTGCTCTCTTTTGGTCATTATTTTTATGACCCAGCAATCCCATTACTGGATATATACCCAAAGGATTATAAATAATTCTACTATAAAGACACACGTACACGTATGTTTATTGCAGCACTCTTCACAATAGCAAAGACTTGGAACCAACCCAAATGCCCATCAATGTTAGACTAGTTAAAGAAAATGTGGCACACATACACCATGGAATACTATGCAGTCATTAAAAAGGATGAGTTCATGTCCTTTGCAGGGACATGGATGAACCATCATTCTCAGCAAACTAACACAAGAACAGAAAACCAAACACCACATGTTCTCACCCATAAGTGGGAATTGAGCAGTGAGAACACATGGACACAGAGAGGGGAACATCACACACTGTGGCCTGTTGGGGGATGGGGAGCTAGGGGAGGGATAGCATTAAGAGAAATACCTAATGTAGATGACTGGTTGATGGGTGCATCAAACCACCATGGCACATGTATACTATGTAACAAAACTGCATGTTCTGCACATGTAACCCAGAAATTAAAATATAATTAATTTTTTTAAGTTTCAATATAGCAAAAAGATATCAAAATTATAAATATTTTCATACCTAATAACAGACTATAAATATATATAAAGCAAAACCTGACAAAGTTGAAGTAAGTAATAAAAAGTTATACAGTAATAGTTTGAGCCTTCAATATCTCATTCTCTATTATCCATAGAAAAACAAGACAGAATATATGTAAAGAAACAGAGGACTTAACACAATAAACCAACTAGATCTAACAGACATGCACAGAACACTTTACTCAGCAACAACTACATGCATATACTTCTCATGTGCCGATGAGACATTTTCCAGGCCGACCATGTTAGGCCACAAATTAAGTCTTAATAGATATAAAATATAGATGTTGTACAAAGTATCTTCTCTGTACACAATGAGATGAAGTTGGAAGTCAATAACACAAAGAAAATGGGAAAATGAACACATTTGTGGAACTTAAAAAACAAACTCCAAATTAGCCAGTGGATCAAAGAAAAAATAACAAGCAAAAGTTAGAAAACAATTAGAAATAAATTAAAACAAAAACACAATATGCCAATACTTATGGGACACAGTGAAAGTAGTGCTAATGGGAAAAATGTATAGCTATAAACATGTTTCAAATCAACAAAGATATGAAATCAACTACCTAACTTAGCAACTTAAGGAACCAGAAAAAAAGAACAACTTAAAGCCAACTCTAGCAGAAGAAAGGAAATAATAGACTATAGCAGAGAAAAATGAAGCCCTGAATAGAAAAACAATAGAGAAATTTAGGGAAACCAAAAGTTGATTATTTGAAATGATCAAAATAATTGACAAAACTTCAAATAGAACAGCTATTAAAAAAAAGAAGACTCAAATCACTAAATTCAGGAATTAGAACATTACTAGTGATTCCAGAGAAATTAAAATTAAACATTCAAAATTGTACACTAACGAATTGGCTAATCTAGGTGAAATGGACAAATTACAAAAAACATTAAGCCTGCCAAGACTAAATTTTGAAGAAACAGAAAACCTAAGTAGATTTATAACTATTGGTAAGGAGATTAAATCAGTACTCAGACATCTCCCAACAAAGAAAATCCCAGGACCTGATGGCTTCACTGGCGGATTCTACCAACATTTAAAGAGACTCAAAGGATTAACACAAATCTTTCTCAAATTATGCAAAAAATGGAATAGAAGAGAACATTTTCTAATTCTTCTATGAGGCTAGTATCACCTTGATACTAAAATCAGACAAAAATATCACAAGAAAAAAAACTACAGACCAAAATTTCTAATAAACATTGATATAGCAATCTGAAACAAAACACTAGCAAATTAAATTTAGTGACATATTAAAAGCATTATGCATTATGACTAAATGGGGTTTATTTCTGGAAGGGAAAGATGATTCAACATGCAAAAACCAATCCATGCAAGGCACCACATTAACAGAAAGAAAGTACTAAAAAAAGCACACATTATCATCCCAATTGATACAAAGAGAAGCATTTGACAAAATTTAATACCCTTTCATGATAAAACACTCAACAAACTAAGAATAGAGGGAAACCACTCAACATAATAAAAGCCATATATGAAAACCTGCAGTGAATATCATACTCAATTATGAAAAATTAAAAGCTTTAATTTCAAGAACAAGGCAAGGGTTGCTAATTGTGGTACTTCTCTTCAATATAATATTAGAATTTCTAGCCAGATGAATGAGTCAAGGGAAAGAAATGCAACACGTATGAATGGAAAAGGAAGAGGTAATATTATCCCTGCAGATGACACAATCATATATATTGAAAACCTTAACAATTCTACAAAAAACGTGGAAATAATAAATTCAACAAAGCAGGAGGCTATAAAGTTAGCACACAAAAATCAGTTACATTTTCATAGACTAACTGAACAATCTGAAAAGGAAACTAAAAAATATTGCATTTACAATAGCATCAAAAAGAATAAAATACTTAGGAATTAGTCAAGAAGGTTAAAAACTTGTATAACTACAAGTTTTTAAACTTGTAGTTTAAAAACTACAAAATATTGCTTAAAGAAATTAAAGAGGACATAAATAATTGGAAAGACATTCTATATTCATGAATTGGAAGGATTAATAGTATTAAGATGTTAATACTACCCAAAGTGAGCTACAAATTCAATGCAATATCTATCAAAATCCAAGTGATGTACTTTTCAGAAATAAAAAAATCCACCCTAACATTTATATAGAATTTCGAGGGACACTGAATGGTCAAAGTAATCTTGAAAAAGGACAAACCTGAAAGATGCACACTCCCTGATTTTGAAAACTTGCTACAAAGCTACAATAATCAAACCATGAAGTACTAGCATGAAGAAGGACATATGACCAGTGGGATAGAATAGAGTGCCCAGAAATAGAACCTCACATATATGGTCAAATGATTTTTGACTAGGGTACCAAAACCATTCAATGGGGAAAGGACTATCTTTTCTACAAATGGTGCAGGGAAAACTGGATATCCACATGTAAAAGAATTAAGTTGGACCCTTTATACAAAAATTAATTCTAAATATACCAAAAACCTAAAGGTAAACTAAAACTCTAACACTCTTTTAAGAAACATAAGGAAAAGCTTCATGACATTGATTTGGCAGTGCTTTTTTGGATATGACATCAAAGACACAGAAAAAGACAAAAATAGACAAACGGGAATCGATAAAGATTTAAAATTAGAATGCGATGGTGTGCATCTGTAGTCCCAATTACCCAGAAGGCTAAGACAGGAGGATCGCTTGAGTGTAGTTCAAGTCCAGTCTGGGCAAAATAGGGAGATTTCCATCTCTAAAAATAATAATAGTAATAAATTTGTGAATCAAGACATTGTCAGCCAAGTGTGATAAACGCAAACCATAGGATGAGAGAAAATATTTTCAAATCATGTAACTTATAAAGGCTTACTATCATCAATATACAGAGAACTAAAACTCAACAACCAAACAATCCCAACAGCAACTTGATTTAAAAATTGGCAAAGTCTCTTCTGCTTCCTTTCTCACTATGTGACACACTCACTCCCCCTTTACCTTCCACCTTGCGTAAAAGCTTCCTGAGGCCACACCAGACGACAAGCAGATGCAGCTGCCATGCTTGCACAGCCTACAGAATCTGCAGGAGTTGGCTGGACTGGTTGTTTCATTGTCATAGATGCCATGTTGGAAAGAATCAAGCATGAAAAAACTGTAGGTAATTATGCCTATGCAACTTTAATGAGAACCCAGAGGAATTACATGGTTCAAGCAGGAGACCAGTGTCTCTCTGTCCATGATGCACTGTTAGAGGCAGTTACTTGTGTAAATACCAAAGTGCCAGCTAGAAACTTGTATGCCTGTATTAGAAACTGACACAAATAGAGAGGGGACAGAATGTCATAGGAGTGGTGCTCAAATTTGAGCATCTAATCAGCACAAAAGCTCACATCTCAGGTTTCCTCAGTGCCAATCTTCCATGCAATAATTTCTTTATATATATATATATATATTTTATTACACTTTAAGTTCTAGGGTACATGTGTGCAACGTGCAGGTTTGTTACATATGTATACATGTGCCATGTTGGTGTGCTGCACCCAGTAACTCGTCATTTACATTAGGTATATCTCCTAATGCTATCCCTCCCTCCTCCCCCCACCCCACAACAGGCCCCGGTGTGTGATGTTCCCCTTCCTGTGTCCAAGTGTTCTTGTTGTTCAATTCCCACCTAAGAGTGAGAACATGCAGTGTTTGGCTTTTTGTCCTTGCAATAGTTTACTGAGAATGATGGTTTCCAGCTTCATCCATGTCCCTACAAAAGACATGAACTCATCCTTTTTTATGGCTGCATAGTATTCCATGGTGTATATGTGCCACATTTTCTTAATCCAGACTATCATTGTTGGACATTTGGGTTGGTTCCAAGTCTTTGCTATTGTGAATAGTGTTGCAATAAACATATGTGTGCATGTGTCTCTATAGCAGCATGACTTATAATACTTTGGGTATATACCCAGTAATGAGATGGCTGGGTCAAATGGTATTTCTACTTCTAGATCCCTGAAGAATCACCACACTGTCTTCCACAATGGTTGAACTAGTTTACAGTCCCACCAACAGTGTAAAAGTGTTCCTATTTCTTCACATCCTCTCCAGCACCTGTTTTTTCCTGACTTTTTAATGATCGCCATTCTAACTGGTGTGAGATGGTATCTCATTGTGGTTTTGATCTGAATTTCTCTGATGGCCAGTGATGATGGGCATTTTTTCATGTGTCTTTTGGCTGCATAAAGGTCTTCTTTTGAGAAGTGTCTGTTCGTATCCTTTGCCCACTTGTTGATGGGTTTGTTTTTTTCTTGTAAATTTGTTTGAGTTCATTGTAGATTCTGGATATTAGCCCTTTGTCAGATGAGAAGATTGCAAAAATTTTCTCCCATTCTGTAAGTTGCCTGTTCACTCTGATGGTAGTTTCTTTTGCTGTGCAGAAGCTCTTTGGTTTAATTAGATCCCATTTGTCAATTTTGGCTTCTGTTGCCATTGTTTTTGGTGTTTTAGACATGAAGTCCTTGCCCATGCCTATATCCTCAAGGGTATTGCCTAGGTTTTCTTCTAGGGTTTTTATGGTTTTAGGTCTAACATTTAAGTCTTTAATCCATCTTGAATTAATTTTTGTATAAGGTGTAAGGAAGGGATCCAGCTTCAGCTTTCTACATACGACTGGCCAGTTTTCCCAGCACCATTTATTAAATAGGGAATCCTTTCCCCATTTCTTGTTTTTGTCAGATTTGTCAGAGATCAGATGGTTGTAGATGTGTGGCATTATTTCTGAGGGCTCTGCTCTGTTCCATTGGTCTATATCTCTGTTTTGGTACCAGTACCATGCTGTTTTGGTTACTGTAGCCTTGTGGTATAGTTTGAAGTCAGGTAGCGTGATGCCTCCAGCTTTGTTCTTTTGGCTTAGGATTGACTTGGCAATGTGGGCTCTTTTTTGGTTCCATATGAACTTTAAAGTAGTTTTTTCCAATTCTGTGAAGAAAGTCATTGGTAGCTTGATGGGGATGGCATTGAATCTATAAATTACTTTCGGCAGTATGGCCATTTTCACAATATTGATTCTTCCTATCCATGAGCATGGAATGTTCTTCCACTTGTTTGTATCCTCTTTTATTTCGTTGAGCAGTGGTTTGTAGTTCTCTTTGAAGAAGTCCTTCACATCCCTTGTAAGTTGGATTCCTAGGTATTTTATTCTTTTTGAAGCAATTGTGAATGGGAGTTCACTCATGATTTGGCTCTGTGTTTCCATGCAATAATTTCAAAAATCACTTTGTTAATATTACACCATATAAATCCACAAGGTTGTACTTGCAGCCTATCCATGGAGTAGAAGGATCTGGTTACATTAATGCCAGTTTTATTGATGAGTAAAGACAATAGAAAGCTTACATTAGGGACCCTTGAAAGAGATCACTGAGGACTTTCAGCGGATGCTCTGGAAAGACAATTTCACCAAGCTGTGTGAAATGGGCAGAGAAAAATGTCACCAATACTGCCTAGCAGAATAATCCACAAGATACCAGTACTTTGTTGTAGATCCTGTGGCTGAGTACAACATGCCATAGTTTATCGCAAGGGAATTTAAAGTCATAGATGCCAAGGACAGCCAGTCCTGAACAGTGAGACAGCTCCAGTTCACTGACTGGCCAGATTAAAAAGTGCCAAAGTCTGGAAAAAGATTTATCGACTTCATTGGCCAAGTGCATAAAACAAAAGAGTACTGTGGTCAAGATGGACCCATTTCAGTTCACTGTAATGTGAGCTTGGAAGGAGTAAAATCTTCATAATATTAAGCATTGTTTTGGAAATAATGAGATATGAAAGAGTTGTAGATATCTTCCACACCATCAAAACATTCAGAACACAATGGCCAGCCATGGTACAAACAGAGAATGAGAATTGGTTTTTCTATTGAGCTGTGCTAGAGAAACTGGGCAGCTTTGATCAATATACAATGTAGAAATCCCTGACCCATTCTGGATTTTTACTATAGTCCTTCAATATCCATGGAGTCTCTTCAGCACCGTGCAGGACATTTGAGAAGTCCTTCTTAACTTTTAACTAACAACTACTTAGTGGGACTATAACACACATGCACAAAATTAAAACAAATCATTCCAGTGGAGTAAGATTTCACACTTTAATAACCTAACTTGAATCCTGACTGACAAGGCATCTGTGAGTTTTTATTTACTGATACCTCAAGGATTCAAAATCAAGGACAGAAGAAATCATAGTAATGAACAACCACCTTGTTCAGGATTGCTTGATAGGAGTGAGGAGAAATTGCCTGAGCGTGGCAAGATGTGTGCTGGTGTGGTGGCTCCTTACAATGAAATGGACTCTACTTTGACATCACCCCTCCCGCCATACTGTTCATAAGATTTTAGGCGAAAGGCTGTGGGAATGTTTGAAAAGAGTGTTCCTGAACTAATTTTTTTAGTATTGTAAAGGTCTGCTGTGCTTCATTTTGAACTTTGTAAACTTTTTTTCAACAAAATGTATGATTCAATAAAGTGAATTTTTAAAAAGTTACATAATTCTTTCTTTTTTATTTCCAGATTGTAGAGTTTTAAGCTGTAGAACTGATATCTGTAATATATTGCTCTAGAAATATCAAATAATTTGAAATTTTGCATATTTTATGCAATAATTTAATCTACAGTATGTCTGATCAGATATTATTTTTCACTTCTGTACAGTTTTGATTGGTAAGAGAGTATCCATTCTCTTAAAATAAAAAGAATTTTATTTTGGTTTGATTTTGGAATCAATAGGGATGTACAAATTATAAAGTTGCTGCTAACATGTGTACATATTTATCCACAGTGTATATATAGAGTGTCCACACAAAAAATATAGGCACAGCTATCAGTCAGTTCTTCCATGATTTCATTTTTTAAATGTAGAAAAGCTATTGTAAACATTTTCTCCAATTCTTAATTTTATGACATATTTGTGTTTCCTAATATTATGAAACTTCATTTTTTAAGGGAAATAAGAAGTGCACATTGGTGATTGTTAAACCTCACCCCCTAATTTCCTAATCCCTCTCCCCACACCCACCCAATCGTATTCACAAATACTATTTTGTTGGCCAGGCTTCCAACAAAGTTCAATATTTCTAACATTCTAGTACAACAAAACATTATTAGGCAGAGTGCAGTGGCTCATGCCTGTAATCCCAGAACTTTGGGAGGTGAAGGCAGATGGATCACCTGAGGTCATGAGTTCAAGACCAGCCTGACTAACAAGGTGAAACGCCGTCTCTACTAAAAATACAAAAATTAGCCAGGCATGTTGGCAGGCACCTGTAGTCTCAAGTACTCAGGAGGGGAGGCTGAGACAGGAGAATTGCTTGAAAATGGGAGGCGGAGGTTGCAGCGAGCTGAGATTGCGCCACTGCACTCCAGCTTGGGTGACAGAGTGAGACTCCCTCTCAAAAAAAAAAAAAAAAGAAAAAAAGTTATTAAATATCTGATAAGTGTGGGAAGGTCAGTGAATATCCCTTTAGAAGGCAAGAATGTTGTAATACGTCAGCTATTAAGTTGTTTTAAAAGGTGTATTCAATGAAACATTGTCTTTAGTGTCTGCTATGAAATTTGCATTTATGATATGTACCACAGGCAAAGGAAAACGCATGTTACTCTGCTCAGTAAGAAACATTTTGTGGCAAACAGCATTCCTGGGAAGAGCTGTAATTTGCTTTTTTTTTTTTGGTTTGTTATTTGTTTTAATTTTGCATTTAGAGTGTCTTATAATTGATGTATATTTTAATAGCATTTATTTTTAGATTTTTGTTCATATTTTCATTAGTTTTTCATATCTGTTATTATTTTCTATTAAATCATTTTCTGTTTACCACAGAAAATGAAAAATAGTAAAAATTAAAATGGGCAAAAAATTTTAATATACATTTATCCAAAGAAGATATACAAATGGCCAGTAAGCAGATGAAACGATGCTCAACACCATTAAACATTTGGAAAATGCAAATCAAAACTACAATGAAATACTATCATATACCCATTACCATGGCTACTACCAAAAAGTTATAAAATAACAAGTGTTGACAAGATAGTGTCAACACCCTTGTGCTTTGTTGTTGGGAATGTGAAATGGTACAGCTACTGTGGAGAATGGTTTGGTGGTTCCTCAAAAAATTAAAAATAGAATTATATTATCCAGTATTCTATTCTTGGTATATATTCGATATTCAAAAAATTGAAAAGAAAGTGTCAAGGAGATATTTGCACACTCGTGTTCATAGCAGTGTTATTCACAACAGCTAAAATGTGGAGGCAACCCAAGCACTCATTTGTGGATGCAGGGATAAGCACAATGCAGTATATACATGCAGTAGAATACTATGCAGCCTGAAAAAGGAAGGAAATTCTGACATGTGTTACAACATGGATAAGCCTTGAGGACATTATGCTAAGTGAAATAGGCCAGTTACAAAAAGATAAATATTATATGATTTTACTTATGTGAGGTCCTTAGTGTAGTCAATTACCATAGAGATAAAAATAAAATGGTTTTTTTCAGGGACTAGGGGAAGAGAGGAATGGAAAATTATTGTTTATTGGGTATAATGTTTCAGTTTTACAAGATGAAGAAAGTTCTGAAGATGAATAGCGGTAAAGGTGACACAAGATTTTGGATGTATTTAATATCACTGAACTGTACACTTAAAAGTGGTTATGATAGTAAGATTTATGTTATATATATTTTACCATAATTAAAAGCAATCGAGACAGTTGTCTAACAATCAGTTAAATTCTTTAGAAATTTTCCTAAGGGATACAGCAAATGGAGAAACCTTCATCAAGAAAATGTACTAAATCTGACTAAGAACGGCAAGAGTCTGTGGCATTTGAGCCATGACCCAATCCTTTACCATCCCCACTGCTCCCCCAGGTTCTCTATAATAGAAACTGCCCTGGGTATTCTACAGCCTGCAAGTGAGACCTAGAAGATGGGGGCTCTCTCCCTTCACCATTGTCTACTCTTGGGCTATGGTTTCACTCTGGGTAGGGCAGGCTGTTAGGATTTCTAATGCCTTGTCACCCTGTGTTGCAGGTGTTCTATTTCATGCAAGCATAGCTAAAACAACCTGGTGCCTCCCTGCCTCTACCTTCCCACCAGCCCACTCATAGAGTAGAAGCTCTACTTTACATAGAGCAATCTGAGAATAATCAGGTTCCAATGGCCCTTGCCTCAGAATGTTCATAGGGTGGTGGTTCCATGCTGGAAAGAGTCAAACTGAGAAGACCAGAAGGTATGGTCTGGTCTTCTCAGTTTGACCACACCCCGTGATCATTCATAATGTGAAGGCATCACTTCAGGAAAATCCAGGCCCCCCACCCCTGCCCACCCCACGCTAATTCCAGTGCAGTAGCTCTGAGATCTGCTAAGGGTAAAGGCAGGCCATAAGAATTGACAGGACTGAATTTATTTGAAAAGAGCATAGAGAACTGCATGCCTATAGGCATTGGATATGATACAGGTAAAATAGAGGAAACTATAGAAAGATTGCCAACAACAGCCCTCCTGAAATCACACTTCATGCTGAGGTTTGGAAGGCTGTGAGTGTGTGCTAAGCTATACTCGTTCCAAAACAATCAGATCAAGAAATCAAGAATCAGAAACATTTCTTAAGCATACACAGACCCATCAACACAGTGAAGTACACTGGCACAAAGAGATTAAACACAACTTACTACACAATGAGCTACTCTGTCCTAGGGATAATTCTCAGAATGCCAGGATTTTAAAAAAAATTATATTATTCCCTGGCAATCTCAAGGAAGGAATGGATATCTATGGTGGCTGTGCTGTGTGCCCTCTTAAAATCAACTAGAGAGGAAATTTGCTAGCAATTTATCCCTGGATTAAAATGAGGCAAAAATGTAAACTTCAATTGGATAGCACCTCCAAGATATCCAATAATAAAGGATTAAATCATATTTTCAAAAGGGGGCTTAATCTTGAGAATTGAAAACTCCTGGGGTACCAATGTTGTGGTGGAACTCTCATGATTTTAACCTCCTGTAGCCCCACCAGGTAGGTACTCACAACGAAAGTATGAGAAAAATTTATCTTGTTTCAGGCAGGAGTAATGAAGAGTCACTGTTTTGAAATAAACCTGGGAAGGAAGTAACCATTTTGAAATATCTCTAGAGACTTCTCCATAACAAAGGCCTACACTATAGGACCTTTCTGACTTAGGAAAATGTCAGTTAAACAACTCCAAACTCCCCTAGTCTTCCTATCTCACATAAGACGAGATTTTAAAAAGCTAAGAAATGCTTACAAAGGTCATAGCCCAATGACTCATAACCACTAAAAGAATGGGATTTAATCATAAGATTGCAGAATGCTTCCCTCCCCATCACCTTACAACCAGATCAACAAGACTTCACTATACAAACAGTGAATTAGCTACAAGAGCTGTAATACACAATCTCTAATTAAGTGCTTAATACACAGTCTCTAATTAAGAGAGAGTATCTAGGGAAACCCAAAGAAAAGAGGGGAGAAAAAATAACTAGCACAAAAAACTTTGAAGTCTCTAACATGTACAGCTACTAGGGTTGTTATGTTAAGGTTTCTAATTAATAACTTCATGCAGTTTACAGAAAAATACCATTAATTATCTAGATCTATGTGACATTTATAGAATCTTTCATTCAATAAATGTCGTATACACATTCACCTCAAGCTTACATGGGACATACAGCTAGATAAAGTATATGTTGAGTCATGAAACATATTAACAAGTAAAAATCAGCAAGATAGCTAAAAACATCGCCAAATATTTGGAGAATAAAAAAGCACTGCAAATTAACACGTGAGTCAAATAAGAAGTCTCTGACAGTTTCTATGCCCAGAATAGTATTTCCTAGATTATCTTCCAGAGTTTTTATAGTTTGAGGTTTGACATTTAAGTCTTTAATTTATCTTCAGTTGATTTTTTGTATATGGTGTTAGGAAAGGATCCAATTTCAATCTTTTGTGTATGGCTAACCAGTTATTCTAGCACTATTTACTGAATAATAAATCCTTTCCTGAATGCTTGTTTTTATCAGGTATATCAAAGATCAGATAGTTGTTGATGTGTGGTCTCCTTTATGGGTTCTCTATCCTGTTCCATTGGTCTATGTGTCTATTTTTGTACAAGTACCATGTTGTTTTGGTTACAGTAGTCCTGTAGCATAAAGTTAGGTAATGTGATGCCTCCAGCTTTGTTATTTTTGCTTAGGAATGCCTTGGCTATTTGGGCTACCTTTTGACTGGGTAAAGAAAATGTAGGTGGTACACGTATTTTGTGGGATTTGGGGGACTAGAGAGGCCAGTAGGTAGAATAGGAGGACATTACTGAGTGCACTCAGACCCAGTGGATTAACATCCAGCGACTGGTCCCAGAACAAAGACAGGACTTGACTCTTATACACACTTCAAAAAGGGGGTTGGCTAGTTTGAAACAAGCTTACAGTGGCGTGAAGCATAGTGGCATGAAAGCAAATGTACGGAGGAAGAACAAACACAGTTAATCAATCTGTGACAGGTTCATAACTCAGGGTTACATGTGACTCTTGCTATGCGGCCCAGATGGCTATTATCTAGGCTTGCTCAAGTGCCTTGCACAGGCTTATTTCATAACCTTCACTATGGCACCTAGATGGCTGCAATCCAGGCCTGCTCAGGCATCTCATGACCTTCACTGTGCTGCTTAGATGAAAAACAGAATACTTGAAGTTACTAGTTACAGAAAACAGGAATCCGTAAGCTCATAAGTTTACTTATGCCAAAGGAGAAAGGAAATTTGTTTTTATTTTTTGCATTTTTCTGCTTCATATAACACCCTGAATACTGTGCAGCCATAAGAAAAGAATGAGATTATGTTCTTTGCAGCAACATAGATGGAGCTAGAGGCCATTATCCTTAGTAAACTAATGCAGGAAAGGAAAACCAAATACCACATTTTCTTAATTTTAAGGGGAAGCTAAATAATAAAAAGCAATGGGCACAAAGACAGGAACAACAGACACTGGGACCTACCTGAGGGAGCAAAGTAGAAGGAGGGAGACAATCAGAAAAATAACTATCAGGTACTACATTTAGTAGCTAGGTGATGAAATAACCTGTACACTGAACCCCCATGACACAAGTTTACCTATGTAACAAACCTGCATGTGTACCCATGAACCTAAAATAAAGTTATTTTAAAAGTCTTGAAAATTTTTAAAATATTTTGAGCAAATAAGATGAAAATACAACTTATCAAAATTTGTGAGATGTAGCAAAAACAGTGCTTAGAGGAAAATTTAGAGCATGAAATGCATATAATAGGAAAGAAGAAAGATCTAAAATTGATCATTTAAACTTCATAAACTGGAGAAGAGCAATGGAAAACCAAAACAACAAGACAGAAATAATAAAAGTTAGAGGGAAAATCATTAACGTTTTGAACATGAAGTCAATAGGCCAAATCAACAAGACCAAAGCTGCTTCTTTAAAAAGTTCAACAAAGGGATAAACTTCTAGGCATATAAATCAAGACAAAACAAGAGAAGACATAAATTGCTAATATCAAAAATGACAGATAATCCTGTGGATATTTTAAGATTAATATGGGAATATTATGAACAACTATACTCACACAAATTTGATAACCTACATAAAACTGACCCATTCCATGAAAGAGAGAAACTGGAAACTGGCACAAGGAGAACTAGTTTATCTGAACAGCCTATATTAAAGAAATTGAATAAGAAATTGATAAACGTCCAAAAAAGTACGCACTAAGCTCAGATGATTTTACTGGTGAATTCTACCCAATATTTAAGAAACAATACCAGTTATGTACAATCATTTTTAAAAGTGTGTACTCCAGTTGTTTAGGTATCTACAAAACAAAAGCATACAAAACGCTTTCAAATTTATTCTGTGAAAATAGCATTACTTTAATACCAAAACCGGATAAAAATATTGACAGATATCTGAACCACAGACAAACATATCTCATGAACAATGATGCAAAAAATTCTCAAAATATATTACTAAATCAAACCCAACAATATATTTTAAAAATCTAAGTATGCAATACTGGTTCAACATTTGAAAATCAATTAATATAATTCATCCAATCAACAAGCTAATTAAGATGATCATATTATATTAATAGAGAAAAACTCTTCAACAAATTATAACACCCTTAAACACCTAGTAATGGAGAGGGAGTTCTGCGTTCTGATAAATAATATCTACTAAAAACCTGCAGCTAACATCATAGTAAATGTTGTGCTTTCTGCCTAAGAATGTTCCTGCCAAAGATGCATCCCCTCTTAGCCACTCCTACTCACAATTTTATGGAAAGTCAAAACTAATACAATAAGAAAATAATAGGTAATAAAAGGTAGAAAGGTTGGGGGGAAAATATTTGTGTTCACAGATGACATCATTTTCTGTGTAGAAAGTCATCAATAATCAACCAAGAAAACCTCTCAGAAGTAATAAGCAATTATAGCAAGGTTGCTAGATACAAGGTTAATATATAAAAGTCAATAGATTGCCTATATACCAGAAAGTGATAATTGAAATAAGAAATTAAAAACAATACTATTGACATTACCAATAAACCAAATTATGTATAAATCTAACAAAATATGTACAGCACCTATATTAGGAAAATTGCAAAACTAAAGAAAATTTTAAAAGACCCAAGTAAATGAAGAGCTATTTCATGCTCATCTATATGTAAGAATACTCAATATTGTTAAGATGTAAATTCTCTGCTACTTGATCTCTAGATTCAACACAATTTGACTCCCGGTAACTTAACATGTAGATATCAACAAATTGATTATAATGTTTATAGAGAAAGGCAAAAGACCCTAAAATGGTCAACACACTACTGAAAAGGAAGAACAAATTTGGAATATTGACATTAGTTGATTTTGAGACTTACTGTGAAGTTACAGTAATAAAATGGTATCTTACCAATACCAATAGTGTGCGATATTGGCAAAATAATACCATTGGTAAAAAATAAATCAATCAGCAGGAAAGAATAGAAAGCCCAGAAATAGATCCACTCATACAAACATAGTCAACTGATCTTTGACAAAGAATCCAAGATATTTCAATAAATAAAGGATAGTTGATGGAACAATTTGACATCCTTATACAAAGAAAAGAACTTAGACACTTACCTTGTAAATTTCACAAAATAAATAAATAAATAAAAGCTCGAAAGAGGTCATAGACCTAAATGTTAAAGGTGAAACTATAAAATCTGTGAAACATAACATTAAAGAAAATCTAGGTGTGTTAGAAAATTTCTGCTCTGTGAAAGACACTGTTAAGAGAATGAGAAAATAAAGTACTGACGGATAAAATATTTGCAAATACGTGATAAAGGACTGGTATCCGACCCGGCGTGGTGGCTCATGCCTGTAATCCCAGCACTTTGGGAGTCCAAAGCGGGCGGATCATGAGGTCAGGAGATTGAGACCATCCTGGCTAACACGGTGAAACCCTGTCTCTGCTAAAAATACAAAAAATTAGCCAGGCGTGGTAGCAGGCACCTGTAGTTCCAGCTACTCGGGAGGCTGAGACAGGAGAATGGCATGAACCTGGGAGGTGAAGTGTGCAGTGAGCCAAGACAGCACCACTGCATTCCAGCCTGGGCGACAGAGCAAGACTCCATCAAAAAAATAAATAAAATAAAATAAAATAAAAGGACTGATATCCAATATATGCAAAACTCTTAAACATAAAAAAAACTCAATCCAATTTTAAAAAGGAAAAATAATTGAGCAGATATCTTACAAAAGAAGATACACAGATGGTGAATGGCATATAAAAAAATACTCAACATCATATGTCGTTAGGGAACTGCAAATTAAAACAACATCAGCAACAAAATATTACCTATTAGAAAAGCTAAAACTCAAAACAGTGACAACACCAAATGCTGGTGAGGATGTAGGGCAACAGGACCTATCATTCATTGCTGATGGGAATGCAAAATGGTATAGTCACTTTGAAAAAATTTGGCAGTATTTTACAAAATTAAACAAGCTCTTACCATATGACCCAGCCATTGTGCTTCTTCAGATATACCTAAATAAACTGAAAATTTTGGCCACACAAAACCAGCACATGTCTATAGCAGCCTTATTCATAATTACCAGAACTTGGAATCAAACAAATTGTCCATAAGTAGGTGAATTTATAAGCAAACTGTGCTGTTCAGTAATAAAAAATAAATAGGACATGAAGGATTAAAAAAAAAGAGAAATCATAAAAGCAAATTTTTAAGTGAAAGAAGCCAATATGAAAAAGCTACTTACTGTATGTTTTCAACATTCTTGAAAAGGCAAAACAGTATAGAAATAAGATGGGTGGTTCCTAGGGTTTTGGAGATAGGAAGGGAAGGCCATAGATAAAGCACAGCGTACTTTTAAGGTAGTGAAACTAATTCTTTACAATACATCAGAAAGATGAATTGAACATCATCAACATTAAAAATATTTGGGTTTCAAAGAACACCATCAAAAAAATAAAGACAACCCATAGAATGAGAGTAAATATTTGCAATCATTTATCTAATCAAGTTGTATCAAGAATCTACAACTCTCTAATAATTGAACGGTAATGAGACAACTCAATTGTTAAAATGGGTAAAAGATCTGGAAATGTAAAACTGTGCAGCTGCTTTGGCAAACAGTTGGCAGTTTTTCAAAATGTTAAAGGTATAGTTACCCCAGCCTGGCCAACATGGTGAAACCCCGTCTCTCTTAAAAATATAAAAATTAGCTGGGTGTGGTGGCAGGCGCCTGTAATCCCAGCTACTTAGGAGGCTGAGACAGGAGAATCATTTGTACCCGGGAGGTGGAGGTTGCAGTGAGCCGAGACTGTAGCATTGCACTCCAGCCTGGGTTTCAGGGCGAGACTCCACCTCAAAAAAAAAAAAAAAAAGTATTGTTACCATAAAACCTAGCAATTTTACTACGTATATAGCCAAGACACACAAAAACATAACAAAAGCATATATTCATACAAAAGCTTATACATCCTTATGAAAAATTCTCATAGTATCATTTTTTATAATAGCCAAAATGCAGACTAAAATATTCACCAACAGAAAAATAAGTAAATGCAATGTGGTATATTTATACAATATAATATTTAGCCATAACAATGAATGAGGTTCTGATACACGCTACAACATGGACAAAACTTGAAAGCATTAGAAAGCATTACGCTAAGTGAAAGAAGCCAGATACAAAGAACACATACATATAATTGTATTTATATGAAATCTTCAGAATAGGGAAATCAGTAGAGACAAAAAGATTAGTGTTTATTTAGATCTGAGAAGTAGATTGGGTGGAAATAAGGATTGAATTCTAATATGTATGAGCTTTCTTTTTGAGTAAAAAAAAAAAATTCTAAGATTAGGTTGAGGTGATGGTTACAAAACCCTGTGAATTTACTAAAACTCATTGACTTGCACATTTTAAATGGGTGAATTTTATGGTACATAAATTACAACTCAATAAAGCTATTAAAAAGCAATTAATTCAAACATTTGTAGCTAATTTTATAAAAAGTTTTCACAAATCCATCAGTTTTCCAAGTATTTTAAAATAATTATTTAATCTGTACAGTAATTTATGTGAGATAGTTACTAATATCGTCCTTAATTTACAGGCCAGGACACTGAAGCTTATAACACTTATGTAACTTGCTGAAAGTAACATAGCATTTATGTGTTCAGGCTGGAATCTGTACCCAGGAAGTCTGGTTCCAAATGACTTGCCTTAAACCACATACTTCTGCTATATTATATTGCTCAGAATTTACATTCCTATTATGTTCCTATTACTCTTACTAAAATCAAGTAGTTATAGCAAGATTTCTAGGGAAGGTGTTTTCTTCCAGCCAAAGCTAAACAGGACAAGGACTAATGTTTCTACACTGTCGTATGGGCCTTCAGGCCTTTGCCATTGCCTAAAATGGTATTCCTCTTCTTACTGTGGTTTAAATCCCACTCACTTTTCAAGGCCAAGTCCCAAGTAATCTCTGGGAAGCTTTCTCTAACTCTCCAGGCCAATGTGGTTGTTCCGTTTCTTGTCCCATTACATTCTTTACAAGCCTATAGTATACCTCTTCTCCCAATATGTTATAATTATTTGTTTTCATAGCTGTCTTTTCCATTAGATTGAAGTTCCCAAGAGCAGGGAACACTGATATTAATATTGCAACCTTCAGTATTGCTGCTCAGAAAACAGAAGGCACTCAAAAAACAATGAATAAAAAGGAGATGGAGGCTATAGAAGAAATAATATAATGGGTGTACCTTCCCTTACCCTTACAGAACTTAGGATGCAATTAGGAAACCCAAACTCTCACCACATTGAATAGTGAATAACTCATGCAAGAGAATGTCTACATGAGATTAATAAGCAGTGGAATTTTGACTAGGAGCATTTAAGTGACATTTCTAAGCTCTCCAATATACATTTAACTCATAGACTTTGTTTCTGGACAATTGTGTGACTTTGCTAATAATTAAATATCACCTTCTTCCATTCCATGTTCACTGTGCAGCCAGGTGTCGAAGTTTTCTGTATTAAATAGCAAAGGCAATCTCAAGCTTGTCATTATATCTCTGAGCAAAGGTCAGGAATCTAAAGGACTTTTGATTTGCCAGTTCTATTTTAAAAGAATGTTAATCAAATGTAGGTCGAGCATGCCAGGGTTTGATCCCATTGGCATAGAGTTTGAAAATGAATATTCCAGATGGTGCCTGGTTTGACATTTTGAACTGAAGTCTGCTGGTCTGGGAATGTCATTATTTCTGTTAAATAAATAAATAAATAAATAAAAAATAAAAAAAAGATTTACCTGTGTGACTTTTCAATCAGTACATTATTTTTAAAATAAATCTAATAGGGAAAATATTGTTTCTGCCAGGATGAACACAACATTTTCTTCTTTTATAGTGTGTAACTGAAAGATCTGCCAAATATAAATCCTTCTTTCCAACAGTAATGACAATGTATGACTCAGATATAGTCAAACATTCCTTTTCGGTATTGCAACCATGTATCTCTACGTTAACTCTCAAGCTGCTTGGCTATCAGTTGGTGAAAGCAATCAGTCAATTGCTAAATGATCTGAATCTGCCCCATGGCATCAGAGTTGCCTGAAAGTCATTGCATTCTCCAGGTGTCCAATGTACTCTAGAGACATAATTTGTATGGTGAGACTTCATTTCTCCAAAAGCAAGTATGATTCAATCAACGAAGAAAAAAAAAAGCATGAGTGGATTTGAACCATGAAGCTCACTGGATTAATACCTCTGTGAACATACAAAGCAGGCATTTTACTTTCCCTCAAAGTCTACGCTGTATTTTGAGGGCTCGTGGTAAATTTGACTCTGAGAGAAATTACAAAATTAAAGCAGGAGTGCTGCGGTAAACGACTTTCCTCCTCAGCCAAAGCTAAGTCTAGGTAATGGTTATGTAGGCCAGGGACACGCTAAAGATTTGAGGTTCGTTTCAGCCCCTATAATTATATACATTAGGAATCAGACTATCCCAGAGCAATGCTATAATAATACAGGATGTGTTGTTGAAAGTCTGCCCATTCAGGGAGAAAATTTTTGCAATCTACTCATCTGACAAAGGGCTCATATCCAGAATCTACAATGAACTCAAACAAATTTACAAGAAAAAAATGAACAACCCCATCAACAAGTGGGCGAAAGATATGAGCAGACACTTCCCAAAAGAAGACATTTATGCAGCCATGAAAAAATGCTCATCATCACTGGCCATCAGAGAAATGCAGATCAAAACCACAATGAGATACCATCTCACACCAGTTAGAATGGCGATCATTAAAAAGTCAGGAAAAAACAGGTGCTGGAGAGGATGTGGAGAAATAGGAACACTTTTACACTGTTGGTGGGACTGTAAACTAGTTCAACCATTGTGGAAGACAGTGTGGTGATTCCTCAGGGATCTAGAACTAGAAACACCATTTGACCCAGCCATCCCATTACTGGGTATATACCCAAAGTATTATAAGTCATGCTGCTATAGAGACACATGCACACGTATGTTTATTGCAGCACTATTCACAACAGCAAAGACTTGGAACCAACCCAAATGTCCAACAACTATAGACTGGATTAAGAAAATGTGGCACATATGCATCATGGAATACTATGCAGCCATAAAAAACGATGAGTTCATGTCCTTTGTAGGGACATGGATGAAGCCGGAAACCATCATTCTCAGCAAACTATTGCAAGGACAAAAAACCAAACACCGCATGTTCTCACTCATGGGTGGGAATTGAACAATGAGAACACATGGACACAGGAAGGGGAACATCACACACCGGGGCCTGTTGTGGGGTGGGGGGAGGAGGGAGGGATAGCATTAGGAGATATACCTAATGTTAAATGACGAGTTAATGGGTGCAGCACACCAACATGGCACATGTATACATATGTAACTAACCTGCACGTTGTGCACATGAACCCTAAAACTTAAAGTATAATAAATAAAAAAAAAAGTCTGCCCATGCAGTTTGAAGTCTTTGGATGCATGTGTGGATGCCCTGTGAGTGTTGTAATGCTCTTCGTCACAGAATCTTTTCTGATGATGCCTTTTAAAAAATGTTAAAATTACAATGAAAGAGATGAGAATTTACTTAAATTTTGAAAAATATGTGCAAATGGACCCTGCCAGGAAATCCCAGGCAGTTTAGAGTGGTCCAGTCTGGGTTACATTTTAAATGTTTGGTTCTCAAATTGAAAGCTTTCCATTTTATCGTGAAGTAGATACTCTGAAGATTCCCAAAAAGAAATGCACTAAACTTCTGTTCTTGTGTGGGCTCCATACCCCTGCTTACATCATTCTTCATATGCATATTATTTAATAATGGGATATGAAATGAAAATGTGAGGTTCTTAAAAACACATTGCTCATACTAGCAATATCAGCCATTTCCTACCAACAAATTTTATATGTTTAATTAAACACATATCTACTGATTGTCAACTACATAGTAGACACTCTGGTAAGTATTAAGGAAATAAAGAACATTAATATTATTTTTGCCTTAAAGGACAGTCTGTATTGTACTGTTTTTGATTCTTTCAACTTCGAAGTGTGATAAATCTATACTTCTTATGATAGCCCATAAGTGCTTCATAATCTGCCCTGCCAAGTTTTCTGTTTCGTTACATGCCAAAATTATCCTCATTCCTTGTGCTCTATTTACGTGGACTCTATTTCCCTCCCTCAAAAATACAAGCCCCAATTTTTCCCTCATTGTGTATTTGCTTAACCCTCTGTTTGGAAACATTCTTCCCCTAAATTGCTCATGGTTAGATTCTTATCTTTTAGATTGTCTTTCAATTCGCCTCCTTAAAGAGTCCTTCCTTGATCGTTTTGTGAAATATGATCTCTCCCAAACACTATCATATTTTTCTATATTCTTCACTGGAAATACCACTTTTGAAATTCACTTATTTTTTTTTCTTGTTTTCTATGAATCTCCTACTACTGGTTTCTAAGCTCCTTGAGGGGCGGAATATTACCAATCTTGTTTATGAATTGATTTTCTAGAACAGCACCCAGAAGAGGAAAAAAAATACATATGCTTAATAAAAACTTGACAAATTGATACATAAAGAAAGAAGTGGGATGAGGTCTAGGCAGATTTTTTTTAAATTGTGGTTTCTTAAATGGTATGTGCCTAGATTACTTTGAATCATAAATAATCTTCAAGAGCTTCTTTAACATGCTCATGTATCATTTATCCAAGACCAAAGATCCTTGTAGGATCAGGAATAGCACACAACACTAAATTTTAAGGGAGCAGTGTTTTAGAGGTGTATCCTTCCTACAATATATAAGCATGCAACTCTCATCAAAAGAAAAAAAGGAAATGAGCAAAAATCTAGGTCTTCTGCCATTCCGCTCACACTTTTAGAGAACTGATGTTCAGAATTTATGCCTGTCATGGTATGATACTAAAAACCCAGCTAGATATAGAACACCAGGTATCACCTTGTATCAGATAATCTTGATTATTACACCGAACTAAAACCTCTGATTTTCATCTCCGTCAATGTATAATCTCACTTTATTTTACTTTAGTCATTGATAAAAGGAGGGACTTTTTAAAAGATAGCCTATAAGATAATTTTTAATTCTATATTTTTAGCATTAATTTCTGAAAAAGCATCATTTGGCAATGAGACATCTTACCAGCCTTTGTGTTCCTATAGCTTGGAATGCTAAATCAGCATCCAAACAAGTTTTCTTCCTTCTCCTCAAATAAAATTAGGTAAGTGAATATGTTGTCTTGTAACCTCTGGCTACAAATATATTTCCTGATGGTTTTTAGGTTCTTAGCAAATGTATATTGTTTTTTGTTTCTTTTTTAAGTGTAGGAAATATGTCTAAACAATATATCCAGGCTTGTTCTCCTTTGTAATTGTATCTTTTTTTCCTGAAGTTGAGGGATTACAGACACACTGATATTGTGCAGAATGGTAGTGTTGAGATTGAGAGTTACTTTGGTTGCTTGGTTCACGGTTATTTCTCCACTGGAGAGTAAAAGGAGGGGCTTCCAAAGATTCCACTTCTGGGTAGATATGAAGTAATTATGTAACACATGTGAATCTCCTTAGTAATGGATAGACTATCATTAATGAAGGCAAGTTTAAATGTTTTAAATCCTAAGGCATTGGCCTTGGATTAATTTTTCAAACATCAGAACTTGGATGTTTATTCTTCTACATTGGCCATGAGAAGCTTTCTTTTTGCAAACTAGACTGATGGAAAGTTTCAGTTTTTACAGTCACTTTCTAAGTTACACATATGCAAAAATAATCAGAGAGTAGGGACAGCACTTTCTTTTCATCCCTGTGTAACTGAAAAACAGTAATCCAAGTGTGGCTCACGTACCATGAAACTTTCATCTTTTGCTGCAGCCCAATAGATCAAAAGGATAATGTTACAGAAAGATGTGAATGAATAGAAACAGGCTGCCAAATGGTGGGTTTACCCTCTTTTTCTTCTCTTTTTTGTGAAGTTGCATTTTTAAAAGGAAAATAATACATGTTTTAAACCACCATCAGTAAAAGAAAAGACATTTCATAAATATATAAAACTGGGACGATATTACCGGTAAAATTAAAACAATTAACATTTATGAACTAAGGGGATAATACCTATTTTAATATTTAACCTTAATTACAAGTTAAAAAGTTGTATCCTTCAATTATTATTTTAATATCATAAAGTATATTTTTGATAGAAATATTTTTTCAGCTCCCCCTGTAGCTCCCATATTACATTAAGAAATGTAAGATCACCAAAAAGAATAGGCTCATTCAATATCAGAAAGAGTAACAGATGCATTTTAATAAATTGGATATTCCTATTTCCATGTTTGACTTCTTCTGAGCCTATAAAATGGCATACCCACTGTAACATAGTAAATTGATACCATGTACAATTGAGCAAAATATGGTGGTACCTGAATTTTAAAAAACAAATATCTATGAAAATAAGACATGGACATAAAAAATAAGCTGTTAATTTATTCTTGAAAACTAAAGATGAATTCTTCATTTATTATGAAGGTAATTGATCCATGGGCAGTTTTGGAAAGTCTAGCGACATATTTTGTAACAGAACAGTGTACATTTTTACATGCATGTCAATCACTACTAAAATGATATAATGATAACCCTTAAAGTCATGCTATTGAAATCATTGCCACTAATTCATTAAACAGCATTTTATGGACATGACAGTTTTAAGAAATTAGACGTTTCAAATAATGTCTTTAAAAGCAACTGACTACCATGTATCGTTTGATTCTAACATGTTTATTTTTATGCATTCAATACAAATATTTAAAAAATCTAAATGCTCACTAACTGTACAACAAAATCCATGCTCTCCTTAGTACACTGGGCACATAGCTGGATATTTCTCAGCCTTGCTTGCAATTAGGTGTGCTCATTTGCAGGGAGAGCTGTCACTTCCAGGCCTAACGGAAAGAAAATTCTCATTTGCATTCTTCCATTCTGGCTGGAAGAAAGAAGACCCAATAACTTTGGAAGTTGAGTTTTGAAGAAGGCAGTGGTTCTGCCAGTCTGAGTCCCAACTTGACTACATGGAAGAGGGTCCTGCCACCACCTTGTCTTCCTGCCTAATTCAATTATATGAGCATGAAATCGACTTCTCTTGTATTCAGACCATTATACACATTATTGTATTTCATCTGCTGTAAGTAATACACCAATACTCTTAAATAAAAAAATTACTGACCATAATATATTTTGGAGGAGTTAGGATACTCCTTATATACTTTACCAAAATGCTACTTCACACTTTTTCCTCCCACAAATCACCCACTTCCTTATCTATCCTTTCCCTATGATGGTGTTCTTACCTCATACTTCCTGGAAAATGAAGAAATAGACAGAAATGCCCTTATCTTCACTCTATGTTAATTTGCCTCTATCCCCATATTTCTACTCATGCGTTCTCTTTTCCTTCCTGCTTCATTAAAAAATAAAAATAAAAAGTAAAAGAAGCAATTAGATTTTCTGGGTAAAGGCTTAATAAAAGCTATTCCTTTGGGCTTCAGAATTTATACTTTATTTAACTGTCTAACTCTGATCCTCTGGAAACTTGATAAAAATAATATATTAACCATGTTATCAGGCAACATTGCTTAGAATGCAATGACTCCTGATAAATTACATCTGGATTGGATGTAGCTTTGGCCTATTCTGAGTGTAACGGCTGGTAAGTTTTTCATGCAACTCTGGAAGTTATGCTATGGGTCATGGGTCTTTTCAGCCAAAGTGACTCTTGCACCTCCTAACACGGACTTACCTCCTAGCCCTCCAGCTGTGATCTGGGATAACAGTAGCTACTGGATGTGAACTGCCATGTGAGCTGCTGCAAGGACTCTTTTTGAAGGAATGCCTGAAGCTGCCCTCCTTCCAAGCTGTGTTTCCTGCTTATATCATTCTGAGTAGCTTGGTACCAGTGTGGCCTATGTGTTGTGAAGCTGAATGTTTAGTTGAAACCAAGGAGATCCCCTAATGGGCTTTGCATATCTCTGATCCAATCCCCACCCTCAGTTCCATTAGCCAAGAAATCAACCTTCCTATACTTCAGCAGAACTCTGGAGGTTTGTTCTCTCCAGAGGGTAAAATAGAGAGCCTCTGGAGTAGGAAAAATTAGGCATAGTTGTGGATAGGGATACTCTACTGAAAATGAGGGAGGTGAAGGTGGCATTAAGTGGATATTTACATACCAATTCCTGAGGCTCCTGAACCCTCCTCTTTTGCCAGTTGGGTTACAGAATGCTAGCAGGAACGTTGACACATTCTTCTCTAGTGAATTAGACCTTACAAGGAAAAGGCACAAAGTGATGGGCATCTTATGTCTACCGAAGGAAAAGCACAGGCGGTGCACTCATTAGTGAAATTCAGTCAGCAAGTCCATGGGATTTCAATTATCTATTCAGTGTTACACAGTATAATATGAGTAGAAATTTATAGATTATTCACTATCTGAAGAAAGCCTATAACAAAAAATCAAAGACCAAAATAAGTGAAGAACAATATTTGAGAAATTCCTAGTATAAAAGTTACAATGACAAGCACACACACACACACACACACACACTTGAAACAAAAGCAACATAAAACATATTATGCAAATCTAACAATTTTTCAAACAAACTATTAATGTCTTTAGATAAATAAGAGAATATATTGCATCCATGAAGCAAGAACATACATATATATACACAAAGACATTTCAGAATATATGTAATTATATATAAATGTATATATATATAAATGTGTGTGTATATCTAGATATCTATCTATCTATCTATAAAGGACACTCAGTGATCCAAAAGGAGCTTTTGAATATTTTGTAAAAAAGTGATAACAGAAAGGAAAACTCATAGAATGCTGACAAACTTAGTAAAAAAAATCCCATTAAGTAGAGCCAAAAAAAAAATACATGGAAAAATATATGAGAAAATCTTACAAAAATTAAACAAATAATTGGAAAAGTTCAACATCTGAATGCAAGAAGTTCCAGAAAGAATGACAAGAGCAAAACAAATAGAGAAAATCATTTATGAAACAATTCAAAATTATTTCATGAACTAAAGAACTTTAATTATCATATTGAAAGGCCTTATAATTACCTACACACATGGCTAAAATAAATCATACAAAGTTAAATCACTGTGAAATTTCAGAGAACGAAGGATCTTTTACAAACTTCCACAGCGGCTAGAGAGGGGAGACGATTTAGATTTCCACAGGAATTAGGCTATCAGAATGGCTTGGGCCTTTTGAATAACAAATTCTGAAACTAGAAAGTAGTGAGCCAATGCCATCAAAATTCTGAAGAGAAATTATTTCCAACAGAGTACCGTTTGCCTAGCCAAAATATCATCATGCAAGAAAACCTCCCATAATCCCACGTATATTTTTTCAGGAAGTTATCGTAGGCTATTATCTCCCACAATGAGAGAGTAAACCAAGAAAGGAAGAAGACGTGGGAGACAAGATACAAGAGACACAATACAAACAAGAGACAAAGGATATTTTCCCCAGATGACGGTGAATAGAGATCCTATGTAGTAATAATAATGAGTTAATGTAAATATTGCATGTTGATCTAACCTAATTTACAATATTTAGCAGGTATAGGATTATGAAAAGGACACATGTGTGTGCTGGCAATTAAGAAGGGATGAAAGAGAAAATCCTCATCCACAGTGGGCGGTCAATAGATAATGCTTAAAATAGAAAAACAAACACTATTTTTAGCTTATATGGCCAAAAAAGTGAGAGTGGGAAATGAGAGATGAGGGGTCATTGTTGAATTTAAAACAAACATTGTTTAATTATTTGGCTCTTTTTGCACTTCTTGTGCAATCATGTAGATGATAAAAATAGGAGTTAAACAAAGATTAATATATTTTAAATATTATACTGTTACAAGAGCATAAATAAAAATTTTACTTTATAAACATTTGATGAAAACTTTTGTAATGAGAGATACATATATTCTACTACGTTTTAAAATTGAAAACAAAGTGGCAGTCTAATGAGAAATATTAACAGGGAGATATTCTGAGAAACACATCTATAATTGTCTCATTTACAGATTCTCCACTTCTGTTTTCCTTCTTATTCTTTTTAAGACCATTTCTGAGTTATTTTGTCCCATTAACCTTGTACTTTCTCTATCTCAATCAATTTCTACCACTCACTTTCCTTTTCAGCTTAGAATCTGTGGTATATCCTTCATCAATATTTTCTTTCCAATATTTCCAGTTGTCTCACGTCATTTTCCTTTTATGACAGTCTCCTTGAAAAATGGCAACATTTGATAAATTCAATATATCATGGAGAAATAAAAATCACGTACTTCTTTGTAATTATATTGTCAAAATATTTCCATATTCAAGTAGTCCAAATGTGAGCAGAGTAATGGATAAATTCTATGATTAGAAGTATACTTCTCTTTCTAAATGAATTAAATTTTCAATATTGAAGCGATTGACTACTTTTTAGGTGGAAATAAATTCCAATTGTGTAAAAATTATTTATTTTGCTTGGAAATATTTAAATGTATAATTTAAATTAGAATACTCCAGACAAATTCTGGTAACTGAAGGTAACAAACTCAATTCTACGTTTGTTAACATTTTACCTAACTTAAATTTACATGTAGAAAGTAAACACTGTACTTAGTGTAGGAATAGTGTTCTTAAAAGAACATTTATAATATGGAATGTATTATGTAACTATGTATAAAAATAATTGATGATTTGACCTACAGAATGCATGCAAATTTGATGCTAAATTTTTTATATAAATAATATGATTTTGAGTAACTAAATTCCCATCTTAGAAGTTCCTTAGCTAAATAGAATGAATTAAGGTAGAGTATAACTGTAAAAGAGAATGGAGAAAAAATTGCACAGAAATTCTAGAAGAAGATAAGAATCTAATGCTTTTTATTCAGAAGAGAGACATCTGATTTAGGAATACACACACACACATATGCACGCACCTATGTGTGTGTATAAGTGTATATATGTATATATATATATATTATGCATATCTATAGCTATTTCTATATATATTTGTGTATGTTTCATGAAATGTCAATTCTAATATTCTATGTTAAAAATAAATTTTATTTCTTTAAATAGTTTTCAAGTAGAGTAATAGTATATTTCTTTGGAATCTAGAATAATAGAAGAATAAAAAACACAGTATTTTACAGATCCATTCTTCAAGACACAAAGTCTATGTCTCTACCCCTTGAATCTCTCTTTGCCCATGTTACCTTAATTTTTTAATAAGATATTAGCAAATGTGATGCAAGCAGTGTTTTAAAACGTACTATATCACCTTGGGGCTTGCCCTTTCTTGCTACTAGGATCCCTGAGACCATCATGGGCAGAAGCCAAGACAAGCCTTCCATGGGTGAGAAATCTTGTGGAAAGAGCTCCAGACATTCATAAACTCTCAACGGTCCCAGCTAAGAACTCAGAACATAAGAATGATCCAGAAAATCCACAGAATTTTGAAAAAGAATAAACGTATGTTGCTTTAAGCTGCTAGGTGTTAGAGTGATTTGTTTTACGGCAACAGCTAAGGCATAAAATGATACTGGAAGTAGGTGGTATTGAACACAAATCTAAAATGCATGGCATTGAATTTCAGGCCATGGAACAGGAAAAGACTGGAAAATTGTGAATAAAGCATTAATAAAGTCTAGAAAAATGGGTAGTAAACTGTTAGTAAAGCCTGGAAAAAAATGGCATGAAAATTTCTAAAGAATACTAAAAAAATAGCAACTCATGATATAGCAGCAAAACAAATTAGAAAAACTGTTGCTTGTGATAATTTGGAAAACTGAGAGTGTACCTAGTGAACTTTTGGATTTTGGCTAAGGAAATCTGCAACTAGAATGTTGAAAGTGTCAGCGGATGTTTATGGCTGTGAATAATAAAATTGAGGAAGATGTCAATGAGCTACAGAAGGAACTATTCAACTTGCAGCAGAATTTAGAAGCCAGGACTTGCATGGTTGGAAAATAAAATGGTCTCTCTATCTTACAAAAACAATTCTATTAAAATGTGAAACAAGGTGCAGAGCCAAAAGTGAAGTCAAGGAAGTGACTATAAGATCTGTTGTTAGAGTTCTCTTGAAGACATAGCTGGATTAAAGGTCTAGGAACCTATGAGTATTGTGTCATGCCAATTTGACCCATGGCACCAAATAGAGGCTGGTCTTTAAAAATAAAACAAACAAACAAAAGGAATGTGGCTTTCAGGCCATGGAGTGAACCTGAATCAGATCAATAGGTAACCAGTCTTAGACTAAAAGGAACAAAGATAATTTATATTTAAAAGAAGACCAGTGGCCTTTGCATTTGCTACTGTAAGAAGCAAGGTGAAAATTACTCAGCTGCAAATAGGAACCATTTCTTGTGGAAAAAGAAGGATGTCTCAATGAGCAGAGTGAAAAACCGAGAGTGGAGCCAAAAGCCATATGGAAATGCAGTGTTAGAGAGTAAATCATGAAGACCAGAACTGGGCCCTAATCAGAAATCATCTTTTGCCCCGCAAATAGTGAGACCTGCTAATATGAGCCTGGCTGGATTTCAGAATTGCTATGAATCAGTGACTGCCATGACCTTCCTTTTCTTCATCTTTTTGAGTAGGAGTGTCTGTTGCAGTTACTCAGTCCCTGTCCAACATTGTATGTGGGATAGATAGAAAGCAGATAACTTGTATTTTTAGTTCACAGGTTTCTGAATCAAGAAGAACTCCATGCAAGGGGCCTCATCTGCATTAAGACCTTATGACAACATTGGATAAGACTTTGAGGGATCCTGAGATGGGTATAAGCATATTTTACCTGTGGATGGAATATCACTAATTGTAGTCAGAAAGCAAAATGTATTCAATTGAAAAGATGCTCTCAATATTTCACAGCCCCTCCCAGCAAGTGAAGTCTATGCCTCCATCCCTTGAATTTTAGCTTGACATCATGACTTGCCTTGACAATGGGATATAAGAAAACACTATGCAAGAAGATGATTAAAAAACAGCTTCCACACTGGCACCTCTCCTCTTTTGCTCCTGGGAACTCTGGAATCACTCTGTGAAGAATCCCATTTTTGTGAGTTTAGTTTCACTAACACTGGGCATATGTAAGTCAGAACACACAGTATTTGAAAAAATAAGGAAAAAACCTCTTAGAAAACTAGGTAAAGACAACTTTTTAAAAAACTTGATAAAGAGTCTCTACAAAAAATATTCTCAATGGGAAATGTTGAAAGATTTCCCTTTAAATCAGGAAAAAGACAAGGGCTCTACTATCAATATTCATATTCAGCATTTTACTGAAAATTCCAGCCAGTTCAGTAAGACTAGAAAAAAAATAAAAATAGAAGAATGAAAAATGAATCCAGTATATCTTCCTGAGGATGAGGGATCACAGAGAGAGAGGTCCCAGCTCCAAGATGACAGAGCAGTCTCAGTTGAGGTCTCAGTCCTGTAAGTGAGACCATACTATTCCACTCAGCCCTAGCTGACCCAGTGTAGATATCCTAATGAATTCTGAGCAATATTTAATATTTATTATTTTAAGCCATTAAATTTTAAGGTGGTGTGTTACTCAGCAAAAGACAAATAAGTAATAACCTATAGTCTTTACAAAGTAATTATAATCATAATTAGTCTTAGTTTCAGTGTCTTCATTACCGAATTAATAATATAGCTTCTCGAGATTACTAACTCATTAATTATTTGCTTACTTTATAACTGGAAATTTTTAATCTTGTTTTTTTCTCACTGCTTACAACTAACATAAATTATTACAGAGTTGGTGGTATCTAGCTGGAATGAGGGGGATTATTTCTCTAAATACTTCCTACTTATTTAGGCCTGGAAGTACTTCCTGTTAGGAAGAGATCAGAGCCAGGAGGTGTGCTGTGGTACATTTTACACAGAGTCCAGAGGTCCTGGTTCTTAATTTCTTGGCTTCAGAAAGCAAGGCATGGCACAAATGACACTTAGCAACTTTGCAGGCTAGAGACAGCTGCTACTGGTGCCAGACTATTCTTAAAGAATGAATACTTATTTTTAAGAATAGTTGCCTAATCTCTTGCTACTCAAAGTGTGGTTCCCAGACCAGCAACATTGGCATCACCTGGGAGCTTGTTACAACTGCAGAATTTCAGACTCCACCATGGACCTACTGAATCCTAATCTGTACATTAGCAAGATCCCCAGGTGATTGTATGCACATAAAAGCTTGGGAAACATTGGCCTATACCTTGTTCAAAAGTAATAGGTTATTATACAAAACATTCCCTTAAAATCATCCAAAGCTACTAATTGAGGTTTTGTGGTCCCCCAAACCGAGCCCTTCTTATGTTGCCAGCAATCATATGAAATAAATGTGTTCTGTGCACCACCTGGTTTGACAACTGCAAACTTATTAGGTTAAATCATATGAAGTTGCTTAGGTTCTATTGTTTGTAACTAATAAAAATAGTAATTTTTTTTGAGAAGCATGATGCAGTATAGAGAACACAGGCCTTGGAGCCATACTAGTCCATGTTAAAGCCCTAATTTTTTAACCTTATAGTACCATGACCTTGGGAAAGATTACTGTGTCTCCTTGCACCTCAGTTTTGTCTCATTTGGAAAATATGGATAATAACAGTTTATTCATATTGTTACCAAGTAGATTCAATAAGAAAATATATGTAATTATGCTTAAGGTAATGAGTGGTTCATGGTAGACCCTACATATATGTATGTTTTCTGTGTGACTATGCTTTGCTGCCAAAGAGAAATAGACAATTAAGACAATTAAATGAATAAAAAAATGACTGTTTGGGAATTCTAAGTTGCTGGTCTAAAGCTTTTAAGAGGGGAATTGATATTTTGGATTCTCAAGGATACAATTGATACAATCATGCTTTCTTACTTGTACTTTTGGGATATACGGTCTCCACTCAGTTGCTTTGCCGGGTTGTTCAAAAGTGTGCCCCATTTGTCTGAAAGAACTGTATTGCTTCCCTGTCTTCTTTCTTTTTCCCACTTCAGCAATGTGACCCTCTTTTTTAGAGGGTTAGCAATGAACTCACAAAAGGGTTTACACTGCCAGCTGTAGATTCAGATAAACAGATTTGTATTAATCCAGTGAGTAATTGGGAACATTTCATCTAATAAGGCATTTTGCTTAGATCATGCCAACTGACCTAGGTGAATAAAAGATTTGCTGTATCATCTGCTTAGGGGAGTAAATTTGATTGTGAACATACTTCTACAGTGTCCTACTATATCGCTAAAGAAAAATTGGGAAGTTGGAGCTGACCTGAGGGACACAATTTCAACTGAATTAATGTCCCACTGAGATCTTCAAACACTATTCCTCAGAGGCCAGTTGCAAGCATTGCTAGAGCAATTATATTTCATATTAGACTGTTCTAATTCATGTCATTTCATGCAAAGAATAAAGTAAAATTGTCTGTTCATTTTAGAGTTTAAACAGACTTGAAATGTAGCAAAGAGGAACCTTCTTATAGTTAGCCATTCTAACAGATCCCACTGAGTGACATGTTAAGAAAGTTAGAGTCAGAGAAAAAGATGAAAATCTAAGAAAAATGTATGCAGTTTAATTGAAAATGTCTCTATTTCTAGAAAATATACTTTAGGAAAGAAGAGGATATGAACATTAATATCAAGCAGGACTACAGGTTGGTGTGGTTGTACCTAACGTGAAATATTCTATTAGCTATCATCAACTACATTTTCCACAGGCTTCCAGTAACATAATTCCTCTATAAATATGAACTTTGGATCTATAATTCAATTATATTTACCATAAACCTTGTTTAAAGCATTTACTACTTTAGAACTCGTGAAAGCAATATAAATCTAGTTTTATTGATGAAGCAGGACTTTAAGTGCTCAAAAAGTCCTTAATAGAAAGATATCACCATGAGAAACATATGGGAGTATAAACTGGTTATATAAAATGTGTTATTTACCAAGAGAAAAGTGTTATCTAAAACTTCCATTTCTGCAGGTGAAGAAATGTAAAAAAGCACCTACATTCATATACGCTGAAAGGACATTGAAACTTGTTTAAATTACTACCAGGGGAACCATAGCATATCAAGATCTGACTTTCCAGAGCCCAAAATTAAATTTATCCTCACATTCTGGCCTATATAATAAAGAGATAAATTGTATAGTGGTTGGCAGCAAACTGGATCAGAGCCATGCTGTATAAATTGAGAATGAATACAGAAATTGCAGAGAAAAAAACATAACAATGCAACAAATAAATGGCTCTTTAAAGTACCCATGAACACCACTGAATACTATTATTCGGTTCTTATTTTTGGACTTACGGGCACAGGAGCGACTACCCAGTTTAGTCCAATCAGCTTCTTTTCTAGATGAGAAAGTCAAGATTTATAGTAGTTAGAAGCCCAATATCCCAATATAATTTGGGTCCTGGGTTCTACTCTTGATTCTGAAATTGACTTCAGCATATTGTCTTTTTTTTTTATAATTATCTGTGAGCTAAAACTCACAGATAATAACAACTACAGGTAACATATGGACCCTTGAGCTTTCTCATGTTGTTGCTATTGAAATATACCAGTGCCACAATTTTTCTCATTTTCACATAAAACCTATTTTAGTATTTAATATTGTTAATATTTATTCTTTGAAATTTGTCTGCATTTTAACTTCTGAAATAACATTGAAGTTGCAGATCTGATCATAAGCTATGTGATTTCTAATAATAAGCACAAAATAATTATCATAGTATTATCATGAAAATACTTATTTTACTGCCTGTAATCATGTTAGGTAGCTCACTTTGTGAAACACTGTCCTCTATTTCTCCCTCTCACCAATATTTATTGAACTGCTTCTGATTCCAACACACTGTGTTAGAAGATAAGTTGGAAAATACATAAAGTTGAATAAAATATTATCTAGGTTTTAACAGAAGCTTAACATTTACTAGAAAATAGAGGCATGTACACAAATGACATAAAAGAGAATACCCAGAGGAATGGGGGAAAGTACTGAGTTGACGCTAAACTTGACAGTAACCATCCTCAAGGTTATAAGTTTGAACACTGCACATTCAGTCTGTGAATTTCTCGCACTCTGCAAAACGATGCCAAAAACTAAGCTATGGAAATTGGAATAAATGGTAATTACAATTATTCCCTAAAGGACAATTGTGGAAAAAGAAGTGTCCTTTTAATCTTTATATATATTTTGAACTCAGTTTCAATCCTTTCTCAATCCACAGTTTTATGTAGCTATGCTTATTGCACTGTAGACGTATGACATTAGGTTCTCTTAAGATAAATGATATTCTACAGAGAGATGCAATCAGGAGAAAAGAGAACTGACAGCCCCAAGCCAAAAATTGTGTCCAAGTTCCAGGGCTCCGTTAGGAGAACTCTCACTCTGGGCACCAAATCCTGTTTCTGGAGCCATCAATGTTTTTAATTAAAAACAAGCAGTCTATATCCACCAAGGTTGGAAAATGTTAATCCTTTACACGTTAATTTATTAAGATGGAACTTCACAAAGATTTAATAAAGTGACAAGGAAATTATTTTGCATCAAAAAATTCCTGTATTCTGACTCAGCCGGGTCCCAGACTGTTTTTCGACCATTAGAAAAAGTGGATGTGACATGATACATCTTGTTGCAAGAGAATATGCTTTCCACTTAGTGTCTACAATAACATGGACACAAAATTAGTCCTGTTCCCACACAGAGAGCAAAGGGGTCTTTATTGCCTCAGAAATCTCAAGGCACACATGAGCTCTGTTTACTTTGTGGTGTACCTCTCTGAGTATGAAAGTGGGAATGGATGGGAAAATGCTTTGTCCTTTTTACTTCTGTTCCATCAGTGTTTCTTTCATTAATTTCACAAGCAGTTCTGCTTGAATACAGCCATGAAATAAACCAAGACATTTGGGACTTTGAACATGACTGGGAGCTGTAGAAAGTGGAAATAAAATTCACTATATACAAATCATGGTGCTAGGGAAGAAAACCTTCCAGGGATCCTATAGTCTTCCAGGAGAGGTTGCTAAAAGAGAAAGAGAGAGAGAGAGAGGTGGGCTGGCTCCAGCTGTCTGTGGCAGCAGCTGGTTCCTTGAAATTCCCCCAGCATGGATGCCTCACAAACACAACGGGAACAAAACAGCCACGATCTCTGAGTGCTCCTGGATACAATTGGAAAGTATTGTTTTATTCTACCAACTAAAGAAGCCACTTGTTTTCCTAAGAGCCCTGCTGAATTTAGAGATCACTAGAGGAAAGTTCTATATTTGAAACGATATTTCTAGGCAAAGCTCTCATACTATAAAGTGCCATATCTATACTTGTTCAAAGATAGTGACCTTCAGGGCACTGCATATGTCTCAATAATTTGCTCAGCTTGTTGTTTGATGGAGCTCACTAGGAACGTGTATTTCGTAGAGAATGTTCAGAGGAGTTTGTGTGGGGCACTGGACAAACAAGACCGTGAAATTTCTGTTTAGAAATCGCTTTAACCTTGCATCATCTCTTCCAGTTATGACTGACTAAAGAAATAAAAGTCTAGTGTCATTTTATATCATAAAGTCAAGTGTTAGCAAGGGTACAGATAATTGGAAATATTATACAGCACTGACAGAAGTATAAATCTATACATTGTGGAGAACAATATGGCAGTGTCTCATACAATTATATACACAACTATGTGTATATACAATCACATACACATTCAAAGACCCAGGAAGTCTACTTATCAGCTTATTCATGATGAAAACACAATCATGTGAGCTCAAGGGAGTTTGTAAAAAGATGTTTGTTGCTACATTGTTTTTAATATAAATATATTGGGGAAAAAAAAAAACCCAAGTGCTGGATAAAAAGGGAATGGTCACATAAACTATAGTGTATCCATATTCAGTAGCTAAGAAGGGTAGATAGATATGTGTTTAGTAACATGGAAACATGTCAAAATTATATTGTTGAGAAAACTATAAAAATATGTATATGATATAAAAATAAACTCATGATCGGCCGGGCACAGTGGCTCACGCCTGTAATCCCAGCACTTTGGGAGGCCGAGGCGGGTGGATCACAAGGTCAGGCGATCGAGACCATCCTGGCTAACACGGTGAAAGCACGTCTCTATTAAAAATACAAAAAAAATTTAGCCGGGTATGGTGGCGGGCGCCTGTAGTCCCAGCTACTCAGGAGGCTGAGGCAGGAGAATGGCGTGAACCCCGGAGACGGAGCTTGCAGTAAGCAGAGATCGCACGACTGCACTCCAGCCTGGGCGACAGAGCGAGACTCCGTCTCAAAATAAATAAATAAATAAATAAATAAAATAAATAATAAACTCATGATCCAATATATATGTAATAGAAAAGTGTGGAAATGTACTCAATAGACATAACCACATCTAGAGAAGGATAAAGGGGGATAAAGGGCACTTTGGTTTTATCTGTAATAGCTAATATTATAGAACAATACATTTGTGTATCACACATGTAATTAAAATGATTTGTAAAGTTCTAGCTTAAGGTAATTTTTACAAAAAACAAAACAAACAATTCTATGGAGTGCAGAATTCCACATTCAGAAGCAGATGAACTGATTTCTGGGCTATCCATTGGACACGCAATACATAGGAAAATTTTGTTTGTAGTACCTACTTATCCACCTCCAATAATCCTTCCCCATGTTTATTTCCATTCACTATTCTTTTATATATCCAGGGTGGTTAAATTGCAGTTTGGCTCTTTAGGATACATGTGCTTTGTGAATTCTCCTTATAAGTAATTGCATGCACAGATATCTTACTTCAAAATTACCTGGGCTGTGACTTCTTTCATTAGTTCTTTTGGCATATAACTAAATAGACAATTGAATATTAATTTAGACAAGAGATAAAAGTGTTAATTGCATTACCTCACCCACATAGCAATTGTAACTTTTGATGCCCCCTACAATTGCAAATGGTTAGAAATGAGGGAATTTCAGAAATATCGGTGTGTACACCAGGTAGTCTAGTTTATGGCATGATTTTAGGAATGAGAAGAAGGCAATGGCTTGCCCAAATTCTCTATTATAAAATAACTCATATTTAAAATTCAACAGTTTATCATTCATAAGCTTCAAAACCAGAAGCAGAGGGTGGTCACAGTGGCTCATGCCTGTAATCCTAGCACTTTGGGAGGCCGAGGCAGGTGGGTCATGGATCACAAGGTCGAGAGATCTAGACCATCCTGGCCAACATGGTGAAACCCCATCTCTACTACTACTAATAATAATACAAATATTAGCTGAACGTGGGTGGTGCATGCCTGTAGTCCCAGCTACTCGGGAGGCTGAGGCAGGAGAATTGCTTGAACCCGGGAGGCAGAGGTTGCAATGACCCAAGATTGCACCACTGCATTCCAGCCTGGCAACAGAGTGAGCCTCTGTTTCCAAAAAACAAAACAAAACAAAACAAAACAAAACAAAATAAAATAAAATAAACAGAAGCAGAATCTCTGGAGAGAACAACAATTACAGCAATTTAATTCAGTCTTCTAAACCTTGGGTCCACAGAATCTCCAAGACATCATGAATGACAATCAAAGATGAAAAAAAATACCTCTTTATTTTCACCAATCTTTAACTGAAATTTTATATACCCTTCAATTGTTAATGCCAACATTCCTGTGCAACATGCACAGTAATATGAGCAACGACAGTTACTTCATCCCCCATGGAAATCACAGCTATTTTCAAATCATATTACAGTTGTTGCAAATATGGTAAAATATTGTTGACCCTCATGATTATTCAGAAATCACAGTAATTACTAGACTTGCTGCCAAGAACTTTATTTAGTATGCTAATAAAAATGACTTATTATATCACAAATTTGTTGTTTAATATTTTGATAATTGTATTTCAGTATAAATGATTTTTTACTTTTATTTTTAAATATTTTATGCATTTAATAACATTGTTCTGAGAAGGAGTTCCATATGTATCACAATACTGCTAAAGTGATTCATAAACACAGAAAGGTTAGGTTTGAGAACCATTGCTTTAAATTGTTATTATACATTTCATTTTTACTAGTTATAATGTTATTATTCACATAATTTTCACATGGTATGGAGGAAGGATCTAGAAGCAGTTTTCAGTAGTAGAAAAGGTAGTTCATGTGTGTGGTTTTAGAGGGAATTTATGCATGAAGAACAAGGTTCTGACAAGTTGGGGTCATCAAAATACATAGTCCTGTATGTTTACATTTTCCACAAAAAAGGGACCCCAAAGCATTACAAAGAAGCAGCTGTTAGACACACACTCTGAGGTCAGCCTTTCTTCTCCACCTTACATGTTTATCCTCCACTTCCTTCTCTCTGATACATACTTTGATCATCCAGTTGTCCATGATACTTCCGCCATAAGAAGACAGAAGACAACAAAACACACTAAGATTGAACCAAAAGATTTACAATGGTAAAAGTAGCTTTGATAAGATACTAACCAGGAAACTGGAATAAAACAGCAACAGAGAAATATTTTTTCCACTATCCACAGATGCCAGAAAAATTGAGGAAATTTTTCTGAAAGGAATGCGAGTCTCATGAGCATCTTCCAAGTATCCAGAGTACGACAACTCTAGTTGTACTTTCAGGCTACTGAGATCAGGAAAAACTTGGATTTCTTTAGCAGTGAAAACCCATAAGGGCTTAGGTCCCCATTCATTCACATAGTCCCTTAATTCCCTTCTCAAACTCATCACATTGTTTATAGGTACTCCCAAGTGAACTATCTGACACGCCTATTCAAAAACACTCTGCTGGCTTCAGTTATATCACATGATTGGTGTAGCATGAAGGCACTTTCAGTTGTTAAGAGCAAAGTGTTTGGAGCCAAGTGGCTATTTCTATCTCCATACTGGACCTGTAAAATGGAATAATAACAGTACCTGACTCATAGGGTCATTGTGAGGAACAGCAAGGAACCAGCTATCAAGAATGCACCATATTTCCCAGCACATAGTAGGCATTCAGAGAATGCTAGCTATGGTTATGATTGCTACTAGGCCTGCCCTATTTTTTTTCCCACTTTCTCTGGCTCTCTTGTTCAGGATGTCTTCCTGAGAAGTCATCTAGGAATCACAGATCTGTAGGAAACCATGGTTGGTTCCACCATTAAACACTATCTGTAACCAGGGTGTTACCCTCCAGTCCCCAAGAGGTGAATGTCATTCAGGCCTTGAATGGTGAATGTCATTGATGAATTGGAACACACTGGTTTTGCACAGAATATGGATCTTATCATTGGCAGGACTCACTCTGTCTCCTAGGCTCAAAGGCACTATAACTTTGGGCTCTCTTAAATTATCTTTAAGTATCACTGGAAATCTCTTTGTGTTTCAGATTTCTCAGTTGTAAAATAGGAGTAATAGGACCTTCGTTCTATGTTGAATGTGGAGTAGCTAGCAACCAAACTCATATCTTCTCCTCAAACTTAAGGTATATACAGGTCTGATAAGATTTCAGAAAACATTCATGCTTTGTGTAAAGATCATAAGTGCTATAAAGCAAAGTGATTCCTTGTTATTCTGGATGTTCACTTGCCCCACTGATGTGAAAGCAGGGAAGTGCAATCATAGCATTCATTAGACTGAAGTTACGTTTTCCCTGTCTCTCCCCAGTGATTAATTTCCCTTTTCCTCATTCACTTTCTATTTGTCTCTCTTTTATAAATGTGCTCTTTCTGTCTTTTAGATCCTAAGGCAATGCTATCAAGCCTGACTACATTCTATTTTCTTGATAATGCCAAATAAAAATGATAAAGATACACGTTGGTTTAAAGCAGAACATTCTAGATATTGAGCTACCACCAATATAATTTCCTATTTGTTGGTATTCATTTGGGAAATCATTTATCTATAAAAACAATCTGTGTATATAAAATGTCTTTCTAAATTTTGTTTTAATATTTCCTATTCCACCTTGAAGGGTTGAAATTCAATTTGATTCTACAGGCATTTAGCATTTATTGAGTGCCTCATATATTAAAGATTCCGGTTAGGTACAGAGTAGGATGTGCATAGTAAGTAATATTTGCAGAGCACATTATCATTTACAAAGTACCTCTAGATTAATCAGCAGAGTTATTGTATACCACTTGTTTCAGAAAATATTATTGTTGGTGTTTTGCAGATTATGAAAGTGGGTATCAAAAAGGTTATGGACCTCATTCAAAGTTCCTCACAAAACTCATATGTCCCAGAGATGGTTCTCAAACATGTTTTTCGATCTTATATTTCATGTTCTTTCCTTCCATTGTGGACACTGAGGAATGTAGAATACATTAAGAGATAATACATTACATTATATTTCTAATATATTCAACACTTGACATAATAGATTATAACTGAGATTCAGAAAAATAGCTATAAAATACAGAGGACAAAAACCTTTCTAATAACTTAGAAAGGCTTTATGGAAAATGAACTTTAATTTGGATTTGAAGGATTGTATGTGATTTTCATTGTTAGGTATGATGGAGCCTTTTAGATAGAAAGTAATTTTCTTGTTCTAGAGCTTTCAGTACATCAAAGGGTTTCTTCAGAAATAAATGTGATTGGTACAGATTGGGAAAAGCTGTTAACTCTTAGTATCTTTGCTTCCCTTCTAGGTGTCACAGCTAGTCATTGACCAAAAACAGACCTGCTGATATTTAGAGATGTATCGGAGCAGCATTTCTCTAGACTTGGCAGAATTCAGAAGTTGTTCAGCCTTTTGCCGGTCACACCAAGCTGCAGGCCTCATCCCACAGGCTCCTCACTTGTCTTCCCAGCCCCATTTCTACAAGCATATGACTGATCGGATTCCATAATACATCATTGGGAAATACATTCATTTTATACAGGTATACCTATAGAATAATACTAAGGTGTCTAGGAAAGGAAATTGTCTAAGAGAGTAATGATCTGAATAAGCAAATTATGGTTCTTTGCATAATTTAGTAATAACTCACCACATATCCACAGTCCTTCAGCTTATACGTGGAAAACATTTGCTATTATCTTTGATTCTTCTTCCAGTCTTCCTTTCATATAACCCAATGGCTTTTTGCTTTAGAATTAGTCTTCCTTGTTTTTCTTGTACTTTACTTTTTAGGAAGTATTTGGAAACCATTGAAAGTTATATAATTGGGGATGGCTTGACCAGAGTTCTGCTTTAATAATACTTTTCTTACCATTCTACACAATGGTGATGGTAATAGTAATGCTTGTCTGATGAACAGAGGTGTAAGTTCAAGGAAGGAATTGCAGTAGGACAAATCCTCTTATGGATATTGTTTACGAGAGAGACACAGTTCTTAGCTAGATGATAGGTAGCAATAATAGAAAGGAAAGGGATACATGTGAAAGACAGTACAGAAGTGCAATTTACTTCCTTACATTTTTACAAGATTAGCAGTAAATTTATAATGCAGACCTACTATAGGAAGGACTCTACAGTTTTGAGTCTGTCCGACTGGAGCAGTAGCTTCTGCCAATTGAGAGTATGATAAGACGTAGTATAGCATACATAAAGGAGAAAGTAGATGATTAGTTATAGGCATGTCAAATTGGAGGTGCTGACAGGACATTTATGAGGAGAATGGCTGTAGTCCCTTGCAAATAGGGTGAGTGAAAAACATGTTTCTTGATTTAGGATTCTTCAGCAGAAGGCATGAATGAAAGATAACTCTAGAAGGGAAAAGAAAGGACAGCCAAAGGCAGAATCCTGTGGAAAATTTACATTAAATTTAAAGGAGAGGAACATTAGGCATCCAAGTTAGAGTCAGAGAGATGGCAGAAAGAGGGAAATTTATTGGCCTGGAATCCAATGAAAAGGGGAATGAACAACTAGATAAATTCTGCAGAGAACAAGGAAGGTATGCACAGGGTTTGTGACTAGGGCTTCACTGCCAACTTCTAAAAAGAAGAGTAACATAAGAACAATGTGGCTTGAAGCAACCCTACCCAGTGTGGAACACAAAATGGGTTCTAAAGAACCAGTAGAGGACCCACATGTTGTTCTTTCATTTTGAGATCTTGAAATGGTCTGACATGTGTCTCTTCCTGGCTGTATTCCTTCCACATTATTTCAATAAGTTAATAATTGCATGTAATGCCAATCTAACCCTTAACAATTAATTTGCATAGAACAGGTATTCAGTGTAGAAAACATTGCACTTGATGGCTTATCTGGGATTTGAATTGAAGGATAGCCTCAACCAAAAGGAGGCTAAGAGTAACCATGTAGGACTCTAACTACTTAGAAGCAGAAGGTGATCCAGTTACATGAAAGCCCATCCACATGTTGGTATGCTTATTTTCCAGTCGTCCACTTCACATCTTACGTTTCTGCATATAATTAATGTTAGCCAGAGGAAGCAGGGTGGTCACAAAATAGACTCTGTCATCACGTCCCAAAACTCTGAACAATATGCTTATTCTCAACCATTCAAACTCTATTAAAAGAAAGACCTTGAATGCACCTTTTCATAAAGCCTCAGTGCTCACACATCCTAATCTTCCCATAGAAGTTACTCTTTTTTTTGCTTTTGCTGCAGATGATCTGTCAAGATAGCAACAGTTTCTACAGTTTTCCTTTTGATCTCCTCTACAGAGCTAGAATCCTGAATTAATTTTACCAGGAACAACTATTTAAACATTGCAGTGTTGAATCATAAGCATTGCCCTTTCATTTCCGACTTCCCATATGGGAAACATATATCTTTTCTTGCAATTTGTTAAAAGTTTTGATCAAGTGCATACCACATTACATGTCTGCAGCCACACAATGAATACATTTTGGCTATTCAAAAATCAGCCAAGATTTAAAGTATAATTCTATTGCTGAAGTTATTTGAGACAAAGCCGAGACAAAGCCCCAAATCCTCATATACGGCAAAATATAACTTACTAAGTTTCATTTATACATCTAAATAGGAGCAAGAACAGGGTACTAGGTGGCAAATGGGGTGCATGCTTTTAGAGTTCGCAATTTCTTCTGGGGAATCTATGATATGTGATCAATTACAAGCTTCTGCTTCTGTCTATGAATGTTGGCACAGCTGTAAAGGCTTGTTCACAGGCCTGGAATGTCCCACAATCAAGAGAATTTTGCTTGTCGGCTTTATTAAAAAGTTCACCTTCCCTTTGTGAATTATGAGAGCACATAAGCTTTGTCTTGAGGTTAGAAAGAATATCTGAGTCTACTCTGTTTAAATTACTTCTCAAGCATTTAAAGGAAAACCTTAAAAATACCTTGTGGTTGTATGTTCCTATAGGGCACAGTGATGACTTCTTTATAGCAATGTTTATATTTGAAAGCCATTCATTCATCTGATGTATATTGAATAATAACCATGTGCCAGGAACTCTTCTAGACATTAGGGATATAGAGAACAAAGTCTTCAAGATCTTGTATAACTCTTTGTCTTTTTGTTTATAAAGGCAACCTGTCTCTATTAAACTCATTTCATCTTTCCATCAACATCAACTTCTCAATTGCTTTGTTTTCCAATTTTGAGCGCTTTTTCCTTCATGGAAATGTCTCCCACGTGTAGATGCCTGGAACTTAATGTCAAAGGGCAAGTGTGTTTTCTGTTTTGGCCATATGCCATTCATCACATGGGCCCATCCATATTTCATCTTGGACATCCACAGTATATGATATGATCGTGGCTTACTGTAACCTTTGGCTCACATCCAGCATTGCTGCTTTTTATTTTTCAGTGCAAAATCTCTGTGGTTTGGCTTATTATGTCCCAGATGTATTCATTTGTACTCATTCTCTGAGAAAGCCTGGGGTCTCAGGGTGGTAGCATCTGAGGCAAATGTTCAGAGTTTCCTGTAATGAGTCTTTATTCTAACTTCATGATGCTGTTGCTTACCCCTCATGGAGAGCAGTGTCTGCTAGACCATTATTTCCCCGCTGAAGGCACTCCCTGGGATTCTGTCTGGGAGGCATCACATTCCAGCTTTCTATGTGGCATCCGAATGAACCGATTTGAATTTCATGGTTGGGGAAATTTATTCATGAAACCTGGACTACTGCCTTGATGTTGTCCATTGATCTCTAGGTCTTTACTGACATGCTAAATAGGTACAGTAACCCAGAAACTATTGCTAATTATACTCTTTTGGGAGGAGTCAATTGAGAGGAAGAGAAGTGAAACTACACATGCTCATTTAAAATAGCAGAGACAGCAGAACTTCTTACTTGATGCTTTTAGGGTGTCACATTATTCACAGGACAATGGTTTGTATGGATCAAAATAAATTTAATAATTCCATAGTGTAGAGACACAGTAGAATACAGATAATAGGCTGGTAAGTGCTAACATGCCCTACAGTACAATTTCTCTCTGAGGTCTCAAGTGATTTACTTTATTTGTCCCTATCCTTTTTTATCTCAAATAAGCAAAATAAAATAAATGAGGATACAAAGTTGCCAGGGACAGGATGGAGGAATGGGAGTTACACTGTTTCATAAAGGCAGGTGGACTGTCCTACCATTCCAGCTTCCTGAAGCAGGGAAAACATGGGAGTTTTTTAATTTTATGTACTATATTGAGGTAGTTATCAAATTTAACACCATGCAGTCCTTCATCAGATCTGGAACTTTATTTCTCAAACCTGAATTCTTAAAAATTAAAAGTCAGGTATGATGTCAAGTCCAAGTTACTGAGTTAAGCCGACCCTGAGATTAATAGAATGAAAAGACATTAAATAGAAGAATAAGAATGAAAGAAATAAAGAAGAAAAGAAGAAAGAAAGAAAGAAAGAAAGAAAGAAAGAAAGAAAGAAAGAAAGAAAGAAAGAAAGAAATCATGGATCCTACTCCAAAGATATCTTGAAATGTTATGACAAGTCTCATGTTAATTTAACTATGCTCTCAATAAACTATTCAGTAGGCAGGCAGCAACCACAGTCTGCCAGTTGTTCTTTTAGAAGTGAAAAATCCTTATTCCCTGACTATAAAATAAAATGTATAAATGTGTGTGTATGGGTGGACAGTTTTATGTAGGAATCATATTAAATTAGACTGATATACAATGCAAAAATAAACACAGTCTCAACTGCAACATGCCACAAATGCCTGACAGCATGCCAACAGGAAAAATAGCCCTTCCTTCCCAGCCAGCCAGATTCCTTTGTAAAACAAATGGAGAGACAAATGTATGTCTCTCTCAAAAGAGGAAAGGAGATGGGTATGGCAAGAGGAGCAATGGCAAGGCAGAGATGGCAAAGGGAACATCGCATGTGTCAAAATCCCAAAAGAGGAGATCCATTCATAAGACTTAAGGCAGGAAATTGGGTTAAATGGGCATATTTTAAAAAGAAAAGAAAGCAGGCCAGGTGCGGTGGCTCACACCTGTAATTCTAGCACTTTGGGAGGCTGAGGTGGGCGGATCATGAGGTTAGGAGTTCGAGACCAGCCTGACCAACATGGTGAAACCCCGTCTCTACTAAAAATATAAAAATTAGCTGGGTGTGGTGGCGCATGCCTGTAATCCCAGCTACTCAGGAGGCTGAGGTAGGAGAATCACTTGAACCCAGGAGGCAGAGGTTGCAGTAAGCAGAGATCGCACTACTGCACTCCAGCCTGGCGACAGAGCAAGACTAAAAAAGAAAGAAACAAACCAAAGAAGGAAGGAAGGAAGGCAGGCAGGCAGGCAGGCAGGCAGACAAGCAAAACAACTTTGCAATTTTTCTTTCTGTTATTTCAAATCCTTAGAAAAGACTGAATTGACAAAGATTAAGGACAGAGTACATAGTGGCAACATTTGCATGACACCATGATTGCGTCCTCATTGGGTACAACATACCTCCAAGGACTGATGTGTGAAATCATTGCTCCTGAGCTGATTTTTCTCCCACAGTTCACACACTTGCTTTCAGATGGGTGCTTCACTCCCTATCTCAGAACACAAAAGATGTTCAATACATGTTGGCTTATTAGTTCTGTCTTCTTCACTTTCCAAATTACCTGTCCCAGTTGGCTTTCTTCCCTTTTGCCTTTCCTTAATTTACTGTGTCTTAAAAACATCTTCACTTGGGCCATTTGAGAAATTTACCTATATTTAAAATTAGATCAAAGATAATTTGTGTAAAGAATACAATTCCTTCAAGTCTTTTTTCCCTCTGCTATTCTGTTCCTCTCATGCTTAAGACCCTTTTTAGGTCTTATGAGATTCCACTCTAATATAGTTTTCTAGACCCTCCCTGCTCAGTATATTAGGAGGAACTAGAATTAATGTGGCCATGATAATAGTTTCTATTTCTTTTTTGTATGGCTTTTGCTACTATTATCTCTTGCTGACCTTTGGTGTTGGTGTTTTCTTGTTTTAAGGCCCTTGCTATTTTCAGAAAATCCTGAGTATCTGCTTGTACATTGGCTTCGAGTTTCCTTTAGCACAGTCTTTGTTAGCTGATATCTAATGGATAGTGTGTGGGGAGGGGCAGTGGTGGTGGTACGGGAGGATTGTTTCCTTCAATGTGGACCACAGAATGCAGGGAATGCTTGTGTGCTGCCTCATCTGATTCTCAGTCTTCACCATGGGTGCTCTATACTATGATGTGATCGATGTTCCTTTTTTGGTTTGTTAGACTGATTGACATTTTTTAGGTTAAATATATGTTCCACAATAGAAAAATCATGCATGCCATGACATTTTGTATCTTTAGCTCCATTAGACATCTCTTTTATACCTACCCAATCATCCCTCACCCTAAGCTGATCTACTTTTGCAAGCATTGAGGATAGGCATGGTGATATTGGAGGGGTGTAGGAGGAATGTTTTTGCTTCATTATTTTATTCCCAATGGCATATAGACTCAGATCTTCTACTAAAGTCCCAGTCCTACAAAATGACAGTTTGAGCACTAATGCTAAGAAGCCATATGGATATGATTTGAATTTGTTCAGACTCTCAGAATACTAGTCTGCACAGCAAATAAACACATGACAAGATTCTTGAATTAATTAATTAGATAAATTCAAATTAAATTATAATGTGATATTTATATATTCCCAGCAGAATGCCTGAAATGAAAAAGACAGTCAACACCAAGTGTTGGCAAGGTTTTGAAAGAGATGGAATTCTCATACACTATTGATGGGAGTGTAAATTGGAAAACATCACTTAGGAAAACTATTTGGCAGCATCTGCCAAGTCGAATATATGCCTACCATTTGACCTAACAATAGCAGTTCTAGGTGCATGCCCAATAGAAAGACATGTTTAATCATGTTATGACATCCTTATTTATGAAAACCTCAAAGGAGAAACAAACCAAATACTCTTTGTTTTATTCATATGACAAAATACTGCACATCATTAGAACAAACAAATTATTGCTTCAAGCAATAACATGGTTGAATTCAAAAATGAGATCAATAAGAAACCAGCCAAAAGGGTATATACATTGTGCTTTAAGAAACAGAAAAATATTAATCTATGTCTTAGAACGAGAATAGTAGTTATTTTTGGAAGGACAGTGTCTGGGAAAGGATATGAGTGGGTTTCAGGGTTGCTGGTAATGTTCTGCGTCTTGATCTGAGTACTTTTTATATGGCTGTGTTCACTTGCATACAATTGTACAGAAAAAGCTAAATAATTATGATTTATATGCTTTGTTGTTGGTATAACAATTTAGCACAAATTTGCCTGAAAGAAAAATTTACCTGAAAATTTCAGTAAAAGTTTACCTGAAAGGAAAAAGAAGAGAACATTATTCAGATGTTTACTAATCATGTCCACTAAATGTACATAAAAGAAACTGTTAATGATTTTTTTAGAAAACAGCCTGAATAATGATACCAAGTCCATACACTTTTTATTTACATAGGAAACTAGTAAGTAATGCCAATAATCTTTAGATATTTTAAAAATCATGTTTAAAACAATAGGCATGCAAATGTCAAGGCTAATTATATTTTACTCTTTTCAGCGTTTTGGACTAAATTGATCTTTATTTAAGTATTTAAACTTGTATGTTTTTCCTATTCTTCAGGGAGCAAATTGAAGTAAAAAGATACTTCTTAACTCGCACTCTTAGAAAGATAGTAGGAACAGGAAAACAGATTAGCCTCATAGTCTCACTGGTTCAGCATAAATTTTCAGAAGTCCAAGGAAGTTACTGTCAAAGGGGACACTAAACCCAAGTTCAACATTTTTGTCTGCCAAAGCTGATGCTGTCATCTAAGCAGCTAGTTTTTTATTTCTTAATGCATACATATGATGAGTAATATAGAATACCTCTATATTCAAACTACATCATTACTGTTTATTTACCGAGATAAAAAAATAACTCTTAGTGGTATATAAATCAGCCAAACTAAATCTTGTAGTTTAATCTGATTTAGTTGCAATCACATAGACATGACAAAAATGAACTTTGCTAATAAAAAGCAAAAATGACAGTAATTTTAAAAGGGTTGTAAAGCAATTATAAAACATGTAGGAAGAGTCTCAGTCTAACTAAATAATATTTTTTAGAAATGAAGACAAATTTGCTATTTCTATTAATGAATAGCTGATTGATTGCAAAGATACACTCCTATTATTAAAGAGACCTGATAATTCCCTTAGACTAATATACAACAACTGTACTTTAATTCTCTTGATGAGCATATCATTCATGTTTTCCAGAGCCAACACATATGAAATGAAAGAATATTTAGAAGGTTAAATGAAGGTCCAAATTTAAGTAGTAGAGGGATGGTTTATGTTTCTCTCCTCCTGGATCAAATGATAAAGAAGATGTTAGGGCTTTTAATCTATCAGGAGTTGTGCTGTCAATTTTCAAGTAATCCATTAGTCAATTTTTATTCTGTTTTAACAGCTACATTTTAGTCAATTTTAAAAATACGAGTCCACTCTAATTCCCTGGAACCAGATAATCAAATCATTCAAACAAATCTAAGACCAAGAGTTCATGGAACCAAACTCCATGTTTTGCCCAACTTAAAAAGAAGGGCAATGGTTCTAAATTTATAGTCTTCTAAGTAATTTGGGCTTAATAGGTTGACTCTGTAAGATTTAATTACCCTGTCTGTCTCCTTGAACAAATCACTCTACCACTAATGAAGACTGGGTTTTGCATGTTGCATACAAAAGTGTGTGGAGATGCTGAAGTAATATGTAAGATCATAGCAAGTAACAAGTTATTTCCATATGGCAAGATCTGTGAGGGCCCAAATAAGCATTCCATTAAGATAATTGCAGAAGATATGAGAAAAGCACATGTGCAAATGAGACTACCAAATGCAGAGCTTAAAGAATGGCAGATTATTTAGACATGGAAAGTAAAATACAATAAAAGAAATAGTTAAGTGGCAACTCTTAATGATTGTTATGTATGTCAGTGATCTCATTGAGCTATATCTGTATATTTGTCATTTTAGTGAAGTGGCAAATTATATTTATTGAAAATTATTTTAGGGAAGCCTCATTATTTACTCATTTACCCTCTGAAGAAAAAAAAAATATTGCCAAGTATTTGTGCTGTACTAAACTAAATTCCTTGAGAGGAAAAACATCAAATGAGACTTAATACAACTCTCAAGGAGTTTAAAAAGCATTAGTGGAGAAAGGCATCTAATGTGGCTTTTGGTCGTAGATTTTTGTATTTATTTGTTTGTTTTGTTGCTAATAAGATGGAAAAATAGTACTTTAAAAATCTATAGGACTGCAGAGAAAGCAGGGATCTGAAGTGAATGGAGTAATCAGACAGGTTTTCACAGAGAAGAAGATAGGAAACAGAGGTTACCGATTCAAAAGTCTACAGGGATAACAGAGGTTAAAGAGGAGAGGAGAGTGGCATAAATGAACAACTGGGTAAACCATCTGTAATATAAAGGGTAGTGGTAGGGACCAAGGAAAACTGGAGAGTGTATATCCTTTTAAAGAGGACAACGTTTCCTTAGCTCTAGCTAATTATTACCTTCTAGGATAAGGACCCTTACATGACAAAGACTTCTGATTTCTCAAGTGAAGCTACAAAGCCAAAGTTCTATGTGCAATCTTCAACCTTTTAAATTTTTTAAAGTGTATTTATATATGTATATATTATTTATATATCTGTTTTTATATTTTATAAAATTAGATATAATATATAATATATAAACTGATTATATTTCATAAATTCATATATGCCTACATATATATTATATACACACACAATCAGTTTAACAAAATATATTTGACACCCACTTTTGACCTGCAAACCACCAAACCACGTATTTGCAATATCTGTATTATGTCTGGGTCTTTGGAAGATGTTTATTAGCATAAGAAAATATAAAAGAGAGGCTTTCTAGAAGAGAAAGTGATACGTCAAAGAGCAAAGCAAGGCCAGTAACACTGAGAGGATGGTGTGTCCGTGTGTGTGTGTGTGTGTATGTGTGTCTATGTTTATAATAGGGCCAGGATTAGAGATTGGTGGCAGGTCACATGGTTATTGGCTATCATTATACTGAATATTGGACTTTTCTGGAATCCACTCAAAGATTCGCCCTGGAATCCACTCAAAGATTCTGAGCCAAGGAGTAACTCCTTGTAATTTGCCTACAGGATATACTAGACAAGAGGCTCAATACACAAAGACCCCTCAGATTTCTACTGTATTAGTTAGCCTAGCCATAAGTGACTAGAGCCTGATC